>NC_048566.1:80632461-81232461 GCF_013265735.2 Oncorhynchus mykiss | reverse complement strand
TTAGAAAGGCAGGGCAGGATAGATATAGGTCTGTAACAGTTTGGGTCTAGAGGGTCTCCCCCTCTGAAGAGGGGGATGACCGCAGCCACTTTCCAACCTTTCGGAATCTCAGGTGATACGAAAGAAAGGTTGAAGAGACTAGTAATAGGGGTTGCAACAATGCCGGTGGATCATTTTCGGAAGAGAGGGTCCAGATTGTCTAGCCCAGCTGATTTGTAGGGATCCAGATTTTGCAGCTCTATGAGAACATCAGCTGTCTGGATTTCAGAGGGGGGGGGGGGGGGGGGGGGGGGGGGCTTGGGCCAGTTGCTGCGGGGGGTGCAGAGCTGTTGGCCAGGGTGTAAGGGACGATGCCGGACAGGTGAAGTAGGTACGGGGAGTCAGACATTTATTCGGGAAAAGACATAGAACTAGTCAGGAACAGCGTCAGTACACAGGTACACGGACATATGACAAACAATGCAGCCGCGGGGAACAGAGCTGGGGAACTGACAAATATAGGGGAGGTAATAAAAGGGGTTGAGTGAGTTCAGGTGAGTCCAATATCGCTGAAGCGCGTGACGAGGGAAGGCAGGTGTGCATAAATGATGGTGACAGGAGTGAGTAATGCAGGGCAACCTGGCGTCCACGAGCGACAGGGGGGAAGAGCGGGAGCAGGCGTTACACGGGGTTGGGGCAGTGTTACTGTAATTTAATTATTCCAATATATTTTCATTAATTGAATTCCCTTAATCTATTTTATGAGAATTTGTAAGATTCTTGTTTGCATAAAATAGACGGAGACCAGTCTTATCAATAATAGAAAAAAGTATTTATTCTCGGAGCGCGCTGCCACGTTACCACGAGCAACAGTTCATATACAATAACATGACATCATTTCATTGCTTCTAAAATGAATCTTCTCCTCTCGACCGAGACAAAGGGAACTTTAAAAGTTCATTCAAAGTTCATTCTGACCCACTAGCACATACACAGGACACACAACACAACTTAATTAACTTTTGACCTCTCAACATTATCGATCACCACTTAGCAGACAGTTCTAATTAACAGAAAACCTAGGAATGCACTCACTGTCTTATCTAAAACACCGCAGAGCTAAGTTTCGTCGGTTCAACCATAGGTTAACTACCTTATCTGCTTACTTAAACCACAACCCATTCCTTTCTGCCTAGTTGGAATGGTGTTCATTAACTTCAATTACTCCTTGTCTGTCACACAATCCCTTCTTATGAACTCATATTGTTAATCAGATATAATAAAACAGAGTATACGTTTACTTAGTTACAGTTCTATTTAAAATGAGGATATTGTTTATTCATAATATTCCTAACAGGTAGCCAGGTGGAAAGCATGGCCAGCCGTAGAAAAATGCTTATTGAAATAGTTGATTACCGTGGATTACTATCAGTGAGCCATCCCATGTAAGTAGCTAAAAACCTGGCAACTGGTCCCAAACCTTACCATTTGACCTTAATGACCTGCACCGCTACTTAGCAGGATGACTTCAGCCATTGCAGAGTGCTATGTTAATGCCTGATACCAAGACCTCTGACTGTGAAAAATGTTCATTGCTGTTGCTGTCAGGATTGTGTTGCCTGGAAAGCATTGCTGCAACTAAAGGGGGAGATGTGTGTCAGCATTAAGCCTTGAGACAGAATGCTTTGCCCTGTCCAGACAGAGAGCAAAGCTAATTTAACGTGACTAATGCATGACGGGAAAGAGGAGAGCGGAAGAGAGAGGTGGGTGGAAGAGAGAGATGGCCATGGGGTGAGATGAATTTCATATTTTAGTCCTAAAATCATGTGCTGGAACTTTTAAAAAGTTATTCATGTGCGAGGGATATATTACATTATGCAGTCAGCCTTATATGATGAGTAACCATGCAACTCATAGATTGAAATCTACTACTAGGTAATTGGATGTATTGTTCAGATGTCCCATTCCTTTTTTCCTAATAACCTTTGCAAACACATAATGCAAAGACAAATTCTGTCTTTGTGTACTGTTGTATGATATTTCCCCCCACTTGGAGGATTATATGTAAATATGAAAAGGGACGTCATGGTTTAAGTCTCACGCCAACACAGAATCAATGGTGGCATTAGGGAGCTCAGCACGTGAAACAAGACTTCCCATGGGGCTACACGTGCAGTATATGATCCTTCAGTTTCTTCATACGGAAGGAGCAGTTCTTGATTCTGGGGTCGGATCTGTGTAGGGCTGAGCTCCACACTGTCTATGGTGGAAGAGAATGTAGTGTAAATATATTGTTTGTTTGTCATTGTAGTTTATCTGTGTGGATTCTGCTTCTTGTTCAGGTCTCTCTAGCAATAGCAATTACTAGCTACCTCAAAAAACGGGTTCATGCCGACTCTCCCATCAGAGGCAAAGCTGTCAAAGAGAACATCAGCAGCCCTGGAGGAAGAGAATATATTTCATCCACCACAGGATGGCATGGTTAAAGCAATAAGAACATAACTGGTAAAGATTATGTAAGAGTACAGTATCATTTTTGAGATATTCACACCTTTCTCTTTGAGTGTCCATGGTCACTGTCCTGCCCACACTGAGCCAGGGCTGGGGAGATGTGGTGACAGGCCTCTCCTGCTCTGCCGGAGGCAGAGGGGGCTTCAGAGCTGAATTAATGACCAATGATGGCAGGCCTGTAGAGGTAGGTACAAAAGAGTACAAATGAGGTGAGTGGTTGGGTGGTTCGGGTGGTTGGGTGGTCGGGATGGGTGGAGGGGATTACAAAGGAGGTCATCGATACAAATGTGAGATTAATATCTTTGATTTTTCATACACTATCAGTTTAAGAGAAACATAAAATGTGCATTTAAGGATTTGACTCCACGGAGTATGCTAAGAAATGCAGACAACTGCCTATTCTCTTGAACTTCTGGAAAGCTAATTTTCTCCTCACATCTTCATCACTATTCTTACTTGTTGATCCAGAGCTCACTAAGTTGGCAGGTCTCTGAGACAGGGACTGAAAGGAATTTCTTGGCGTGGGACGTGGAACATTCCCAGATGAAGCCGTATCCTTAGGAAATGAAAAACAACAACACAGACGCACAGACAGATTTGAGAGAGCAGGATGTGGCATTCCTCATTTATTGACTGGTTATATTTGAGTTTTGCCGCAAACTAAGCCATTTTACCCTCAATCAAAGCTATAAAACATTATCCCTGCCAAACTGTGACAAGGTAAGAAATGCAATGTCAGTGAGTCAACATATAGTATCTACATTTTGCTATATTAAAACTCACACATATCGGATGGGCATTCCGAGCCTCGATTTGACTGTCCCCAGACATCCCGTTTTCAGTAATCACAGGTGCTCTTTAGTGAAGTAAAGTTTAATTGTTACCTTTCAAAGGCAGCGTGGGGGCTTCCATTTTATATCAGCAGTGACAAAGCATGGAGCGATTACTTTTTACTACTACTGGGGTTTCTAAATGGCCTCTGCTTCTGCGCCGACATTGACTCTATTTAGAAGCTGAAAAGACATCCATCTACTGTACTTTTTCATGAAAGCAGCACTTTCATCCTCCCTTTATTTTACAGCTTAGATTAAAGACTGTAATCTGATTCTGAGTAACCTCTGCTTGGATTTCTTTCATGCCTTAGCTGGCCACCTTCCAATAAGACCCTGACAATGCAGAAATCTTGCTACTTTGGCTTTTATGACAAAAGTGCAGGTAACTCTCCCACTTCGATCTAGTGAGGTGGGTGTGTTGGGTGACGCAGGGGTGTGTTGTGTGAAAGAGTGATATCGGCGTCATATTCAGGCAGGACACAGCACGTAACTTGCTCTCCTCTCTTCATCGGCCTCTGTCATCACGCCATTCTCTAAAGGAAAGGATATGAATGACAAAATCTGGGCTTTTTAGTTTAATCTATGTCTTTTCATCTTTATGTGGAGGTTGTTATTTTTCAAATTCTGAGTGTTTTTTTTTTTTTTTTTGAATTTTACCCCTTTTTCTCCCCAATTTCGTGGTATCAAATTGAGATCCCTACCGTCCAATCCCTCCCTAACCCGGACGACGCTAGGCCAATTGTGCGTCGCCCCACGGACCTCCCGGTCGCGGCCGGTTACGACAAAGCCTGGGCGCGAACCCAGGGACTCTGATGGCACAGCTGGCGCTGCAGTACAAATTCTGAGTGTTAATGTAATTTGTTGGTCTTATCAGCCATGTTTTTATGGTTCCAAAAAAAGTTTACACAGAATAGTCTATTATTATCACAACAAGAGTTGGGACTTTTGTAACAAAGATGATGATAATAGTATCCCAACATTATGATTAAATGTGCATTGTGTAAAATGTCTACATTCAAACAGCCCTGAAAGTCATGTGACACTATAAAGTTGTTTACTGTCAGAGTCAATTTTCAGATACAAACTGCAGCATTTTCCTGACTCACTATTAGTTCTTGCTCACAGAAGTTGAAAATATAAAAAATAAAACAATATTTCACATCCCTGTCTGAAATAACTCCCAACCCACCCCCAAAAACCCCAGAACCACACTCAACATACCAACACCAGTAGATTCCATGGTAAATCTGCACAGGGTTTAATGGTTTTATTTTTTATCTTTTACTCTTGAAAAGAGAAGTGATACACTCATTATGTTACCACACAGATAAGAGCAGTATACATGCCATTCCCTTCCAAGTATACTGTTTGACATCAGCAATTCTGACCTATTGTAAAGGATTGCGTAACTGGCGGCAGGGAAGTCAGGTGCAGGAGAGCAGAAATGGGTAGCAAACGGAGCCCTTTATTGAGGAGAACAAAACACGGTACTAAGAAAAACTAAACACACACGGGTTACATACATTTACATATCACAATTCCACACACAGACATGGGGGGAAACAGAGGGTTATATGCAAGACGAGTAATGAGGGAATAAAAACCAGGTGTGCGGGAAAACAAGACAAAACAAATTGAATTGGCGATCGGTGGATCGGCGATGGCTAGAAGACTGGTGACATCGATGCCGCCCGAACAAGGAGAGGGACCGACCTCGGCGGAAGTCGTGACACCTATCTAGTACAATGTCATGTCTTAACACAGCGTTTGTGAAAATTCTCTGGACATTGGCTAATGCTCATCAAAAAGTGAGCAACAAAAACTACACACAACCTTTGAATAAACATATTTGTAGTTTATGTACTTCAATGCTTGAGTCTTCAGTATCTTGTTTACTGGAGTTGATGTCTATACTGTTTGATTGTAACATTCCAGACAGAGGAATGCAGACTGCATTTCCCCTGAGCCAAGAATGGGGTAAAGAGAGGAGTAGCCTGTCTGAGAACACTATTACAACCATCTGTATAACACGTGGGTTGTGAAAATATCACTGTCATACATGCAAATAAAGGTTAAATACACTGTTGCATGTTCATTTCTTTAATAAGACAAGTTATAATAAATACACTCATGGACTTCGACTGGCTTTAGTGTGGCAATTATTTTACTGTTTTGTCAGATAAACAACCAGTACCACATCAACTCATCTGGACTTGATTTTGCCTCCTTCTTTCCCTCACATGTTGTCGGCCCTACAACAGTCCACATGCTCTGTTTTAATGACCGACGTCTGGTTAGAGTAGATCTTCCTCAGTTTCACCATCCCACTCAGCTCCTTATTTTAGCACTTTGAGGCAACACCAACAATAAAAAGCCCCATAGGCCAAAAATCACAGGGGTTAAAAAAAGCCACATTGTAACGTCACTGAAGGCGAGGTCAGTACAGGTGCATCCAAGCTGGGACCGAGAGATTGAAAAACAGCTTCTATCTCAAGGCCATCAGACTGTTAAACAGCCATCACTAACATAGAGAGGCTCAAACACAGACTCAAATCTCTGGCCAATTTAATAAATGGACCTAATAATGGTATAACTAGTCACTTTAAATAACGCCACTTTAATAATGTTTACATATCCTACATTACTCATCTCATATGGATATACTGTATTCTATACCATCTACTGCATCTTGCATATGCCGCACAAGCACAAGCATTTCACTACACTTGCAGTATCATCTGCTAACCGTGTGTATGTGACCAATACAATTTGATTTGAAACAGTCTCATACACACAATTAGATGTTCCTGCAATGTAGCCTACCTCTCATGTCCTCCTCCTTATTTGGCTCCAGTAATTTGTTGCCGACCAAACAAAAGATTTCAGAATAGATGGTCATATACCTTTGTACATTTTTGTCAAACAATATGATTGTTAATCTTGGCAACCAAAATACATGGTCTCTCTCAATAGGTAAGACAACAAAGTGTCACAACCAAATGAAACAAGCAAATGATTGATAGTTTTTCATTAATGGAGTGAAACACAAGTGAAGGACAATGAAGTGAAGGACAATGAAAACACTTGAATAGCACACAGTTTGTGGACACCAGGAAGAACCGAAGTGATTGTAACAGAACAGCTAATGGTGATCAAAATAAACATCAAAATCAAATCAAACCATTAACATGGGTCAAAACCAAGTTTTAAACAAATGTTGTGCCTGACTAACCCTGTTCTAAATGCATTAGGTCCTTAGAACTCCACCAAGACAAGTCTAGTCATGATGTGGGGAATAAGTGGAATGTTTCCACTTAAAGCAGCACCTGGGCTGCAGTTTGTCTTTGTTGTGGGTAGCCTGGCCTTCTGTTAACTCCACTGCAATGCCACACCTCATGTTAACATTTACGGAACGTGCAGGAAACAAGTTGCTCAGATGAGAAATGAAAATTCACCAGTTTTCCTATGACTGGCACATTTATAACTAGCATCTAAGCTATTGGGTCGTTCCACGAAATGGGTGCCTTTTGCATCATTTCGATATTTTAAGTAGAAATTGCACACCAAATTAATTTTAAAAGCCTGTTATATAAGTGCCCTTTAGTATACACCAGATGGAGAATCTGTAAATGTAGTATTCACCTCTAAGAAGATTTTAACACACTTAATCTCAACATTTCTTCAAATTTCACAATCATTGTAAAGTCCTAGTTATTTGGTTGCTTGACAAAGTAATTTCTGAAGATTATTGTTTATTTCATGTGATTAGTGGTTAATATACGTCTGTCCATAATTTTAAGATCAACCCTGTTAAGTGAACTGAATTCTCATTTTAATATGGTGAAACTACTTATTTCAATTTTTATTTTTTTTCTCCAGAAAATTGAACATCTAATAGTCTAAAAGCAGGTGAACTGGTTTTATTCTTTTTGGCCATTTTCTGGTGCTTTGTGGTGGAGAACGGAACGGGTTGAGCATAACACATCAACCCTGTTACCCATAGATAGACAGCCTAGAATTGTTTTAACAATTACATTTTTTGGTGAAGGGCATTTAGGGCTGATAAAATGAAATCGTCAACCCTGTTAAGGTCAACCATGTTAATTTATTTGACACTTAATACCCAATGGGCACAGACATCAATTCAACTTCTTTTCCACGTTGGTTCAACATCATTTCATTCAAATGACGTGGAAACAACATTTATTCAACCAGTGTGTGCCCAGTGGGTAGGCATTTACTATGGTATTATTTTTTAAATAATCTTGTCACGTTCTGACCTTTATTTCCTTTGTTTTGTATTTATTTAGTATGGTCAGGGCGTGAGTTGGGTGGGCAGTCTATGTTTGATTTTCTATGATTTGGGGATTTCTATGTTTCGGCCTAGTATGGTTCTCAATCAGAGGCAGGTGTCATTAGTTGTCTCTGATTGAGAATCATACTTAGGTAGCCTGGGTTGCACTGTTTGTTTGTGGGTGATTGTCTATGTTAGTGGCTTGTATCAGCACAGGTCTCATTTGTAGCGTCACGGTCGTCATTGGTTTATTGTTTTTGTATAGTGTTGCAGTGTTCAGTGTTTTCTTTATTAAAATGAATTATGAACACATACCACGCCGCATTTTGGTCCTCTGATCCTTCTCGCCTCTCCTCTTCAGATGAAGAGGAGGAAGACCGTGACAAATCTTGAGATCTTTAAACAAGTGTTTTGTGATGTTGAACATGTGCTCTTTATGACAGAATGATACATTTAGGTGAAATCAAACAGTTTTTTGGGACCAACTTACACTTCTCAAACTGCACCGAATTGGTTGGAACGTCCCTATTGCTTTTCCTAATATCTGACTATATAGAATCCCGAAGTGGTTCAATATTTGTTCTTCTTACCATAGATAAGGATTATCCTCTGTGTCTTGGCTTGGAGTTTTTTCCATTGAGGGATGAGACTTTCACTGGATACTTGGTCCACAATTATTTTGTCAATGTCTTTTGTCAACTTCTGAGACGAATGCAACAGGGTAGGCCATGTAGGGATAAAACACATTTGAGTCTCCCTGCTCCAGCTCTAAGCTCTGTGTGTGAGTGTGTGCTATTTATAGGTAGTGTGTGATGTTTATAGGTAGCCTATTTCATAAATGCTTGTGTTGTGTACTGCTCATGAATGTGTTATGTGGATTATGAATTAAGTTTATGTAGCTGCTCTTCAACTAAAGCGATACAGAAGATGTTGAAGTATACTAGACATAACAAGTGAGCAGATGTTATGTGGGATAATTATTGTGTAATTAATTTCCTGAATGTCTTTACAAAAAACAATAAAAAAAAAAAAGTTTTCACTTGCAATTACAAAAAATGAACTACTCAACTCAATCAAAAATAATTAAGAGCAATTTGAATGCAAACTGATGCAGTTCATGATTTGAAAACATGCGCAGATAAGGTGCAGAGTTAACACACAATGGAGACAAGCTGTCACGATTTCCGCCGAAGTTGGTCCCTCTCCTTGTTCGGGCGGTGTTCGGCGGTCGAAGTCGCCGACCTTCTAGCCATCGCTGATCCTTTGGTTTTGTCATGTCTTGTATCACACCTGGTTCCAATCCCATTCATTACATGTTGTGTATTTGACACTCTGTTCCCCCTCATTGTCCTTGTCGGTGATTGTTTGCTTGTGAGCATTGTGCAATATATGTCTGGTGTGCGACAGGTTTTGTTCCCACTTGTTTTTTTTTAAATATTTTGGTTTTTGGAGTTTTTGAGCACTTATTTAACTGCTCCGTTTATACCAAGTTCGATCTCCTGCGCCTGACTTCTCTGCCACCAGCACACACCCTTACACAAGTGTTGACATGCGCAGCACAGTTAGCTTTATTTAACTTTTTTGACCGACTGTGCTTTGAAGTTACTGAGATGAATCAAAGAATTTTGAATAGACTGAGATTCCTTGATGTTCACTCAAATCCATCCTCATTGTTTAACCCGGACACCATTATTTCAGGTGTAAAATTTTTGCTAACCTTCATCGGAGACTGTCCCCATCATCACATGAGTTTGAGGGACATTATGCAGCGAGAAGAAATTACTCTGGAAAGCATAAAATGCCCAAAAAGTACAAAACTGTAGGGCTGTGGCTGTAGCTTTGCTAGGCAGAGAGGTTTGGTTATGTTAATTGACAAAAATAATTGTCATGCAGACACATGGCTACTTACTAACACGTATGTTCTTAACATTTTGTGCCCCTCTCCTTTCTTCAGAATAAAACGGTAGGCCTACAGAAGCCCATCTTCTAGGTAGCTCGAGACAAGTTGGAGTGGTGACAATTTCAATGCATGCGAAGCCTGGATCTAAACAGAACTCGATTACAGCTGCACACATTGTGTATGAGCCAAACAAAAGGCAAAAGAAGTTCTGCTAGTAAAGACTAATTGAGTATTTTGTATATACACACTGTATACAACTAGATGGTAACTTTACAAGTAAAGTTGGTGGGGCTAGCAAAAGCTCTTTAAACGTTTGTGGTACTGAAAGAAGTGTAAAAATGTAATTTTTATTTCCCATTAAAGGTCAGTAGATTTGGTCAGAAGTTGTGGTAGTAGTGGTCAGTAGTTATGTGGTTAAGTAGTTGTGGTCAAATGTTGTTTGGAAATGGTTAGTAGTTAAATGTGTGATCAGAAGTTGTGTGGTCAGAATTTGTGTGGTTGGGGTCAATAGATATGGTCAGAAGTTGTGCGGTTGCGGTCAGAGGTTATGTGGTTGAGGTATGTAATTGTGTGGTTGTGTTCAGAAGTTTTATGGTTGAGATCAGAGTTGTGTGGTTGAGGTCAGAAGTTGTGTGGTTGCTGTCAGAGGTTGTGCAGTTGTGGTATGTAATTGTGTGGCTGTGGATACTAGATGTGGTCAAAAATTGTGCGGTTGAGGTCAGAAGTTGTGGTCAGTAGTTATGTGGTTCAGTAGTTGCGGTCAGTAATAGTTTGGATATGGTCAGTAGTTAAATGTGTGATCAGAAGTTGTGTGGTTGTGGTATATAATTGTGTGGTTGTTGTCACAAGATATGTTAAGCAGTTGTGTGGTTGCTAGTCTGTAATTGTGTGGTTGTTGTCACTAGATATGGTAAGCAGTTGTGTGGTTGCTAGTATGTAATTGTGCGGTTGTTGTCACTAGATATGGTAAGCAATTGTGTGGTTGCTGTCAGAAGATGTGTAGTTGTGGTATATAATAGTGTTAGTGGTCAAAACGGCAGCTGTTTGGGTAAGTTTGAACAACACGTGGTAATGCAGTTACAAAAACAGCTGAACCGTAAGTTCCGTATTGAATATTTTGATTCTGCGCACAGCTATGAATAGCAGAGAAATAAACGAATATCCCAAACCCTTTAACTTTTTGTCTAACTTGTTGCGGTAGTGGTCAAAATGGACGTTGCTTGCCAAAATGTTACAGAAAATGATGATGCGGTTACTTAAACTGCTGTAACTTTTGATGTGAATATTCTACATTTGAGTAGCAGAGATATAGATGAAGCTGGTAAGCTTGAAATATTTTGTCTAAGTGGTTGCAGAGTGGAATTATCTGATTTGCGTCAAAAGTTTCATGAGAAAATGACAATTGGAAGTGATGATGTTACAATGGAGAGGATTAAAAACATTGAGAAATCCCATGTTAGCGGATGGGGGGACAAAAAAAGACAACAAACAAATGTAGAACGTAAAAAGTATAGCAGATATCAAAAAGTTGTATACATGCAAATCAATCCAGACCATTCCGCACGTTCTGAAGTTGGAACGGCGTAGGAGGAGTAGGCGGCGGAATAATAATTATAAGAAGAAGTATGTTTGATATCTAAACTGGGGCTGCTGCTAGCCCCACCAATAAGAAGAAGTAGAGTTGAAGTCGGAAGTTTACATACACTTAGGTTGAAGTCATTAAAACTAATTTTTCAACCACTCCACAAACTTTTTGTTAAAAAACTATAGTTTTGGCAAGTCGGTTAGGACATCTACTTTGTGCATGACACAAGTAATTTTCCAACAATTGTTTACAGACAGATTATTTATAATTCAGTCTATCACAATTCCAGTGTGTCAGAAGTTTACATACACTAAGTTGACTGAGCCTTTAAACAGCTTGGAAAATTCAAGAAAATTATGTCATGTCTTTAGAAGCTTCTGATAGGCTAATTGACATCATTTGAGTCAATTGGAGGTGTACCTGTGGATGTATTTCAAGGGCTACCTTCAAACTCAGTGCCACTTTGCTTGACATCATGGGAAAATCAAAAAAATTGTAGACCTCCACAAGTCTGATTCATCCTTGGGAACAATTTCCAAATGCCTGAAGGTACCATGTTCATCTGTACAAACAATAGTATGCACGTATAAACAGCATGGGATCACGCAGCCATCATACTGCTCAGGAAGGAGACGCGTTCTGTCTACTAGAGATGAATGTACTTAGGTGCAAATCAATCCCAGAACAGCAGCAAAGGACCTTGTGAAGATGCTTGAGGAAACAGGTACAAAAGTATCTGTATCCACAGTAAAACATGTCCTATATCGACATAACCTGAAAGGCTGCTTAGCAAGGAAGAAGACACTGCTCCAAAACTACCACAAAAAAAGCCAGACTACGGTTTGCAACTGCACATGGGGACAAAGATCGTACTTTTTGGAGAAATGTCCTCTGGTCTGATGAAACAAAAATAGAACTGTTTGGCCATAATGACCATCATTATGTTTGGAGGAAAAAGGGGGAGGCTTGCAAGCTGAAGAACACACCCCACATCCCAACCGTGAAGCACGGGGGTGACAGCATCATGTTGTGGGGGTGCATTGCTGCAGGAGGGACTGGTGCACTTCACAAAATAGATGACATCATGAGGGAGGAAAGTTATGTGGATATATTGAAGCAACATCTCAAGACATCAGTCAGGAAGTTAAAGCTTGGTCGCAAATGGATCTTCCAAATGGACAATGATCCCAAGCATACTTCCAAAGTTGGGGCAAAATGGCTTAAGGACAACAAAGTCAAGGTATTGGAGTGGCCATCACAAAGCCCTGACCTCAATCCTATAGAAAATGTGTGGGCAGAACTGAAAAAGCGTGTGCGAGCAAGGAGGGCCAGTTACACCTGCTCTGTCAGGAGGAATGGGCCAAAATCCACCCAACTTATTGTGGGAAGCTTGTGAAAGGCAACCTGAAATGTTTGACCCAAGTTAAACAATTTAAAGGCAATGCTACCAAATACTAATTGAATGTATGTAAACTTCTGACCCACTGGGAATGTGATGAAAGAAAGAAAAGCAGAAATAAGTCATTCTCTCAACTATTATTCTGACATTTCACATTCTTAAAATAAAGTGATGATCCTAACTGACCTAAGACAGGGCATTTTTTACTAGGATTAAATGTCAGGAATTGTGAAAAACTAAGTTTAAATGTATTTGGCTAAGGTGTATGTAAACTTCTGACTTCAACTGTATGTCAAATACCTAAGCTGTGGTTGCTTAATAGTAACATAATATTCAGTGATGTCTATTTTGAGTATAATGAAGTCTGTTTCTTGTTATGTTTTCTGTCCTCAGATACAGAGAGCTGTGAAAGCCTGTCTGCAGTTGAAGTGGTCACAATGAAGAGCAGTGGTTCTCAGTCCTGGGGACTCAAAGGGGTGCACGTTTTTGTTTTGCCTTAGCATTGCACAGTTGATACAAATGATCAACCCATCATCAAGCTTCAAGTGGTATTTATGTATTCATTTGTGATACTATCCTTGATATGATCCTGCTATTGTCACATGCTACACATTCACATGTGTGTGCACATGCATCTATCAATTAATCTCTCTATCCATCTGTCTCTCATCTGCAGGTATGTTTTGATATGAGAGGGTGCCAACCCATAGTCCCGTCATCGACACCTCACCTGCTCTTAAGATAACCTTCGGGCCAACTGAGGGCCCAAGACTGGTTAAGAAACATCACTAGAGACACAATTATGTAATTGTGATGAACTGAAAGAATATTAGGGCAGCACTGTAATTCGTTAATCATATGCTGTCTTCCCTGCTCTTCTGTTCTTACCTCTTTCCCTTTCTGTCTTTTACACTCTTTCTCACACCTCTCCCCACCTCCTCTTTCTTCCTCTGTTTTTATAATGCACACCAGATGTGCATAGAAGTACAGATTCAAGTTGTATTTATAATATAATATTATAATTATAATATTTATAATGCATGTATTATGTATTGATAACACTTGGATAATGAACTTTTTTCAATAAAGCATTTCACATTCTCTACTGGTTGAAATTAGTCTCTCATTTGATTGAATACTACACCTATCCTGTGTCCTCAGATCAGTATAGATAAGGGAAATTAGATATTGAGATGAACTGGTTTTAGAGTATTTACATGATGCATAGGAAGTGTAGTGTACTATTTTTTGTTATTCTGTTTCTGTATATATGAATTACAAATCAGCCTTTAACTAGTTAAATCATGTTTCTAGTCTACTGCATAGTTACAATGTGTAACCATTGATGTCCCAGGCCCAGGATCGGTAAACACTGTTGAAGTGTATAATTGTAATACAGTACATACATGCAGACACAGCATCATTCAAAGACTAGAGTTTGATACTCCTGGTATTGGATATGACTGAAAAAGAATGTCTCGCAGACATTCATTCCTGAACCGCAGCTTTATTTGCCAAGGTAGAGTACATGATCAGCGAATATATTCAATGTATATGCTACAATCTGGGGGTCTCATGCTTGGTAATAACTACATGTATATGCAACTTGCATCCTTGGCACAATAAAGTTATCTTATATTCTACTCAATCCACAGGCTTCATAAATGCCATTCAGACTTTTTTGAAGTCGATACAACCGGCTATGATAGCTGAGGTTCATAGCTAGGCTCTGAACTAATACTTATTCCAAACATTTTAGGGTTCATACACAGATCGGCTACATAGCTAGCTATCAATATGCATACAGGTATTTTTATCAGCCAGCCAAGAAAATAGCTAGGTACGTTACTTCAGCTGCATTGCATGGCAAATATCAGCAAGGCAAGCTTACAAAATTGTACATTCAATTTGCAGTAAATGCTTTAGCTAACTAGATTCTTTACATCCACTGTTTCACAAGACTGGTTTCTGGGTTTCTTAGGAGTCCCTAAAACATTAAACAACACGAATGACAATTTCATACTCATGTCACAACGGCCATAAAGCTAGCTAGCAGGCTAATATTAGCTAGACAGCTAACTTGCTAAATACCGATTTTTGTAAATGAACTTTATGACAACAAAATATGCATAATGGTTTGTCTCTACCAGTGGAGATTTTAGCATGTAAATCTTGGTAGGGAAAACAACTAAAAAAACATTTGGGATGCATGCCAGTAAAGCCACTACACAACACAACACTAAAAGAACACATTAATTGCACTATAACGGTGACAAACTGGCCTACGTAAAGCTGTCCCAACAACAGTCCCAGCACCTTACCACTGCTACACCTGGCTATCAGCAAAGCCTTGTCTGGTAGCGAAACAGTTCATTCAGCCTCATTTACTGCCTTTTTAAAACATAGCTGATATGACTAACTTGCTTAAACAAATGTGGTTACTACAGACAATTGAGATGTACAAACTATGGCACAAGGGGATGACAAGCGCATAAGAAGCAATCATTTCGATTAAGAAATAAATGAGCAAGCTAGGACTGACGTAGTCAATATAACTATTTGTTCAGCACTTTCGAAATGTACAGTGACAGAATTCAGAACATGGGCCGTTCTTACAGTGTTCTCCCTGTACACCAAGTCAGTACCGTAAGATAAATAAAGGGGGCATATAAGCAGACAATGAAAGCTCTTACAATAACATTTCTCTAAAAAAGGCTATAGGCTACATGTGCACCACCAAGTCAAAACAGTAGGCTAAATTAAGAAGGGAAAATATACCAAATTATTTGGGTGAAGCACAAGGGCTACTAACAGCTTACTACACAACATACACTTACTATTACTTTCTTAGCTACAGTATACATATCTCCCTGGCATATTACATAATTTATGCAGAAGCGTACAATACATTTTTGGGCTCACCTTGTTGTGCTCACTTCAACAGGAAGGTGACGTGGCAGTCCTGGATGGAGAGCATTTGTGAACAGCAGTTTTCAGTTCTTTCCACAGATTCTCGATTGGATTCAGGTCTGGACTTTGACTTGGCCATTCTAACACCTGGATATGTTTATTTTTGAAACATTCCATTGTAGATTTTGCTTTATGTTTTGGATCATTGTCTTGTTGGAAGACAAATCTCCGTCCCAGTCTCAGGTCTTTTGCAGACTCCATCAGGTTTTCTTCCAGAATGGTCCTGTATTTGGCTCCATCCATCTTCCCATCAATTTTAACCATCTTCCCTGTCCCTGCTGAAGAAAAGCAGGCCCAAACCATGATGCTGCCACCACCATGTTTGACAGTGGGGATGGTGTGTTCAGCTGTGTTGTTTTTACGCCAAACATAACGTTTTGCATTGTTGCCAAAAAGTTCAATTTTGGTTTCATCTGACCAGAGCACCTTCTTCCACATGTTTGGTGTGTCTCCCAGGTGGCTTGTGGCAAACTTTAAACAATACTTTTTATGGATATCTTTAAGAAATGGCTTTCTTCTTGCCACTCTTCCATAAAGGCCAGATTTGTGCAATATATGACTGATTGTTGTCCTATGGACAGAGTCTCCCACCTCAGCTGTAGATCTCTGCAGTTCATCCAGAGTGATCATGGGCCTCTTGGCTGCATCTCTGATCAGTCTTCTCCTTGTATGAGCTGAAAGTTTAGAGGGACGGCCAGGTCTTGGTAGATTTGCAGTGGTCTGATACTCCTTCCATTTCAATATTATCGCTTGCACAGTGCTCCTTGGGATGTTTAAAGCTTGGGAAATCTTTTTGTATCCAAATCCAGCTTTAAACTTCTTCACAACAGTATCTCGGACCTGCCTGGTGTGTTCCTTGTTCTTCATGATGCTCTCTGCGCTTTTAACGGACCTCTGAGACTATCACAGTGCAGGTGCATTTATACGGAGACTTGATTACACACAGGTGGATTGTATTTATCATCATTAGTCATTTAGGTCAACATTGGATCATTCAGAGATCCTCACTGAACTTCTGGAGAGAGTTTGCTGCACTGAAAGTAAAGGGGCTGAATAATTTTGCACGCCCAATTTTTCAGTTTTTGATTTGTTAAAAAAGTTTGAAATATCCAATAAATGTCGTTCCACTTCATGATTGTGTCCCACTTGTTGTTGATTCTGCACAAAAAATACAGTTTTATATCTTTATGTTTGAAGCCTGAAATGTGGCAAAAGGTCGCAAAGTTCAAGGGGGCCGAATACTTTCGCAAGGCACTGTAGACCCTTAAACCCAGAATTGGGACCACACAGCCGCTCCACTGAATAGCAGGCTAGTGATTGCTTTGCAATGCTTGCAGTTAGCCACGGATTCCTTCCAAACCACTCATTGTTGAATTTGTGATTTCCAACTTGTTGTGTAATATTTATGTCCAATGGCCGATGACCACGACACATTTTATCTATAATTTATTTTAATTAATTCTGTTCATATGACAAGGATTAAAAATGATTGATGATGACTGCTAGCTAAGATTTAGAAAGTATGATGTTGACATGATCAGTCCAATCAAAGCTACTGTAGATATATAACGTGATTTAACATAATTTTATCTGTGGCCAATGACCTTGAGCCCTCTTGGATGGGCACTTCTAATGTAACTTTATGGTAGCACCCAAGGTTGTGAATTTTAGAGCTCTACCCTTAGATTTGGCAGTGACGTAGTGTCCCCATGAGTGACAGAACACTGAGCCAATCACGGCGCATCTAGAGAACATTACCAACCCCTACGATCTGTATTTCCGCTGGCTGCCTCACCACCACCACTGATTTAGGCTGAAACACTTGCATTTTGGACCTGCCTTACTCAAGATAGCAAAAAAGAGACCATGTTTGTATGCAGCTTTATTAAGTCAATGATTATTATTATTTTTTTTTACATTGTTTTCATATGATATGTGACATGTATTAATACCAAAATAACATGCAAAACAGGCAATCCCCTCAAACGTTTTATTTAAAAAATGGCAAAAAATGTAGCTCTGCCCCACCTGCCCTGAATGACCAGTCGCCACTGGTCTTTACATTAACTAACATATACATATACTGTACATATTTTGCATGATTTGCATGATTTGTAATGACGTTTTATACAACCGGTGGGTCTAATCCTGAATGCTGATTGGTTAAAAGCGCATTCCAGCCCGTGTCTATTCCACAAATTACCACCGGCTAAATCTATGATGTTAAAATGCCTATTTACTCTGTTCCATCTGACTACACAATACACAGTTATTTTTTTGTTTACATTTTTTTTTTAACCTTTATTTAACTAGGCAACCGAACCAATAGAATGAACGACCAGCCGGCTTGGGTACCAACCCTAGATTTGTGTCGGGACTATATCTTGTGGAAGGATGAAATAGTATGAATAAATTCATCAAAATAAAGTTTAGACATTATCTCACATTTCAATAATTTTTGTAATATGTTGGTAACCCCTTGTATAAAAGTGATAATGCTCTCAAAGCCGGTGTTTGGAGGAAATAATGGCACGGTTTGCCGGCACTCGACTTCGTCTCGTTCCATGCCAAATTTTTCTCCAAACACGGGCTTCTCTGGCATTATCACTTAAACAATGACTTACATTTGCTTCCATCCTAGTATTTTTGTCAGCCATCTTTGCTGAAGAAAGTCTCCAGCGTTGGGTTGCGTAGCATCAAATTCATCATGGGAACCCCTCAATATAATTGGTCATTGCACAGGGGTCGCTGCTGGTGATTTGCATGAAGCTGGGAAATGCTGAACTTTTTCACCGCCTCCCACACCATGTTCGAGCTGCCAAACGGTCCCCCGCCCACAACGCTTCTCACTGCTTTCCCTCCATTGAAAATTAATGGGAAGTGGTGTCGCTATTGCCACACCGTCAATAGATAAGGAGGTGGAGCTTGTGCGGTATAGCTGTGTATGGACATCTCTGGAAGTTTCATTATTCATACAGTATTTATACATACTGTGTTGCCCATTACAGAACAGTTTCAGGGATTTTAAATAAAATGCTGCATCATGGCCATATGTCTCTCTGCAAGGCTCCGGATCCTGAGAGAAGATTGTCAAGGTGACTAGAATCATCTAGAATGTTATTCTATGCTGTAGCGTTAAGATTTCCCTTTGCTGGAATTAAGGGGCCAAGCCCAAACCATGAAAAACAGCCCCAGACCATTATTCCTCCTCCAACAAACTATACAGTTGGCACTATGCATTTGGGCAGGTAGTGTGTTCCTGGCATGCGCCAAACCCAGATTCGTCCGTCGGACTGACAGGTGGTGAAGAGTGATTCATCACTCCAGAGAACGTATTTCCACTGTTTCAGCGTTCAATGGCGGTGAGGTTTACGCCCCTCCAGCCAATGCTTGGCATTGTGCAAGCTGATTTTAGGCTTGTGTGCGGCTGCTTGGCCATGGAAACTCTTTTCACAAAGCTTCCGACAAACAGTTATTGTGCTGATGTTGCTTCCAGAGGCAGTTTGGAACTAAGTAGTAAGTGTTGCAACCCAGGACAGACGATTTGTACGCTCTTCAGCACTCAGCGGTCCCATTCTGTGAGCTTGTGTGGCCTACCACTTCGGGGCTGAGTCGTTGTTGATCCTAGACGTTTCCACATTACAATAACAGCACTTACAGTTGACTTGGGCAGCTCTAGTAGGGCAGAAATGTGATGAACTGACTTGTTGGAAAGGTGGCATCCTATAATGGGGCCATGTTGAATGTCACTGAGCTCTTCAGTATGGGCCATTCTACTGCTAATGTTTGTCTATGGAGTTTGCTTGGCTGTGTGTTCAAATTTGATACACCTGTCAGCAATGGGTGTGGATAAATAGCCAAGTCCACTAATTTGAAGGGGTGTCCACATACTTTTGGTCATGTAGTGCAGCTTAGATCCTTGTGCCTTCTTTTGTTTTGCATGCTTTTTGTTGGCCATAAAATGTATGTTATGTTTATTTTCTTGGACCTCATGTAGGTATTTATTTATGTATCTTATTGCTGTAGTTGTGGTAAATGAAATGACTGAAAGTCAATTACATTTTGACAATGGAAATGAAAATGTCAATGACGTCTGTGACTCCACCGGCCCTGTGGTGTGACAGCGGGACAAGGCTATTGGCCTGAAACCTGTGCTTTTAATCATGCTGTGTGGATGAATGTTTGCTTCCCAGCAGGAATTACTCCAAAAAGTAGCCTTTATTCTGAATGACACTTTAGCCATTACTAATGTAAATGGTACTTAGTCTAACATAAAATATGTAAATAATTGACCATCCAGCACAAGAGTACAAAATGTCACTTCTATGATCGCTTTAGTGTTGTTTGGATCCCAGATTGCCAATGAAGTTTTTATAATCTGATTATAATCCCCATTACAGATAATCCATTACTACCCAACCTGCTCAGCTCCAGAAGACCCAAGTAAGGGCCTCCATCCCTCTCGGAAGCGGAGAAGCTTGCCCACGTGCAGGCTCTCCATACCCAGGGTCTCCCTCATCATGCTGGGCTCAACTGTGTACAACAGATCCCCGTCAATCTGCTCCCTCTCGAAGGCCTGGCAGTACTGGTCCAAGTTGAGCAGTCGCAGGCAGGAGCACACCTGTGCCACACTCAGGTCCCGTAGATTAGAGGGCACCTCTGCTAAGGAGCAGAAGAGTGGGTGCCATGAGCCGCCAGAGTAGAACTGGGAATTGTTCTCCAATGATGGAGAAAGGGGTGGAAGTTTGTGTCTAGCTATTTGTAAATGTTGTGGTTTAGGGGGTAGAGGTGGGGGTCTTGCTGCTTTTCTCTGTAAAGTAGGAGGCTCAGTTGTCTCAAAGTCAAGGTGCTGGTAGAGGTTGATTTCATCACCCTGGCTCTTCAGGCACATGTAGATTGGCTTCACCTCCATGTATTCGTGACCCTTTTCAATCAACTCTTGCTTATTCAAAATGGTAATATCTGAAGAGGCAGACTAGGTTTGAGTTATTTTGAACATTTACATCTGTCAATGACAATTAGGATATTTTTGTGTCATAACATCACTAAAAAGAATAGTGAGGTCACAAAAATGTATGTTCTGATAGCACAATACAGGAGTCCCACAGGGACTTGTACTTGGTCCCCTCCATTTTACATTTCTGATTTCTCAAATGCAAGGAGACATGCAGCATCCTGCATCAATTCTTGCTTCATTGATAGTGTATGTTGACTATATGGCAAACTCAATTTCTCTAAAACTGAGAAAACCAGTTTAGTCCCTGCCTCTTCAACTGTGCCACGCTCACACCAAACAGGCATAGAAGTCTCCTTGTACATTATATTGGAAATCAGAACAAAATTAAAGAGGACTGAGTACAAATTCCTGTGTGACTCCTCTGGGTCTGCTGTAGTGTGGTGTACTGATGCAATTACTGATCCACACTTAGTAAATTGTCACCCACCGTCACGTTCTAAGGTGAAGTATGTGGTCACTCACCAAAGGGAGGTGTAATGTAACAATATTTTTTTCATGCAGAGCGCTGCGGTTTACCTTGAAAGATGAAAAGGTTCCTGAGGCCCAGTTCATCGATCTGCCCCCCCAATGTAGCACAGGCATCCTCAAACTGGCCCTGATCGAGTCCCTCCAACCCCTCTGCCAGTGCAATACGCACCTCCTTCATATACATGGGCAGCACCAGAGGAGTGTGTCTGGAGAGGATTCCTGCATAACAACAACACATAATGAATAAGTTATTGGAGACTAAATCTGTCCTTCTCTTGGTCCCCATGCTAAACTGAATAGATGTATAGGTTACATATTTTCAAATGCAAAGTTCTCACTATTTGTGGTAAAAGGCTATATGACAAACATATATATTTGAGGTCACCATACAAATGACCTACTGTAACATTCAGAGCAGGTTTCAATGAATGATAAATCAGATTTCTTTAAAAATAATGCAATCAATGAATACCTTTGCTGCTGAAAGGAAACCCAATTAAGAGCTGCTCCTCATAGGTGCGTGTGATTGTCAGTGTGTCCAGCCTATGACCCCCTGACAGCCACGGCAGGACGAGTGGCGTTATTGGTTGGATGATGACTGGCAGTGGGTTGGACTCCAAAATAGCCTGAAGACTGATTGGTGGTCCTATGAGTGATTGCCAAAAAGACCCAGTTTGCAACGGTAACTAAGCTATCATCCTCAGAGTGGTTGATAAGAGGTTGTAGATTCACCTCACTTAACTGCGACTCACCTTCTCGTCTATCATTTCTGATTATGTAGAAGCCTACAGTGGAGATGGTGACAGGTAGGGACAGGACTTTCCCATGTTTGCTCTCAAACACTGCTCTCTGCTGGCAGAGCAGGGAGTGGACCATGATGTGCTTTGGAAAGTTGGGGTGGGAGGTGATAAAAACATAAACATGAACTACATGAGAGCTGCACTTCATTTTAAGCGGTAATAATACGTGACATGTTGAAAGCACCAAGCGGTCTGTTTAAACGACTAGCACACAGCTCAGACACCCATGCATACCCCACAAGACATGCCACCAGAGGTCTCTTCACAGTCCCCAAGTCCAAAACAGACTATGAGAGGTGCACAGTACTACATAGAGCCATGTCTGCATGGAACTCTATTCCACATAGGGTAACTGATGCAAGAAATAGAATCAGATACATTTTTTTTTAAAGATAAAAATACACATTGAACAGCGGGGGCCGTGAAGCAACACAATAATAGGCACAGACACATGCATAAACTGCCTACATTTTCCTGGACCCCAGGAACAGTAGCTGCTGCCAAGACAGCAGCTAATGAGGAACCATAATAAATACAAATACAATTACAAAATACATGACTGAGTGAGTGAGGAGATTCTTTCATTTACTCTCTTAACAAAAGGCTTGGCAAATCAGAACAATTGAAAAATACTGATTCGGTCGATAAAAGACATGCTTCTTTTCAAATTATACAAACCTACAGTGCAGTACTACAATACAGTCCATTTTTAGAACGATTAAGTATTAAGATACATTATTTGAACCCCAAACCACTGTGCTAAAATAGCTTCAGGCAGTTGATAATATCACTAGGTATCAAAGGAAAGAAATCACACTCACTGTGCTTGAGCTGATACTGTCCAGTTCCTGTTGTCCAAGAAAGCCCACCGTCACATTGATGATCTTAGGAAAGGAGTCCTTGAATTTTTCAGCAAACTCTCCAAGATTGTATTCTTGATGTCCCCAGTGTAGTTTGCTAGTGTCCATGTCCATTTTTGCAACTGGAGGAAGTGGAATGTTCAGGAAGTTTAACAAATTATTAAGCAACAACAGCTTTCCCAGACCAATTTCCTTGTAACCTTTGGAACTTTAACTACCTGTGTAGCCCTGCCCTGTAGATAAACAACACACTCAGCAATGCTTTGTCAATCTGTAACGGTACCTACAACGCACAGAGTGCCATCAGAAAGTATTCATTCCCCTTGACTTATTCCCCATTTTGTTGTGTTTCAGCCTGAATTCAAAATTGATTAAATATATTTATTTTCTCACCCATCTACACACAGCATCTGCGCTATGCCGATCTAGCTGCCGAAGCACGGCATCATGGCTGGAACACAGAAGTCCGACCAGTGGAGGTGGGCTGCAGAGGTTTTGTGGCAACATCTACAACCAGACTGCTTAGAGACCTTGGAATTAAGGGCCAGAGCCAGCGTTCGGCAATCAAAGCTGTATCGGAGGCGGCAGAAGGCAGCAGTCAGTGGCTCTGGATGAAGAGGAAAGACCCCAGCTGGGCCCCGAAGTGAGAGGGCCAGGAGGTATGCGGTCAACAATGCTTGACTCAGGGAGGAGGATGCCCCTGCCATGCATAGTCCGATTGGATGTTGGCTATCATCAACAAGGCAACTCCTATGACTAATTGGGAATGGGACGCAAGCGTAGGATTGATCACCCTGTCTCTGGCCGCCTTTGGGGAGGCTGTATAGTGTGAAAGGCCGAAACACCCTAGGAACCAAAGGTACACTACTGATGATGCGCTCCCCAAATTTCACCAGGCTCACTGTTCATTAACTCTTGGAAGTGCTTGCACAAAGGATAGTAACATCTCATCCTGTGTTCTTGGAATCATAATGAAAAAGTGTAAAAATGTTTTTTTAAACATTTCAAAAAATAATATGTATACCATATATATAATTTACATAAGTATTCACACCCTACTTTGAAGCACCTTTTCCGGTGATTATAGCTGTCTTTCTGAGTAAGTCTCAAAGAGCTTTCCACACCTGGATTGTGCAACATTTGCCTATTATTCTTTTCAAAATTATTCACGCTCTGTCAAATTGGTTACCCTAGTAAAACTGACTATCCTACCGATCCTCGACTTCGGCGATGTCATCTACAAAATGGCTTCCAATACTCTACTCAGCAATCTGGATGCAGTTTATCACAGTGCCATCCGTTTTGTTACTAAAGCACCTTATACCACCCACCACTGCGACCTGTATGCTCTAGTCGGCTGGCCCTTTGCTACATATTCGTCGCCAGACCCACTGGCTCCAGGTCATCTACAAGTCCATGCTAGGTAAAGCTCCGCCTTATCTCAGTTCACTGGTCACGATGGCAACACCCACCCGTAGCACGCGCTCCAGCAGGTGTATCTCACTGATCATCCCTAAAGCCAACACCTCATTTGGCCGCCTTTCGTTCCAGTTCTCTGCTGCCTGTGACTGGAACGAATTGCAAAAATCGCTGAAGTTGGAGACTTTTATTTCCCTCACCAACTTCAAACATCTGAGCAGCTAACCGATCGCTGCAGCTGTACATAGTCTATCGGTAAATAGCCCACCCAATTTACCTACCTCATCCCCATACTGTTTATATTTATTTACTTTTCTTCTCTTTAGCACACCAATATCTCTACTTGTACATGACCATCTGATCATATGTCACTCCAGTGTTAATATGCAAAATTGTAATTATTTGCCTACCTCCTCACGCCTTTTGCACACAATGTATATAGACTCACTTTTTTTCTTTTTTTCTATTGTGTTATTGAGTTGTTTATTGTTTATTCCATGTGTAACTCTGTGTTGTTGTCTGTTCACACTGCTATGCTTTATCTTGGCCAGGTCGCAGTTGCAAATGAGAACTTGTTCTCAACTAGCCTACCTGGTTAAATAAAGGTGAAATAAAAAAATAAATAAAAAATTGATCATTGCTAGACAACCATTTTCAGGTCTTGCCATAGATTTTCATGTAGATTTAAGTCAAAACTGTAACTCGGCCACTCAGGAACATTCACTGTCTTCTTGGTAAGCAACTCCAGTGTAAATTTGGCCTTATGTTTTGTTGCACTGCTGAAAGGTGAATTAATTTCCCAGTGTCTGGTGGAAAGCAGACTGAACCAAGGTTTCCTATCGGGTTTTTGCCTGTGCTTAGCTACATTCCATTTCTTTTTAACCTTTTTTAAGTTATTCACTCCCCAGTCCTTCACGATTACAAGCCTACCTATAACATGATGCAGCCACCCCTATGCTTTAACATATGGAGAGTGGTACTCAATAATATGTTACATTACTTAAGTGCCTTGTTGCAAACAGGATGCATGTTTTGGAATACTTTTAGTCTGTACAGGCTTCCTTCTTTCCACTCTGTCAATTAGGTTAGTATTGTGGAGTAACTACAATGTTGTTGAGCCATCTTCAGTTCTCATATCACACCCATTAAACTCTGTTCACTGTTTTAAAGTCACCATTGACCTAATGGTGAAATCCCTGAGCGGTTTCCTTCCTCTCCGACAACTGAGTTAGGAAGGACGCCTGTATATTTGTAGTGACTGGGTGTATTGATACACCATCCAAAGTGTAATTCCTAACTTCACCATACTCAAAGGGATATTCAATGTCTGCTTTTTTGTTTTTGCCCATCTAACAATAGGTGCCCCTCTTTGCTAGGCATTGTACAACCTCTCTGGTCTTTGAAGTTGAATCTGTCTTTGAAATGCACTGCAAATAGACTGGGTAGCCATTTGATTAGCTGTTCAGGAGTCTTATGGCTTGGGGGTAGAAGCTGTTAAGAAGCCTTTTGGACCTAGACTTGGCACTCTGGTACCGCTTTCCATGCGGTAGCTGAGAGAACAGTCTATGGCTAGGGTGGCTGGAGTCTTTGACAATTTTCAGGGCCTTCCTCTGACACCGCCTGGTATAGAGGTCCTGGATGGCAGGAAGAGGTTGTTATTCTGGCACCACGCGCCCAGGTCTCTGACCTTTGCCCTAGTCTGAGGTCCTGAACACTCTGGAGCAGTTTTTCATCAAGGATCTCTATGTACTTTGCTCCATTCATCTTTCCCTTGATCCTGACTAGTCTCCCAGTCCCTTTATTTATCTAATACATTTTAGAATAAGGCTGTAGCGTGACAAAATCTGGAAAAAGTAAATGGGTCTGAATACTTTCCGAATGCACTGTTTTGAAGCACCAGGCAAATAAATAATTTTAATATTCCTTCGTCTCCAGAACTCGCCCTGTCATACTATCAGTGAGCCATCCCATGTAAGTAGCTAAAAACCTGGCAAATGGTCCCAAACTTTACTATTTGACCTTAATGACCTACACCGCTACTTAGCAGGATGAATTCAACCAATGCAGAGTGCTATGTTAATACCTGATACCAAGACCTCTGACTGTGAAAAGTGATGAAAGACTTTTCATTGCTGGTGCTGTCAGGACTATGTAATCTGGAAAGTAATGCTGCATCTGGAGGGGGAGATGTGCTTCAGCATTAAGCCCATGGCCAGCCCGCTCTTTAGACAGGATTAAGCGGCCGCCTATGGCAACATATTGACAAGGGCTGCCTTTTCTGATCTAAACTGACCAAGATGCACCTCCAACAACACATAAAATATCACATAATTTTGCCGCAAAATAATGACATTCTCTCTCAACCAGTGACATATGGGCTTTTTATGTCTGCGCTGATGCCGCCCTGTAATAAGCAGTGCCCACTTAGTCAAATTTGCCATTATTTATCTTGTCCATTCCCAGGGCGCCTCTCCAGTGTGCTGTTGGAGAGATGCATCACCGCGGCATGCCACCAACATTCCGTAAAAAAATGTATCTAACATAAATCATGTAGCAGATATAGCATATGGCTGAAAGAGTATGTGGTATTTTCTGTAGCCCACAGGCAAGAGATAAAATGTATGACAATTTAATGAGACGGAAACTTTCTACATCATGCTCGTTTCTCCGGTCAAATTACCCAACCTAAATTGCGCCCAATCAATAAAGAAATGCGCTGACATGTTAACAAACAACATATCCTAAAAACAGTACAGGTCAAAGTAAATGGAACAATATGGAATGAACAATCAGGCTACTCACAACAGCTGTCTATGAGTTTCATCCCATTGGCTAAATTGTCATGATCAGTGGTTTCAAGTTTGCATCAGTCAACTTTGACAAGTTGATCATAGCGGGAAAAAAAATACTTCTGCGTTTCCCACTGTAACTCCTTCTGATAAAGTTGGGTAGCTGATATGCAGAGGTTAAATAGCCATATAATTAGTCACAGGAATGAGGACTAATAAAGCCAAAGCAATGGCCTGTTTTACAAACGGTGGACCTACAATATGGATGGGCATTCATAAGATTCCATTGCAGCCTACATGGTAGGCTACACCACAGTAAGCACTGACCGACACCGACGTCTTTAGGACGTCTTTCTTTGGTCCTGTCCCGACGTCCGTCTTGTTTTGGTGTTTTACAAATGGTAGGCATACCACAAAAATGGGCATTCCTAAAATTACATTTCAGCTGACACTGTAGGCTATATGTCAGTAAGCACGGACTGACGCTGATGGCTTTTGGACGCCTTTTTTTGGTCCTGGACGTCCACGGACATTGGTTTTTGGTCAGGTCTGGACCAAATGTGAACTAATCATAGACGTCTATGTTTGGTTCATATTTTGTCCAGTCTGGACCAGCCTTGATTTGGCCCAGACATAGATGTCTAAAAATGTTCATTCAGAACCGAAAATGAACTTGATTTCAACATCCGGAAAGGACGTCTTTTCACCTTTTATTCAAAACCTAAATTTAACCTAACTTCAACATCTATAAAATACGTATTTTAGACATCTTTTCAACATCATTTTGCTTGCTGGGGCAGCAGGGTAGCCAAGGTTGCAAGTTCAAATCCCCCAGCTGACAAGGTACAAATCTGTTGTTCTGCCCCTGAACAAGGTAGTTAACCCAGGCTGTCATTGAAAATAAGAATTTGTTCTTAACTGACTTGCCTAGTTAAATAAAGGTAAAAAAACTACATTTTTTATATTAGCAAGGGACGCATTTTTTTGTGTGTCTTGCCTAGGGCGCAGAACAGCCAGGACCGGCTCTGCATGAGACAGAATGCAAATTTGACTAACGTGACTACTGCATAACTGGAGAGAGGAGAGCTAGGTGAGATGTATATATTTTAGTCCTAAAATCATGTGCTGGATCTTTTAAAAAGTTCTTCATGTGCGGGAGATATGTCACATCATGCAACGAGTTAGCCTCACATGATGAGTAACAATGCTTGAGATCTACTGCAACTCATAGATTGAAATATACTACTAGGTAATTTAATGTTTGTTCAAATGCCCCATTCCTTTTTCCTAATAACCTTTGCAAACACATAATGCAAAGACAAACTCTGTCTTTGTGTACTGTTGTATGGATTATATGTAAATATATATATTTATATGTAAATATCAAACAGGACATCATGGTTTAACTCTCAAGCCCTTGCAAAATCAATAGTGGCATTAAGGCAGCTCAGCACGTGAAACAAAACTTGCCATGGGGCTACACGTGCAGGATATGAGAGTAAGCGTGTGGGTGTAGAGGGCGTGGTGTGAGGGTTCTGCATAACGAAGGGGGACTCAGAAAGTCAAAGATTAAAAAAATATCTGTAAGATCAAGCAGAAGCTAATGAATCAGTGAGGAAATAATGAGGCAGTTCTCCCACTCAGAGAAAGCTTGTTTCAACTGGGGATCAGCTTCAAAGGGCTATGCACACACACTGGTGGAAAGAAGACCAACGATTTGATGACAGCACAGCAGAGAGAGACTTTATTTGGTCTCCATTCAGACTACTTCTGACCCTCAACTTAGAAGGAACTGGGAGATCAGATAAAACTTTGGAGAGAAGGAGAATTCTCAACAAGGTGGTTCATCTGTTAAGGGGCAATCAACAGTATCAATTTTTTCAATATCAATTTTTGGACTTTAAATGTACACATTGATTCTTGAAGAATAAAACTTATAAATACCTCATGAGCTTAGTTCAACTGTCGTTCCCCATCAGAACCTAAAATATAACCTTGTTTTACTCCAATGTTTGTAAACAAAGTAAATGTAAACAAACACTGTAAAGCCTAAAACTATAATTGTGATATCATGGATGGTTCCATACGCATAAAAAGCTTATTTCTCCAAGAGTTTGTGCACAAATTAGTTTACATCCATGTTAGTGAGCATTTCTCATTTGCCAAGATAATCCATCCACCTGACAGGTGTGCCATATCAAGAAGCTGATGTAACAGCATGATCATTACACAGGTGCATGTTGTGCTGGGGACAATAAAAGGCCACTCTAAAATATGCAGTTTGTCACACAATACCACAGATGTCTCAAGTTTTGAGGGGACGTGCAATTGGCATGCTGACTGCAAGAATGTCCACCAGAGCTGTTGCCATAGAATTGAATGTACATTCAATACACCTGGACAGCTGATGAAATTGTGGGTTTGCACAACTGAAGAATTTCTGTACAAACTGTCAGAAACCGTCTCAAGGAAGCTCATCTGCGTGCTTGTCATCCTCGCCAGGGACTTGACCTGACTGCAGTTCGGCGTTGTAACTGACCTCAGTGGGCAAATGCTCACCTTCGATGTCCACTGGCACGCTGGCCACTGGCACGCTGGAGAAGTGTGCTCTTCATGAATGAATCCCGGTTTCAACTGTACCGGGCAGATGGCAGACAGCGTGTATGGCTTTGTATGGGCGAGTGGTTTGCTGATGTCAATGTTGCAAACAGAGTGCCCCATGGTTATGGGGTTATGGTATAGGCAGGCATAAGCTACAGACAACAAACACAATTGCATTTTATCGATAGCAATTTGAATGCACAGAGATACCGTGACGAGATCCTGAGGCCCATTGTCGTGCCATTCATCCGCCGCCATCACCTCATGTTTCAGCGTGATAATGCACGGACCCATGTCGCAAGGATCTGTACATAATTCCCGGAAGCTGAAAATGTTCCAGTTCTTCTATGGCCTGCATACTCACTAGACATGTCACCCATTGAGCAGGTTTGGGATGTTCTGGATTGATGATGTGGTCGACAGCGTGTTCCAGTTCCCGCCAATATCCAGCAGCCATTGAAGAGGAGTGGGACAACATTCCACAAGCCACAATAAATAGCCAGATCAACTCTATGCAAAGGAGATGTGTCGCGCTGCATGAGGCAAATGGTGGTCACACCAGATACTGACTGGTTTTCTGACCCACGCCCCTACCTTTTTATTAAGGTATCTGTTTTCCTAGTCCTGTGAAATTGATAGATTAGGGCCTAATGAATTTATTTCAATTCATTTAAATTTGAAGGACTGATTTCCTTATATGAACTGTAACTCAGTAAAATCTTTGAGATTGTTGCATGTCGTGTTTATGTTTTTGTTCAGTGTACTTTCCACATAATGTTCCACTAAAACTGCAATGAATGACACATAAAATAACTGGTCTCTCCCTCGGGTGGCTGTGTTAACTGTTTCTTTGGTGGCCCCTGCCTTTGGCCTTGAGCTGCTTGTCAGGATGAGGGATAGTGCAGACACCGTGAAGAGCTGCGAGTGACATGGACTTTAAATTTCAGGCCGTGGGAACACCAGGAGCCTGTTCTGTGCCTGGCGTCTTCTCTGTGGTGTCTGGGGAAATATTTTAGACATAAAAAGCACCTCTTGTGTATAATAAACAGCCAATATGGACAAGTGGATAAAGAGACGTGACAGTTTCAGCCATGTAGACAGGCCTGTCTGGGGAAGAAAGACAAAACAAAATGTCCCCCTGGGCCTTCTGAGGACTGTGGCCTTTGACCTGAGTCATCATCTCACTCATCTCAATTTAACAGAGTAAGTTTAGATGAACATTGATGTGACCTGACAGTTTACAAGTTCCACTGACAATTATAACATGTTTAATTGTGTGTTTTTCTTGTTAGTGAGTTTTCATCTGGCACAATTTCACAAACCTCTCAATTACAGTGACAGATCCTGTCAGAGAGCCTCCTCTGGGCCTAGAACATCAAATGACGCTGCTATTTTCAAACTGCCAAAGAATGATGTTCAACATGCAGTGGAACAGACAAGTGTTCTTGAGACACGTCAATAATTTGATTAGGATGGGTGAGGTCAACTTTGTAGAAAACTCTATAGCAAACTAAATGCTAAATTAAAGCAATACCAAAAAGCAATTAGGAGTGAAACACTGAATGAGTGTGTTAACTGATAAGAGACCTTGTCTTGTTCATGAAGCAGGTTGGTTTGTGAACTTTCCCTTTGATCAATGGAGGAAGTCAATGTGATTGATTTTGTTGTTACGGAGGTGAATTGCTATTTTTGTCTCTGTGGGTGAATTGAGATGATTGCATCAGTCTGTGTTTTTTCAGTCCTCTCATCTGGTAGTGACGTAGGTTCTCCTCTATCACTACTAGGAATACATGACTAATTCTGAATAGGTAAACTAATCTCTATGAGATTTCCCTGGTAGTCTTGTTCCTTTTAAATAGTGTTTTCTTCACATAAGGGATTGAAGAGGGAAGCTGTCTGAGGGTTGTGGGTTTGTTAGAGAAAGGGGTGGAGGGATGGATGCGGTGATGGGATGTGAGCTCAGTGAGTTTTGAAGACGGGCTATGAGGGCAGAGCTAAGCCGATCGTGGGGAATCAAATCGTGCCTCATAGCCAGGCGGAAAGTGGCAGAGGAACAAGGGGAGGATTTTAAACCCCTTTACTCACCCCTCTCTGGATGGTTATTTATAGCAGGTTTTACAGCACTGAATAGTTCAAAAGCCATTTTTACTGTGCCCCTGGCACATGGAACTGGCAAATAAGATTTGGCTTTCATCCCTGATGCTTTTGCTTAAGACGAGAGTACATGATGCCGAACCCTGATTTAAATAAACTTTTTGGGTAATAAATGTGAATATCAATACAAGATTTCACCGAAGGTTTGAGTGACATACTTGTGATTCAAGTTGGTAATCTTCCCTATCTAATGATAAAAAATAGACTACAAACACATACAGTGCAATCGGAAAGTACTTAAATCCATGGACTTTTTCCAGATTTTGTTTCGCTACAGACTTATTCTAAAATTGATTGAATAAAATAAAATCCTCATCAATCTACACACAATAATCGATAATGACAAAGCAAAAACAGGTTTTTAGACATTTTTGCAAATGTATTAAAATTACAAAACAGAAATACCTTATTTGTTCAGGCCCTTTGCTATTAGACTCGAAGTTGAGCTCAGGTGCATCCTGTTTCCATTGATCAACCTTGAGATGTTTCTACAACTTGATTGGAATCCACCTGTGGTAAATTAAATTGATTGGACATGATTTGGAAAGGCACACACCTGTCTATATAAGGTCCAATGGTTGACAGTGCATGTCAGAGCAAAACCAAGCCATGGGGTCGAAATGAATTGTCCAGTAGAGCTCCGAGACAGGATTATGTCGAGGCACAGATCTGGGGAAGGGTACCAAAAAATATCTGCGGCATTGAAGTGGCCTCCATCATTCTTAAATGAAGAAGTTAGGAACCACCAAGCTTCTTCCTAGAGGTGGCCGCCCGGCCAAACTGAGCAAACGGGGTAGAAGAGCCTTGGTCAGGGAGGTGACCAAAAACCCGAGGGTCACTCTGACAGAGCTCCAGAGTTCCTCTGTGGAGATCGGAGAACCTTCCAGAAGGGCAACAATCGTTGCAGCACCCCAACAATCAGGCCGTTATGATAGAGTGGCCAGACGGAAGCCACTCCTCAGTAAAAGGCACATGACAGCCCGCTAGGAGTTTGCCACAAGGCACCTAAAGAACTCTCAGGCCATGAGAAACAAGTTTCTCTGGTCTGATGAAACCAAGATTGAACTCTTTGGCCTGAATGCCAAGCGTCACATCTGGAGGAAATCTGGCACCATCCCTATGGTGAAGCTGTGCAGTGATGCTTCTACTAAGAATGGGAGAAACTCTCCAAATACAGGTGTGACAAGCTTGTAGCGTCATACCCAAGAAAACTTGAGAATGTAATCTCTGACAAACGTGCTTTAACAAAGTACTGAGTAAAGGTTCTGAATACTTACGTAAATGTAATATTTCAGGTTTTAAGTCATGCAGTATGAAAGAAGTTAGAAGTAGTTTTGTTAGCCAATGACTGGAAGTCTACAGGACCAGCTAGTCTTGGGTAACGCTTGCTAGCATTGGCCTGGGGCCATCCTTTCACTTAACCAGACCCATAACCTGTCACTGGACACCAGCGTATGCTATTCATCACAGCCACAGCCCATAAAACAAATAGATGTAGCATGAAATGGTGCCTTGTTTTTGTGAACTTAAAGACTGTCATATAGAAGTGTCTGGAAAAATAAACCCCACAATAAGACACCAGAGGAAAGGGTCACCCTCTACTGGCCCTCTAAAACCACATCCAGAATCTGATCTCTCATCCAAGGACTGACCAAATCTAACTCAACAGCAGTGGGATGCAAGGTGGTATGGCTGCTAGTTTGTTGTTGTGTATCTTCTCAAGTATTAATTGACATGTTTTTCTGTTAGATTTTCTCCCGATTGTTGATTGAAGTGTGCAGATGTCACCCTAATTTCCCATTATGCTGTTTGTTTACCTAGCCTTATCTTCAGGGGTCATTGAATTATAGAGTGGTTTTACAATAGGTTGTCTTAATAATTAGGTTAAGAGTAATGGTTTTGACTGAATCACAGTTTCCTCTGGCCTCTGTGGTATCAAACGCTGAATAAAATGCAAAGGGGCTGAATAATTTTGTGGCCTGACAGATGCCACAAGTCATGACCTACCATGTCTTCATGGAAGATCTATTTTTATTGCAAATGCCACGAATCCGTGCCACATATTGAATGTTGATAGCGTAAAGGCTGAATCAATCTGAGCATTTTAAAGTCAATGAAAGTGAGCTGGAGTGAGCTGGCTGGAACTCATGTGGAGAGCTGACTTGCCTCTGCTTGCGTAAGAGCCTGGAACAATTATACCTCTCTGTCTGTGTGGCATATGCTCCCGCCAAGTGGATATGAATGAACTCCTTGGGTGCCGCTTGAAGTGCGCTTCCCATTTGGCTCAGTTTAATAGATTTTTCCAGATTGTAAATTGAAAACCAAACTAACCCAGGCTGATGTGTATTTGTGTGGATATTTTGTGATTTGTTTAGCACGCTGCTCTTGCTGCCGAACAATGATTCTGAACATAACATTACATTTTGATTGGCCCAGGCAGGAGCTATGACATATTAACCAAACCAAAATGTTATCCTCCAAATACAGATGCACAGTTGTCACTTTATTGAATTCAATTTATTTGGGTAACAGACATATACAACAAAATGTACAATGTGAACCACGAGGACATAACTTAAAAGGATATGAATTAAAACGGTTGTTTCCAAAGTGGTCCTCAATGGTAAAAATCAATAACACATATAATGATTAAAAGGCAAGTCAAAATTACAAACAACCATAAATACATTAATTTTCATTGACATCCTATGAAGTGTCATTATTCACGGCACTTTTCCCTAACCTTAATAATCGACCATATTAATTGCACATTTCGACCTTAAAAAAATTATCTAAGGATTGCACATCACATCAATCACTCAAATAAATACACCTGACCAGCACTAGGAGGCACAAGTGGCACTGGAGTGGTGTCTCTTACTTAGACAACCTTGTCCAAAAGAAAACATTTGCCTGCTTTTTAAAACGATTTCAAATTTTTCCAAGGGGAGACTATTCCATAGACAAATACCTGTATAAAAAAACATGCTCCTCACGGTACTGTTTATCCTTGGGATTTTACAAGACATAACACTACCTCTGGTATTCTAACTGGGATGGTAATAGACCATATCAATGTGGTTTTTCATATAACTTGGGGCACAATCATTTAAGATGTCGAACATATGATTAAGTTTAAGTTGGTCCACTGGACTCCAAAGGCAACAAGCTCACCTCCCGGAACTCCTGTACTCTTACAGTTGAAGTCGAAAGTTTATATACACTTAGGTTGGAGTCATTAAAACTAGTTTTTCAACCACTCCACACATTTCTTGTTAACAAACTATAGTTTTCGCAAGTCGGTTTGGACATCTACTTTGTGCATGACACATGTAATTTTCCAACAATTGTTTATAGATTATTTCACTTATAATTCACTGTATCATAATTCCAGTGGATCAGAAGTTTACATACACTAAGTTGACTGTGCCTTTAAACAGCTTGGAAAATTCCAGAAAATTATGTCATGACTTTTGAAGCTTCTGATAGGCTAATTTACCTCATTTGAGTCAATTGGAGGTGTGCCTGTGGATGTATTTCAAGAACTACCTCAAACTCAGCGCCTCTTTGCTTGACATCATGGGAAAATCAAAAGAAATCAGACAAGACCTCAACAAATTTTTGGAGATCTCCACAACTCTGGTTCATCCTTGGGAGCAATTTCCAAATTCCCGAGGGTTCCACGTTCATCTGAACAAACAATAGTACGCAAGTATAAACACCATGGGACCACACAGCTGTCATACTGCTCAGGAAGGAGACGCGTTCAGTCTCCTAGAGATGAACGTACCTTGGTGCGAAAAGTGCAAATCAATCCCAGAACAACAGCGAAGGACCTTGTGAAGATGCTGGAGGAAATAGGAACAAAGAATCTATATCCACAGTAAAACGAGTCCTATATCGACATAACCTGAAAGGCCATTCAGCAAGGAAGAAGCCACTGCTCCAAAACCGCCATAAAAAAGCCAGACTACGGTTTGCAACTGCACATAGGGACAAAGATCCAACTTTTTGGAGAAATGTCCTCTGGTCTGCAGAAACAAAAATAGAACTGTTTGGCCATAATGACCATTGTTATGTTTGGAGGAAAATGGGGGAGGCTTGCAAGCCGAAGAAACACCATCCCAACCGTGAATCACGGAGGTGGCAGCATCATGTTGTGGGGGTGCTTTGCTGCAGGAGGGACTGGTGCAAGTTATGTGGATATATTGAAGCAACATCTCAAGACATCAGTCAGGAAGTTAAAGCTTGGTCGCAAATGGGTCTTCCAAATGGACAATGACCCAAAGCATACTTCCAAAGTTGTGGCAAAATGGCTTAAGGACAACAAAGTCAAGGTTTTGGAGTGGCCATCACAAAGCCCTGACCTCAACCCTATAGAAAATTTGTGGGCAGAACTGAAAAAGCATGTGCGAGCAAGGAGGCCTACAAACCTGACTCAGTTACACCCGCTCTGTCAGGAGGAATGGGCCAAAATTCATCCAACTTATTATGGGAAGCTTGTGGAAGGCTATCCTAAACGTTTGACCCAAGTTAAACAATTTAAAGGCAATGCTACCAAATACTAATTGAGTGCATGTAAACTTCTGACCCACTGGGAATGTGATGAAAGAAAGAAAACCTGAAATAAATCATTCTCTCTACTATTTTCTGAAATTTCACATTCTTAAAATAAAGTAGTGATCTTAACTGACCTAAGACAGGGCATGTTTACTAGGATTAAATGTCAGGAATTGTGAAAAAGTAAGTTTAAATGTATTTGGCTAAGGTGTATGTAAACTTCAGACTTCAACTTTATATGTGACATAGGGGGAAATTCAGCATATACCTGATAACATTATTGACCTGCATTCTCTTTTTCAGCTGTTTTGATAGCCCAATATACCAAGCAGAGCAGGCATTCTAAAAATGACACTGAATCAAGGTTGAGACAAGCAGTTTATATAAACATTTGTTCAAAATTTCACAAATAATTTTAGCAGCAATCAGGTCACCAGAAAGGGATTGATCTAGGGATACACAAAGATAAGTTACAATCTCTTTGCCTGCACAGTTTACCTTTATCTTGTCAGCCCCAAGCAAACTAAGTTTTGTTCCAAACTAAATTGATTCTGTTTTCCCCAAATGTAGCGACAATTTGTTGTCAGTCAACCAATCTCTAACAGAATGCAATTTCTTACCCAGGGTCTCTTCTATGTAAGCCATATCCTTCCCTGATACCAGTAAGGCTGAGTCATCAGCATAAAGAAGGTGTTTGCACTTTACTATATCTGCGACATGTCATGGCAATTTCAATATTTATATTGTGTGTGTTTGGGGGGGTATTCGCTTATCAAGACATACACTGAGTGTGCAAAACAGTAGGAACACCTGCTATTTCCATGACAGACTGACCAGGTGAATCCAGGGGAAACTATGATCCCTTATTGATGTCACTTGTTAAATCCAGTCAGTGTACATGAATGGAAGGAGACAGGATAAAAGATGTTTAAGCCTTGAGACATGGATTGTATATGTGCCATTCAGAACGTAAATGGACAAGACAAAATATTTAAGTGCCTTTGAACGGGGTAAGGTAGTAGGTGCCAGGCACACCGGTTTGTGTGTTTCAAGAACTGCAACGCTGCTGGGTTTTTCCACGTTCAACAGTTTCCCATGTGTATGAAGAACGGTCCACCACTGAAGGACATCCAGTCAACTTTACACAACTGTGGGAAGCATTGGAGTGAACATGGGCCAGCATCCCTGTGGAACACTTTCGACACCTTGTAGAGTCCATGCCCGATGAATTGAGGCTGTTCTGAGGGCAATAGGGGGTGCCACTCAATATTAGACTCAGTGTAGATACCATATAGGGTCTGAAAAATGTCCAGAGGGTACATACTGTTGACCTCAATATGGTAAAGTCATGAGATGATAATCCAGTCCTACTTTTAGAAGTTCAACGCACAATTTATTTCACGACATAATAATAACATATTATGTTGCAAACCTAATTCACTTCTCAACATAATATGTTCAACATAACATTAAAATAAGAAAAGCTCATGCAAAGGAGAGTATTCATGAAAATATTGATTTGTGGGCTTTGGCAAAAGAGGTGTCACTGCACAATTAACACAGCAACAGGAGTTTGCTCCTATTATGTGCCTGCTGCGCCTGATGCACACAAACAACACTGTTTGTTTACAAGGCCTTGTTAAGTTCAGATTTCTTGATACATGGCAGTGACTTTTTTAACCTGTGGTGTATTATATATTATGCCTTTTGCAAGTGTTTGTCGGAAATATTATTCACATTAGTTATGTCACAAACTAAAGAAACTTTAACGCATAGCTGTATATAGGCTATACTAGTAGAAATTGGCGTATGGTTAATTTAAACTGAAAACGTGACACCTTATCTGCGCACTGTTCCCCTGGGTATAGAAGTGCGTCACAAACAAATATCCACAATCAAGCTAATCTCAGAGCTTCAGGGATCATCATTGGATGATCCTCCTTTTATCATTCAGAACCCATCTCCTCAAAGAGATTAATTCAAAAATAAGCCAGTGAGAACATGTTTTAAACTCAAAGGGGCGGTCTCCACACACATATTAAGCCTAGTCATGGACTAAGAAGCACTTTTAATGGCGAATATCCATGGAACAAGCATTTTAGTCTAGGACTAGGCTTAATCTGTGTCCGGCAAACCAGCCCTAAATTCTGAAATTCCAAATTCTGTACAAAATGTAGCAACTTACTGTCCATGGTGGGCTATTTACTGAAGAACCTCTGAAAATATAACTAACTTTCTAGACCATCAGATTACGTTTTGTTAATTTTAATAAAAATTAGCAATCAGATATAATAAAATATTAAACTGCCCATGGCTGTACTCTGTGCACTAGCAAAGACCACAAGAGCAAAAATAATTCTGAAGGGCATTTGCTGAGACAGTTTGGACAGCGTAATGGGCTTCTTACGTAGGTTATTAATTCTCTTACGTATATAAGGAGATCAATGCTCAAGGCGGAGCAATTCAATATCAATAGGAATACAAACACTGAAGAGCAAACAAAAGGAGGCAAAACGGCAGGGATTGGTCAATTGAGTTGAAATAGGAAACAACTTCGCGCGCTCGTAAAGCACTTCTCCAGATCAGGACCATGGAGAGCTCTAAACTGTGGACGAGAGCGGTCGTTTGTACAGCGCTGCTGTCCATCCTATGTGGTGCTGAAACGAGCGACTCAGAAATGGAAGTGGATTTGGAAACGAGAAACATTCACGACTTCTATCCACAAAATCCGAATCTAACGAACGAAAAACGTCTTGTAAGTCTAGCTATATTGTCTGTAAACTGTATGCATGAATGCTTATGTCCGCGGGTAGCTTTTTGAATTTACATTCGACTAACTCGAAAGATAAAGAGTAGGCTAAATTATGCTATATACAAAATAGAAATCACATTGTTTTTGAGAACGTGAATGGTGTTTCAGGTTTGTTGGTCAAAATGTGAATATTGACTCAAGGAATTGTAGTAATGCTGCACAATGACAAGACAGCACTTCAAGCTCTGACAGTTATGTATTTTAATTGTGTATTTCCTACTGTTTCCATAGCTTGGAGCTCTACACGAAGTTCTAAAAAAACTGCAGACCAAAAGAATTAATCCATGGGAAAAGAAATTTGGACAAGTTCCCACTGTAAGATTTTACACTCTTTCTCTGTTCAGAGAAGGTATTACTTTTTTTATTTTTAAATGACGAATAATTACCAAATGCAGAATGACAAGATCGTTTATTTTATTATGGTCCAGTGTCCTTAATGTAAGTTGTCTTAACTAGGCTATTGGAAGTTCTTCAAACATGTCATCGGATTATTTAATAAATGCGTGGTGTTTCGAAACGATTTAGAGGATGATATTGTAACCTACAGTATCCTCATTGTTTTCATTTAACAATTTGACATTAATCATTTTCAGTGCGACGTGGGGGAGCATTGCGCAGTGAGGAAAGGTGCTCGAATCGGCAAAATGTGCGACTGTCCACGGGGAGCTTTCTGCAACTTCTTTCTGTTGAAGTGCTTGTGAATGGAGGTTTATTGGATTCAATCCCCTGTCATTGTGTTATTTAAAAGAAACATATGTCATTATTTTTATGAATATTTTTCAAATACAGGCGGACTATAATTGTCAATGTTATGGTGGGACCACCAATTAGATAATGGTACATCCTATCGTTTGCTGGAGTTAGATTAAACATTTGTGTCACCTAAGTGTTACTGAGCTCTCTATATTGTGCAATAAAGTGTGTCACAACTTATTTCGTAATCATTATTTTTGGTCTCGGAATTCACTTTTTCTAGTTCAATATTTGTGCAATAGAATGTATTAATAAATGCATCATGAAGCCTCTTATTAAAAGGTTAATTAGGATTAGTAAATGTGTTAATATGCTGTTCTCATGATACAAAGATCCTATTGAGAATTTCAACAAATGTACCTCAAAACCACACGAACCTCAATTTCATGACACGTTTCCATTCACAGTAATAATAAAAACGTACATGTTAGAGGTGATGAATTAGGGAAATTAAGGCGTATTAAAGCAGTCTTCAGCCTGGGTGCAAGCTGGAGAACTAATTTAGTAAAAATTAGTCAGGATCACAAACTTGGTTGGATCTAAAACTGTACTTCAATTACATACTTTAATTATAGTCATGTTTTTCCATAAGCTATATTACAAATGTAACTTGCTCCAAACATTTATGTCAATCCATCTTCACATAAGTAGGAAAACAAAATATAAAGATGCCATTTGATCTCAGAGGGAACTGACAGTTTCAAATTTGACTGAATTGGTCAAATTTGAAAAGGGAATGTTCGTTCCAACAGACTCAATCAACACTCAAGATCTATAAAATGTTAAGTCATGTAAATCGCACACCGGACTCACAATGGTGCTGTAGTCATGAGTGTGTGATACTAGAATTATAGTGCATTCAGAACGTTTTCAAAAACCTTTGTTTTCCACATTTCATTACGTTATAGCCTTATTCTAAAATTGATTAAATATTGAATTTGTTTCATCCATCTACACACAATACCCCATAATACCAAAAACAGGTTTTTAGAAATTGGCACATTTATAAGAAATAAAATAAAAAAATACCTTATTTACATAAGTATTCAGACCCTTTGCTATGAGACTTGAAATTGAGCTCAGGTGCATCCTGTTTTCATTGATCGTCCTTGATATTTCTACAACTTGATTGGAGTCCAACTGTGGTAAATTCAATTGATTGGAAGTGATTTGGAAAGGCACACACATGTCTATATAAGGTCCCACAGTTGACAGTGCATGTCAGAGCAAAAACCAAGCCACGGGGTCGAAGGAATTGTCCGTAGAGCTCCGAGACAGGATTGTGTCAAGGCACAGTGAAGTGTACCAAAACATTTCTGCAGCATTGAAGGTCCAAGAACACAGTGACCTCAATCGTTCTTAAATGGAATAAGTTTGGAACCACCACCCTTCCAAGAGCTGACCACCTGGCCAAATTGAGCAATCAGGGGAGAAAGGCTTTGGTCAGGGAGGTGAACAAACCGAACCCGATAGTCATTTACAGAGCTCCAGAGTTCCTGTGGACTGGAAGACTAGTCAGGATCGAGGTACAGAGGACAGTACAGAGATCCTTGATGAAAAACTGTTCCAGAGCGCTCAGGACCTGATTGGGGCGAAGGTTCACCTTCCAACAGGACAATGACCCTAAACCCACAGCCAAGACAACACAGCAGTCCAGGATTCCCACACCGTCTTAAACATCAAATTCAAAGACTTTTCAAGTTGAAGTTGAAGAGCTAAGTAACTCCTCGTTTATTTCATTAGCACCAGCTTAACACAAAACATGTCGCAGAGCAAAAATATGACCTTGTTTTTCCATGAACATGACCATGACCAAATACAGTGCCTTGCGAAAGTATTCGGCCCCCTTGAACTTTGCGACCTTTTGCCACATTTCAGGCTTCAAACATAAAGATATAAAACTGTATTTTTTTGTGAAGAATCAACAACAAGTGGGACACAATCATGAAGTGGAATGACATTTATTGGATATTTCAAACTTTTTTAACAAATCAAAAACTGAAAAATTGGGCGTGCAAAATTATTCAGCCCCCTTAAGTTATTACTTTGTAGCGCCACCTTTTGCTGCGATTACAGCTGTAAGTCGCTTGGGGTATGTCTCTATCAGTTTTGCACATCGAGAGACTGAAATGTATTCCCATTCCTCCTTGCAAATCAGCTCGAGCGCAGTGAGGTTGGATGGAGAGCATTTGTGAACAGCAGTTTAGTTCTTTCCACAGATTCTCGATTGGATTCAGGTCTGGACTTTGACTTGGCCATTCTAACACCTGGATATGTTTATTTTTGAACCATTCCATTGTAGATTTTGCTTTTGTTTTGGATCATTGTCTTGTTGGAAGACAAATCTCCGTCCCAGTCTCAGGTCTTTTGCAGACTCCATCAGGTTTTCTTCCAGAATGGTCCTGTATTTGGCTCCATCCATCTTCCCATCAATTTTAACCATCTTCCCTGTCCCTGCTGAAGAAAAGCAGGCTCAAACCATGATGCTGCCACCACCATGTTTGACAGTGGGGATGGTGTGTTCAGCTGTGTTGCTTTTACGCCAAACATAACGTTTTGCATTGTTGCCAAAAAGTTCAATTTTGGTTTCATCTGACCAGAGCACCTTCTTCCACATGTTTGGTGTGTCTCCCAGGTGGCTTGTGGCAAACTTTAAACAATACATTTTATGGATATCTTTAAGAAATGGCTTTCTTCTTGCCACTCTTCCATAAAGGCCAGATTTGTGCAATATACGACTGATTGTTGTCCTATGGACAGAGTCTCCCACCTCAGCTGTAGATCTCTGCAGTTCATCCAGAGTGATCATGGGCCTCTTGGCTGCATCTCTGATCAGTCTTCTCCTTGTATGAGCTGAAAGTTTAGAGGGACGGCCAGGTCTTGGTAGATTTGCAGTGGTCTGATACTCCTTCCATTTCAATATTATTGCTTGCACAGTGCTCCTTGGGATGTTTAAAGCTTGGGAAATCTTTTTGTATCCAAATCCGGCTTTAAACTTCTTCACAACAGTATCTCGGACCTGCCTGGTGTGTTCCTTGTTCTTCATGATGCTCTCTGCGCTTTTAACGGACCTCTGAGACTATCACAGTGCAGGTGCATTTATACGGAGACTTGATTACACACAGGTGGATTGTATTTATCATCATTAGTCATTTAGGTCAACATTGGATCATTCAGAGATCCTCACTGAACTTCTGGAGAGAGTTTGCTGCACTGAAAGTAAAGGGGCTGAATAATTTTGCACGCCCAATTTTTCAGTTTTTGATTTGTTAAAAAAGTTTGAAATATCCAATAAATGTCGTTCCACTTCATGATTGTGTCCCACTTGTTGTTGATTCTTCACAAAAAAAATAGTTTTATATCTTTATGTTTGAAGCCTGAAATGTGGCAAAAGGTCGCAAAGTTCAAGGGGGCCGAATACTTTCGCAAGGCACTGTAAATAGGCAAATAAAAAACACATGGGCATAAATAGTTTTGCAACAAAAGATTAGACGAAAATCAAAATAAATAAAATATTTCCCCAACCATTATGTTCTGGAGTTGTTGGCCTTTTTGGTTAATTTGCTTTTCTTTATTTTATCGCTTACTCATTGAGTAGTTTTGTGCCCTTTCCCAAACTGTTAAAACAGTGCCCAACCCTTGCTTTTTGTTGCTATGCCCCTTCATTTGCTTTTCAGGTCATTAAATTTTTAATTGAGTAGTGTTTCTATTTCAGCTGCTTGTGCTCTTTTATCTTTTACCACCCTTTCTCAGGCTATTGGACTTGGCAATAAGAGTGAGGTTGCCTGTGCTCTCCTCTTTGAGTGCAAATTTGTCTGCTGAGGTCTCGAGAGCATTTATGTCATCTGTCAGTCTTCTTTTCTTCCCTTTAAGTTAATCTATTTAATCTATAAGGTCTTTTCTCTTTCTGTTTGTTTGCTCATCCATTCTTCTGTCTCTGTTCTTCTTGATGTGTCACATACTCTGCCTTGCAGATGCCACTGACATAAGCGGCGGTCTGTCAATGCACACATTATGTATGCCACCCACAGCTCTTATGTGGTCAACTAAACATCTCTGTGCTACATATGAATCTTCTTTCAAGTTCTCCACTTCAATCTGCCGATTGATGGAGAATCCGCGCTCTACTGAGGCTTGCCTGTGTGACAGTAAGAGGAGTTGGCGGCAAAGTCTCCATAAATTTGAGTTCTTTGTCCTATGACAAACTCATGTAAAAATATGTCCAAGCTGTCTTGGACAGGATCAAAGTTTACAAACTCAGTGATGGGCCTGGACAACGTCATCAATAAAATGTGAGTATTGTCGAATGATGTCATCACAATCTTCTTCCTTCACCCGATGACTATTTACAAGGTAGGTCAGGGCCTTCTTCAATTTTTCTGTACACAGCATCTTTCCATTTGTGCCTGCCATTTCCCTGCAGACAAGTCTCTCACAATTCTTTCAGTAACAAAGCCCAAGTCGACATGTGAGGAGTCGATGTGATTGGATGACTGTCTCACCTCGACATCAATACGTTTTTGAGGGGTCTTCGCTTCTTTCAGGAGGTCTGGCTTAATTAATCTGCACATCAAGCTCTTAAGAACCTTGAACAAGTCTGCAGAGAGAAATGGCACCATGGGCTTATCGGTCTGGTAGCGTGTGAGGAATGGTGTCACTTCTTTGCTCACTGACAAGATGAAATTCAGTTTTGCTGTCATGAGAGGTTCCTTACCGTCTCCTGAATCACCTCAAAGGACTTTGTGCCTGGATTTGGATCGCTCTTCTCTACAGCCTTCACATATGTTGCCATATGGGGTAAAAACTCTAAAGCTCTTTCAAGCAAGGACGCATTTTCAACCCACTGTGTCTTGCAAAACGTAAGTGGCATTGGGGGATCTGATGAACCAATGATGTTAAAGCAGTCCTCCCTGCGGGCTGGAGTATCCTTCAGAAGTTGGTACATAGCATGCAGTACACTGTCAACTTTCCACTCTCTCTTCCACTCCCTTCTGAAATGCTCCATGTACAATATGGAGACCGCAACTGCCAATGTCTATAAGGTGTACATCAAAATCTAGGCGGGACTTCTCAACCTTTGAGTAAAATGACCAATTTACATTTGGTCCATCCATGGAGATCTGAACCATGTTTTTCTTTGGTAGATCTTCAGTGCTCTTCTCATAGACAGCTTTAAGGTCCAACGCTATCACATGTCCCACAAATTTAGAATCATAAAATCTCATCACAACTTTATCCTCATCCCATAAACAGACATGAAAGTCACTGTTTTGACTGTGTTTTTCTGTTAAGGCTCTCATCAAAGAGAAGTACATAGTTCTCCTCCCCAGCAGACAGTTTTTTAGATAAGTGCTTGAAATGAGGAGCCAAGCCATGTGTGCACAAATAGCTGGACTTTGTTGCCACACACGTTGAGGTCTTGGCTATTGCACTGTCTGGGAACATCTCTGAGAACAGCACACCTAAGGAGTAAAACATTTATTTTTTATCAAACACGTATTTATGTTTCTAGCCTGTGTGTGAATGTGTGTTACAGGGAGAATATGAAATATGAAAACAAACATGTTCCTAAAAATAATGTAATGTTACAGGTAACAGTTTATAAACCATGCCACTTACCCGTGCGTTCACTAGAGTGGAAAGAGGTAACTCGATCATATTGAGACACCACAATGTGTCCTCTTTGGGAACGCCAGTTAAAATGGACTGTCTTGAGGTGGTAGTAGTTGTAGAAGATTGTCTAGGTGGTGATGTAGATGACTTCGCCACATAGTTCAATTGATTGTGAGCTGTAAGAAAATAAGTATCAAAGTCTGATGAATGACTAGCTAGCTGGCTAACGTTAACATTAGTCATTAAACGTTGTCACCAACAACTCTAGTGAACGTCCTTTACGTTAAGTTAAACTTTCAGCTAACATTAGACAACTGTCATTTATTTCAAACGCTCACTGTCCAGCGCTGCTTGCCGCAAGTTGGCTAACGTAACGTCAACTTAGCTAACATTAGCTAGCTAGCTAGCTAGCATGATAGGTGTGATTTTGGGAGAATTTAGACTTCTTAGATGATAAGTCTTTGTAAATGTCTTTGGGAGGGCCACGAGTCCAGGAATAGACATTTTCCAGGCATAGCTTAAGGTTCGCTTAACGTTAGATTTCTCACTTGCCGCTGTTTAACCTGCGTCATTCAACTTCAAATCACTCATGTACGTGACCGTCGCACTTTCTCAGGGCAGGTGGCCGGTGAAACAAGGACACACAAAAGGCACACAGACAGCGGAACGTAGTCTATTACTGACGTAAAAAAAAGTGTTTAATAACTGCAATTTCTATTCTTGCACAAGATGTATAAATTCAAGCACTTTCAATGTCCCATGTCTATTTTCAAAAACTTAAAAAAGCCTTGATTTTCTCTCAAATTCACAAACTTCGAAGGACCCGTGGGAACCCTAGACAAGTGTCAATGTCCTTGCGTGGCCCAGCCAGAGTCCGAACTTTACCTGATCGAACAACTCAAGATCTGCAAATAGCTCTACAGCGAAGCTCCCCATCCAACCTGACAGAGCTTGCGAGAATCTGCAGAGGTATGGGAGAAACTCCCAATACAGGTGCGCCAAGCTTGTAGCTTCATACCAAAGACTTGAGGCTGTAATCACTGCCAAAGGCACTTCAACAAAGTACTGAGTAAAGGGTCTTAATACTTATGTAAACGTGATATTTTAATACATTTGCAAACACTTAAAAACCTGTTTTTGCTTTGTCATTATGGGGTTATTGCGTGTAGAATGAAGAGGGGAAAAAAACTATTGAATCCGCTTTAGAATAATGTAACAAAATGTGGAAAAAGTTTCCGAATGCTCTATAGTATAGGAACTAAACTTTATTGTACAAAGCCTGAAATTACAGTTCAATTGAGTCAAGGACATGAGGACCAAGTGCTTATCCAATTCAAATTTCCATCAACCTAGCATACGCAATTAAGAATCACTCATACGGATCTACTTGTTCTAAACAGCAAGACCACTCGGAGACTCATTGCTTTTTTTGTACATTTTGTATTTATTAAGAGATATATTACAAATGCCTAGACTCCTCTGGGTGTCTTGAAGTTCATTCCGACAGTTGGCTGGGTGACCTGCAGGTTGGACAGACTGCCGAAGTCCTGGAGGAAAGAGAAAGATTAAATTCAATTTCACCATCAAGTAACCACCAGAATACACCACAAGTTCATGCTAACGATGTAAACCACCGAGCCTTGTCTCATTCCCCGTCAGTAGTATCACCCTGAAGTTAAGATTGTGGAGGATGTTGAATACAGGGTTTGACAGGAACCGGTATGCCAACAAAACACAAGAACATTTTTCAAAGTCACTGTTCCTGTACTTTCAATGACTATGGCAAGTCATGCCATAGTCACCTTCGATACAGGGTTTAAGCCATGGTGTTATCTTAAGTCTAATCATACTTTTGTGTATGTGGACACCCCTTCAAATGAGTTGATTTGGCCATTTCAGCCACAACCTTTGCTGACTGGTATATAAAATTGGAGTACACCGCCATTAAATCTCCATAGACAAACATTAGCAGTAGAATGGCCTTACTGAACCGAGCTCAGTGACTTTCAACGTGGCACCATCATTGGATGCCACCTTTCCAACAAGTCAGTTTGTCAAATTCCTGCCCTACTAGAGCTGCCCCTGTAAACTAAGTGCTGTTTTTGCGAAGTGGAAACGTTTAAGAGCGACAACGGCTCGGTTGCGAAGTGGTAGGCCACACAAGCTCACAGAACAGGACTGCCGAGTGCTGAAGCTTATTAAAAAAAAAATATATATATATATATTTTTTTTCAATCTCCTGTCCTCGGTTGCAACACTCACTACAGAGTTCCAAACTGCTTCGAAGCAACATCAGCACAAGAAGCTCGTTTGGAGCTTCATGAATTGGCTTTCCATGGCCGAGCAGCCACACACAAGCCTAAAATCACTATGCACAATGCCAAGCATCGGCTTGAGTGGTGTAAAGCTCGCCGCCAATTTGACTCTGGGGCAGTGGGAAAGCGTACTCTGGAGTGATGAATCATGCTTCACCATCTGGCAGTCCAACAGACGAATCTGTGTTTGGCGGATGCCAGGAGAAGGCTAACTGTCCGAACGCATTGTGCCAACTGTAAAGTTTAGTGGAGGAGGAATAATGGTCTGGGGCTGTTTTTCATGGTTCGGGCTAGACCCCTTAATTCCATTGAAGGGAAATCTTAACGCTACAGCAAACAAAGACATCCTAGACGATCCTGTGCTTCGAACTTTGTGGCAACCGTTTGGTGAAGGCCCTTTTCTGTTTCAGCATGACAATGCCATTGTGCACAAAGCGAGCTCCATACACAAGCAGGTGTCCACATACTTTCGATCAGGTAGGGTTTATTCATCATGAAGACACCAAACGTAACTGCCTGCGAGGGACTTACCAGTAGTTTGAGCATCTCCTTGGTGTCAGGGTCCACCTCTATGATCTCCTGGTCAAGAGCAGAAACCTGGAAACAGAAAAGTTAGTGGTAATGCATCATATCAACACTGTCCAGACACATTAGTAATAGTGTGCATAGTAAACTGGCAACAGTTAAATACATCAATTCAACAGAGCTCACAGCAGTTACTGGCTGCCTGGGGCAATGTTTACAGGGCTGGCAACCTTTTAGAGTACCAGACATGAGTGGCAATTTGGGGTTCTCTTTCCCCCTGCACGCTCGTGCGCGCTGTTTATGAGTCTGATTGCAACTATAAAATTGTACCAAATCAAGTCTATATAAGGTTGGAATACTTTCTTGACCGCATTCCATTCACACATTTGTAAAAGTCACTAACAAGTTCTAATTAGAAACACACCAAGGGCCTTTATTCTTGGTGGGTTTTTTTTATTAATTAAAAATGCACAAATTTATTAAAACATGTATAAATATCTTACCCACAATACATTTTTTTTAACTCTGATATGACAAATGTTTGAAGCAGAGCATGAGTATCAAATAAACATGTTATTCATAAAAAAACAAAAAAGCTATGATAGGAAACAGTGGGTGAGAACAAATCTTCGGGAGACCTTCAAATGTTCAGGAAATTATTTCCTCGGCACATTTGCCTGGTAGCTGAGGGAGGCTCCGTACTGGGTTTTGTTCTTGGAAACAAGACGGAATATTCGTTCGCAGTCTGCACTCAGACTCCATTTAATGCCAAGATGTTTATATTGATTTTTTTTATTATACTTCTGTAATGCTTTGTGATGTGGCTCCTAATTACAGTTACAATCATTCAGGTTGCGTGATCCGTCGAAAACACAACTAATGGGACGCAGAATTAAATGTATATCACACTCGCACAAATGCGACCAGTTATTTTTCGTATTTGCATTTAATTTCTTTCACTAGAAATGCGAGTGAACACTTTAGAGCCCAATGAATGTTGATCTTACGTTCGCTTGAAACAATTAGTTTATCTTTCCACAACACACATAGTGAAAGGGATTTATCCATGCTTTTACGTACAGCTGACAGTTGGCAAACTCAGCATCACAACATACAGGAGGGGCAGACACGGGGTAGCTACGTTGAATAATGATGTATTAATCTCCATGTCTGTTGCCAACTCCGTACGTGTGTGTTGCAGCTCCAGAATCGGGATGTTAAATCCACTGAGTAACTATTTAATTAAATAAAAAAATAAATAAAATCAGGCCCTATTCATTTCTGCGTAATTTTAACTCGGATCTCGTACCTGGACAGAGAATTGCGAAGTTGGAACGCAAAATGCGTGCATGTTGGCAGGTCTAGGTTTACGATGTTACCACATTGTTTGAAAGATACAGGGTTTGACAGGAACCAGTATTCCAACAAACACGGGAAAAGCTTTCAAGATCACTATTCCTGTACTATCAATGACTATGGCAACAGTCATGCCATAGTCACTTTCGATACAGGGCAAATCAAAGAATGAGAATTTGACTTGACTCAAATTATTTCCACATCCCAACTATACACTAAAGATAACCAATGGCAGCAAATAAAGGAGATAAATGACCCAAAGCAGTTTATGGATGCATCTTTCCGTGCCTAGGCAAAGTAGGAACATGCATAGTAGAGGTCGACCGATTAAATCGGAATGGCCGATTTCAAGTTTTCCTAATCAGAAATCTGTATTTTTGGGCGCCGATTTTGCCGATTCTATTTTTCCCTGGGCAAGTCAGTTAAGAACACATTCTTATTTTCAACGACGGCCTAGGAACGGTGGGTTAACTGCCTTGTTCAGGGGCAGAACGACAGATTTTCACCCTGTCAGCTCGGGGGATCCAATCTTGCAACCTTACAGTTAACTAGTCCAACGCTCTAACCACCTGCCCTCTCATCGCCCTCCACGAGGAGCCTGCCTGTTACGAGAATGCAGTAGAAGCCAAGGTAAGTTGCTAGCTAGCATTGAACTTCTCATTAAAAAAAATCAATCATAATCACTAGACATACACATGGTTGATGATACTCGTTTATCTAGCGTGTCCTGCGTTGCATATAATCGATGTGGTGCGTATCGTTGCTCCAATGTGTACCTAACCATAAACACCAATGGCCTTCTTAAAATCATTACACAGAAGTATATATTTTTAAACATGCACATTTAGCTAAAAGAACTCCAGGTTAGCAGGCAATATTAACCAGGTGAAATTGTGTCATTTCTCTTGCGTTCATTGCACGCAGAGTCAGGGTATATGCAACAGTTTGGGCTGCCTGGCTCATTGCGAACTAATTTGCCAGAATTTTACGTAATTATGACATACATTGAAGGTTGTGCAATGTAACAAGAATATTTAGACTTAGGGATGCCACCCGTTAGATAAAATATATCTGTATTTTACTGAAATAAATGTTTTGTTTTCGAAATGATAGTTGCTGGATTCAACCATATTAATGACCAAAGGCTTGTATTTTTTGTGTGTTATTATGTTATAATCAAGTCTATGATTTGATAGAGCAGTCTGACTGAGCGATAATAGGCAGCAGCAGGCTCGTAAGCATTCATTCAAACAGCACTTTTGTGCGTTTTGCCAGCAGCTCTTTGCAAGCACAGCGCTGTTTATGACTTCAAGCCTATCAGCCTAATGGCTGGTGTAACCGATGTGAAATGGCTAGCTAGTTAGCTGGGTGTGCGCTAATAGCATTTCAAACGTCACTCGCTCTGAGACTTAGTTATTCCCCTTGCTCTGCAAGGGCTGTGGCTTTTGTGGAGCGATGGGTAACGCTGCTTTGAGTGTGGCTGTTGTCGATGTGTTCCTGGTTCGAGCCCAGGTAGGGGCGAGGAGAGGGACGGAAGCCATTCTGTTACACTGGCAATACTATAGTGCCTATAAGAACATCCAATAGTCAAAGGTATATGAAATACAAATGGTATAGAGAGAAATAGTCCTATAAATACTATAGTAACCACAACCTAAAACCGCTTACCTTGGAACATTGAATGTTCTTTGAATGTCTCATGTTAAAAGGAACCACCAACTTTCATATGTTCTGAGCAAGGAACTCAAACTTCAGCTTTTTTTTTTTAACATGGCACATATTGCACTTTTACTTCCAACAGTTGTTACATTATTTAAACCAAATTGAACATGTTTCATTATTTATTTGAGACTAAATTGATTTTATTGATGTATTAAATTAAGTTAAAATAAGTGTTTATTCAGTATTGTTGTAATTGTCATTATTACAAATAAATAAATAAAATAAAAATTGGCCGATTAATCGGTATCGGTGCCAGCAAGTATAGATGCACTGTGCTCCGATGCTCAAAAGTGTGGGTGGGGACACTTACCTCTGGGACGTAGTTGTCCCTCCTCTCCCTCTCCTCCTCCTGCAGCTTGATGGAGATGCCTCTGACGGGACCCCTCTGGATGCGCTTCATCAAATGGGTCACATACCTAAGAGTACAAACCAGAATTCAGTTAATTCATGCACAACATCACAATTGTAACAGCATTAGATCAGACCATGGGTTCAAACAAAAATATTTATGCTAGATCACTGAAAACTAGTTTAACATGATAATTAGGTTTCACTCAAGTTTAGGTTGTTGCGGACGAGAAAGATGTTTGAAAGACAGGGTTTGACAGGAAAAGATATTCCAACAAACACGGTAAAATATTTCCGTCACAATTCCCGTAACATCAATGACTATGGCAACAGTTGCGCCATAGTCACTTTCGATACAGGTTTTTATGTGGCAAACTAGCAATAATCAGCTAGGTCAGGGATATAATATAATCAATAACTCCCTCCAAGCCATGCTATTAGAAGTAGTGTTTTGAAATCCAACCTGATTGAAGTGCAGCATAGTACATGTCATATGAAACATCTTTCTCTAAGGAGGACCTGAGCCCTAGGACCATGCCTCAGGACTACCTGGCCTGATGACTCCTTGCTGGCCCCAGTCCACCTGGCCGTGCTGCTGCTCCAGTTTCAACTGTTCTGCCTGCGGCTATGGACGCATGACCTGTTCACCGGACATGCTACCTGTCCCAGACCTGCTGTTTCCAACTCTCTAGAGACAGCAGCTCCTGTAGAGATACTCTGAATGATCGGCTATGAAAAGCCAACTGACATTTACTCCTGAGGTGCTGACCTGTTGCACCCTCTACAACCACTGTGATTATTATTATTTGACCCTGCTGGGCATCTACGAACATTTGAACATCTCGGCCATGTTTTCTTATAATATCCACCCGGCACAGCCAGAAGAGGCCTGGTCCCTCTAGGATCTGGCCTTTTTAGGGAGTTTTTCCTAGCCACTGTGCTTCTACACCTGTATTGCTTGCTGTTTGGGGGCTTAGGCTGGGTTTCTGTACAGCATTTTGTGATACCAGCTGATGTAAGGCTTTATAAATCAATTTGATTCATGAAATTAATAAAAATATTCAGCATTGAAAAAAAGCAAAGGAGCCAATTAGCTGACACCGACATCCCAAAATGGCTGCTGTGGTTTCTGCTACCTATCATGAGGATGAAAAGGGCAGTTTCCAGAAAAACGAGCAGCCATTTCATCTTCTCAGTATAACAGTTGGAATAACGGGACAATTCAGAGTACAACGCATTTCTCATCCATGATCGCGGTACGCTTTCCGAGCCATATCTCGTGCTGGCTCCGTGGTGACTTTATTTAAGAAAATTGCCTGTCCGACCCTGACCTGCTGGCTACACCCAAAACTAGACCCAGGAGTTAAGACACGGGTGACTTCCAAATTGAGAACGAAGAAAATATCACCACGGTTGGTTGAACGTTGCTGTTCAGCGTTGTCTACGCAACATCTGCTGCTTGACCTCAGACAAGCTTTATATATGTTGCTGAGGTTCGAGTCAGCTTGACTATTAAGAGACAATAAAGCTGAAGAAACCAGACTCACCCAGCGATCTTGTTGCGGAGCTTCTTGCTGGGGATGATAGCGATCTCTTCGCACACCCTCTTGTTGGTGTGGAAGTCATTTCCCAGCCGGGTGTAGTACTTCTCAATGATGACCCGGGCGGCTTTTTTCACCGTCTTGGTCCTGACTCGTCCCTGTGGAACAAAGGAGTTGTGCAAATGACTAGGTTATCCTGATCACCTGAACGTTCAGAATGGGATTACCTTTAATGGATTTAAAATATCTGAGAGAACCAGGGTTCGGTAGGGACTTTGGACCCATCGAACACGGGAAAGACCCTCAATTCACGTTCTGTACTATCAATGACCTGGCCACTTTCGATACAGGGTTCAACGTAAATTACATTTCAAAAGCGGTTGACATTTTAGGAGGTATAAGTACGCCAACGGCTGGCATGACCAGGCAAGCTACATTTGGATCTAACATACAAGGTTGTACCTAATACTAACGAGCTAGCAACTTTGCGCAGACTGGCTACCTAGCCAACTACCTACTTGCTAGTAAATGGATCTCACGATTAACTACACCGGTGAGTAAGTCAGAAACAATGGGTACCCTACATTGGGAAAACAGACCACCTATGGTTAATTAGCTAGTAGGATGATTCCGCAATCAGCTAGTTAGCTACGCTAATCTGTACCACGGAACAAAATGTATTTCTTACAAACAGTTGAAACCAACGTGCAAAACCACTAACCACATAGCGGAAAATGTGTACAATATTAAAGTCATGACCAGTTCTCTACTGATTGTAATCAAATAAAGACATGGAAAACGTGGTTGTTCATGTGCAGCCAAATGCTAGCATAATGCTTCTTCCGTTAGCATCTCGGCGAACCCTCGTCATATTGTTCAAAAAAATCTGCCAGGAAGGGCATCCTAACGCAATATGTCACTGCGATTGTGTAATATATACAACATTTCACTATTCTAGAGATAAATACCATTTTGGATACTAAAAAACTGAGGATTACGATAGATTTAGAGGGGTTGTAAATGTTGAAGTACCCACCATGTTGAATCGGGCTGGTAGAAGAGGACTATACAAGCGCTTCAGCGGAAGTATAATAAGAGGGCACGTGGATGTGGGAAACCAAAGGGAAAAGGGTGCCACCCCCTAGTGGTAGAAGAATTCGCAAAAATATACAACCAGACTTGCAGTTCATTACAGCTATATTACTGTACATTTGGTTTCCCCAGTTGAGTGAAATTATTGCGCGTAAGTGCGGCAGTTAGTCTAGCGGTTAAGAGCGTTGGCCAAGTAACCGAAAAGCCGCTGGTTCTATCCCCGAGCTGACTAGGGGGAAAAAATGTCGATGTGCTCTTCACGTTTTTATTTGTATTTTATTTAACCTTTATTTAACTAGGCAAGTCAGTTAAGAACAAATTCTTATTTACAATGACGGTTATCACACAACGCAATGCTACAGATGTCTCGAGTTTTGATTGACATGATGACTGCAGGAATGTCCAACAGAGCTGTTACCTGAGTATTTAATGTTAATTCCTCTACCATAAGCCTCCAACAAAATTGTAGAAAATTTGGCAGCAGTACATGCAACTGGTCGCACAACAGCAGACCACGTGTCGCCACGACAGCCCAGGACCTCCACATCCGGACAACCCCCTCTCCCTCAATGTGATCAAGACAAAGGAGATGATTGTGGACTACAGGAAAAGTAGGGCCGAGCACGCCCCCATTCTCATCGACGGGGCTGTCGTGGAGCAGGTTGAGAGCTTGGTGTCCATATCACCAACAAACTAACATTGTCCAAACACACCAAGACAGTCGTGAAGAGGGCACGACAAAACCTATTCCCCCTCAGGAGACTGAAAAGATTTGGCAATGGTCCTCAGATCCTCAAAAGGTTTTACAGCTGCACCATCGAGAGCATCCTGACGGGTTGCATCACTGCCTGGTATGGCAACTGCTCGGCCTCCGACCGCAAGGCACTACAGAGGGTAGTGCGTATGGCCCAGTGCATCACAGGGGGCCAAGCATAGTCACTTCAATAACTCTACCTACATGTACATATTACCTCCGCACATTGACATTGACTCTGTGCCGTTACCCCCTGTATATAGCCCCGCTATTGTTAATTACTGCTGCTCTTTAATTATTTATTCTTCTCTCTTACTTTTTTGGTGGGTATTTTCTTAAAACTGCATTGTTGGTTAAGAGCTTGTAAGTAAGGATTTCACTGTAAGGTCTACCTGTTGTATTCGGCGCATGTAACAAATACAATTTGATTTGCCATCTGTGGAGAGACTTGAAAATAGCTGTGCAGCAATGCTCCCCAGCCAATCTGACAGAGCTTGAGAGGATCTGCAGAGAAGAATGGGAGAAACTCCCCAAATACAGGCGTGCCAAGCTTGTAGCGTCATACCCAAGAAGACACAATGCTGTGATTGCTACCAAAGGTGCTTCAACAAAGTACTGAGTAAAGGGTATGTATACTTACATAAATGTAAAATGTAAGTTTTTTACATCAAATGTTTTTGCTTTGTCATTATTGGTTAGTGTGTGTAGATTGATGAGGGAAAAAATGATTTAATACATTTTAGAATAAGGCTGTAACGTAAATGTGGAAAAAGTGAAGGGGTCTGAATACTTTCCGAAGTATAACATGAGAATCCAATTCCATCTGTGTCTGATTCATATGTAATCATTCTGCCAATGCTTTGCTTTTCATTCAGGTGATCATGACATGTCATCATTATAATTTAACACTTTGTTCTAGTGTATATTAGTGAAATACAGTATATGCAGTATTCCCATGTTCATATTCTCAGTCATCTTTTTACACCTCCAGTTCATGAACATGTTTTGGGAAATATGCTTAAAGGGTTACACATTTCACACAATGCATATCAAATCTAAGTTTATTGGTGGCATTGTTACACAGTTTAGCAGATGTTATTGAACCACACAGTGGAGGTGTCATAATACCCATAAAACCTAGCGGTCAATCAGGGAACTGGTTCCAATCTTTTTTATACCATTAATTTTTCCCATTATGGATTTTAGAAACACTTCAAATAAGGGCTGTGTTGCGTGTAGGCTTACCCTGGTGTGACGTTTTGATAACAATGTAAATCTCTCTCGGACATGATGACTTTTAATGTATTCGGCCCTATTTGTTCTCACATTCGAAAAAGCTAATTAGCATTAAAAGACATCATGCAAGACTACAAATACCTGCTAGCTCCTGCACATCATCTCTAGCTGAAACCTTTGCGAACAGATAGTCAATTTAAAACTTGCACAAGACAGTTCACAGAATTGTTAATCTAAAGAAATTTTGCCAATTTATTCATGACTACATTTAGCTAACATTTGATAATTAATCCAGAGATTTTTACCTTTGCCTTGATTTGGCAGTCTCGTCCAGATCAGTTTTTGTAGTTCTTTATAATAGCCACATTAGTAGCTAATTAGCATTTCATTTTTTTGAAGGTAATACAGGCAAATATATTGAGAAAAGTCACTTTGTCCTAGAGAAATTTACATGGTTATCAAACTGTTACAGGAATTAAATTCCTACATGTTTTAATACCCAATTAAAATTCAACACTCTGTCAATTCCTAAGAATTTGTAAGACTCTTATTTGCATAAAATGGACAGAGACCAGTCTCAAAATCAATCAGCAGTGTTTATTCTCGAGAGTACTGAACATGATATAGTTTACCACAGCTTATAAACTGAAAATGTCGTCATTAGTTTTCGTACTACCCCGTCTCATCTCCACTCCAGTACAATGGCTGTATAGTTCAAGACTTCCCACATCGTCTCTCCCAAACTTAGATCATTTATGACCCGAGCCAAGGTCTGCCTGTGTAGATAAGCGTTCTAGCCAGTCTGACGATAAATTCATTCATTTCTACCAAGGAACAGACAGTCATTGTTCTACTTCTTGATTATAATTACACACATTATATTCAGTACTAGGATTAAAAGAAAATTCATACATCTATACAGTAACATAATAGTATTCTGATTAGTTAGTCCTGATTGAAATGTATACATAAGTCATTATTGATTAAAAAAAAATCCCTTAACACAAACGTCACACCAGTGTAAGCCTACGCAAAAACAGCCCTTATTTTAAGTGTTTCTAAAAAATGGATGGTGGAAAACACTTGGAAGCAGTTCCCTATTTGACTGCTAAGTTTTATGGGTATTATGACTCATACTGTGGTACTCTATAGCCGGTGCAGCGAAATGCTTATGTTATTGGCTCCTCACGGGGTCTGTAGTTACACCTCTAGCACTGAGATGCAGTGACTTAAGCCACTGAGGCACTCGGGAGCCCAATGTACACCAGATAAATTTACACAAGATATACTAACAATGTTATGTACAGCAGTAGATATATTAGTGAGCTATGCCAAGAATCTAGTATATAAATGTGGGGTGTATAAACTGTAAATAAAATGAAGTATTCAGTGGCCATTTTAGCATGTAACAACACTAAACAATGCATTAATTGCACTATAACAGTGACAAACGGTGCCCACAAACTGTTAAGGGCCTTCATAAAGCTGTCCAAACATCTGACCACTGCTACAACTGGCTATCAGCAGAGCCTTGTCTGGCAGCGAAACAGTTAATTAATTCTCATTTACTGCCTTTAAAAAAAAACATAGCCGATATGGCTGACTTGCTTGAACAAATGTGGATTCTAATGACAATTGAGATGTACAAACTATGGTGTAAGGAGACGACAAGCGGATAAGAGGCAATATGTAATTTCGATTAAGACATTAAGCGAGCTAGGATGGATGTAACGCTAGTCAATATAACTATTTGTTTAGCTCTAATGAAATGTACAGCAACAGATTTCAGAACATGGGCCGTTCTTAGTGTTCTCCCTGTACACCAAGTCAGAACCGTAGGATAAATAAAGGGTAAATATAGGATAAAGGATAAAGGGTAAATAAAGGATAAATAAATAAGCAGACAATGAAAGCTCTTACAATATTTGATGATTACATTTCTCTAAAACAGGTAATAGACCACATGTGCACCACCAAGTTAGAACAGTAGGCGAAATTAAGAGGGGTAAATGGACCAAATTATTAGGGTGAGGCACATGGGCTACTAACATCTTACTTCACAACATACACTTAGTATTACTTTCTTAGCTACAGTATACATATCTCCCTGGCATATTACATAATTTATGCAGCAGCATGCAAGACATTTTTGGACTCAGCATTGTTGTGCTGTGCTCACTTGAACAGGAAGGTGGTATGGCGGTCCTTTCGTGGGCAAATACTGTCAAACTTTGTCATCGGTCTGTCATTCTCTGGATTTATGCTGCTTTCAAGACAAACCAGGTCAAATCATGACGTCGGTGATCTTCAGGTCAGCTCTAGAAAAAGGCCAGAGTTCCCGACTTGTATTCCGAGTTGAATGACAGTTCAAAACATTTTTTCCCCCCGAGTTCCAAGCAGTCTTGACAGCTTGGAAAAGAGGCCCTTTCAGACAGATGTTTTAAATTCTTAAACTCAGACTTGGACCACAAATCCTCTCCACCAAATAGCAGGCAGGGGAAGCAAAATAGTGATTGCTTGCCAGTAGATTGTCGACGTGATTCACGATGACTGCTTGTCTGCCTATGGTAGCTATAATGTGATTTTATCTGTGGCCAATGACCTTGACCCTTCTTGGACAGGCACTTCAAATGTAAATCTATGGCAGCACCCAAGGTGCTTGAATTTTCAAGCTCTCCCTGTAGATTCTGCAATGACCTAGTGTCCCCATGAGTGATAGAGCACTGAGCCAATCACGGCACAACTAGTGAAGATTACCAATGCCTACACTCTGTATTTTCCACTGGGCCATCTCGTCATTGTTTGTAATCAGGTCTACCACGGTCATGTTGTCAGCCAACTTGATGATTGAGTTAGTCATGGGTGAACAGGGAGTATAGAAGGGGGCTGAGCACACACCCCTGGGGGGCACCCGTGTAGAGAATCAGTGTGGCAGAAGCATTATTGCCTAACCTCACCAACTGGGGGCGGCCCATCAGGAAATTTGTATTTATTTAGAATCCCAATTAGCACTCTTCCTGGGGTCCAGCAACATTAAGGCAGCTATGTACACACAATTAAATATAACATTTCATAACACATTGTGTCCTCATCAAATTAAACTACAAAAGTTTATTTAAGAATCCGAATAGACCTCAAACTTTGAAGGAAACACTGGGCCAAGAGTAAAGGTTAAGAGAGATTTATTTTACATAAAAAAGGGTGCAAACTTGATTTTCCCTTTAAGTTAGGAGGGAATAAAAAGTATGATTTTGGAAAGTTCCCAAGACACATTTCACTTGAGGTTTCTGGGGGCGAGGGGGGTAGGAATTTTAAGACAGAAAGAGTAGAGACCTCGTATCTTTCTGTGTAAAAAAAAAAGGAAAAGGGGGGGTTTTCACAATTGGAGCCCTTAACCAGGTTAAAGCATTCAAATACATTTTGAAGTAACATTCATGTTTCAACACAGTAATATCCATAATACAATTGTAATACTTGACTCATATTCATAGCTTTGAAACTATTACCAGAACAGGAGACAGCTTTGAAGAGGGAGAAAAGAAAAACGCATCAAGAAAATAGACTCCCATTTGAACATAATCAACTTTACATAATTTACAATTGAAAATAATCAGTACAATATTGCAGTCTTGTCTCTAACCACTGGAGGTCTACAGTTTAAGCAACTCTGAACGTAATGTCGGAAAAAGTCTACCTCACTTGAGCAGTCTTTGCAGCTCGTGCCCTACACATTTCTGTGGACAAATGCAAGCAACCATCGATAAATGGTCTCTCCAACACTGAGGAAGTGGAGAGATTGTCTGGAACGACAGTGAGAATGAAAAAGGAACCAGCAACGATGAAAATGGTCGTTAAGGCCCTGATGGACCCGTTTCATTCAAGCAAGATAGTATTCTTTAAATACACAAAGCATACCAGTACAATAATAGTTGTGCTTAAAGCCAATGAGAAAACCTCCGGTTGAATTAATCTACCCCTAGATGCAGAAGGCATGACGAGGATACAACTGGTCAAAGCCATCTGACTCAGTGTCGTCTTCTAGTTGCTGATGGAGAGGGTAAAGTCATGCCTCCCCCCGTAGCATCTAGTTCATTTAGAGGTGCCTGTACATATGTACATGTTGCACAAACTGTGGCAAAACATTTCAAGTATGTATTAAAGTAAGTGGTTCCATTAATAAAAAGGAAGTACAATGACAAGAAAACAAGGATGCCAAAACAATAACTTTGGTTGTTGGGATCAAGCAAAAAAAGAAGGTCAAGAATACTTAATGAAAGAAATTATAATCTGTAATCATAAGCAATATTACTATAGTAGAAGCCTCATGAATTCTTAGTCACGTAAATGATCTAAAGCAAAATAAGACCTTTTATGTAATGTCAGAAATACGCAACCATACCAATTCTGAGTTGGTATGGTTGTTACACAAGCATGGCCTGGGAAGACAGCAGGTAAGCAATAACATGGCAAAAAAATATATATATCTATTTCTGAATGGTTTCTCCAAAAGCACTTGCAATGTTAGAACTAACCCACCAAATGCCAGTGTCTAAAATGGCACCACCTTAAGAGCAGAGCATAGAGCTCATGTCTACAACATGTTAACATTTCAGCACCCTTGGCACCAGAGGAAGGTGAGGTCATGAAGCTGACACTGGAGGGGGGGGGGGGGGCAAAGACAGATGAGAGAACAAAAAGTGTGTGCGCTAGAGACAGTAATGGCTTTTCTCTGAGGTATACATATTCATAGTCAGCGCATCCGGATACAGTGAGTGACATCTCAAACAAACCCTGCCATCGGAGGAGGTTGTGTTAACATGTCATGGAGGAAAAGGAATGTGCAGCGTCAAAATTACCCCCAGTGGGATCAGAAGGCTGCATGGGCAAATATATACTGCCATCAGGGGGCGTGTGGGACTCCGGTGAATAAGCCAGTAAAAGTCCTCTGGTCTTCACTAGTTACCCTAGCCACGAAGTCATAAACACCCCAACTTCTACGATTTATGTTCTTAAAAATGTAATTTTAAACCTACCTCGAACCACAATGATAATATTATGCCTAACACTAATCTTAAATTAAGACCAAAAAGTGTCATGCATTTTTACGATATAGCCAAATATGACAATATGGCTGTGGTAACTAGCAGAAAATACATCCTCTGTCCTCTCAAGAAACCCTGGGGTCAGCACCTCCATGCTGCACCAGTGTCATAGAAAGTTTAAAAGGCTGGGATAAATACAGTCCTTTCTCTCTTCCTTCAAGTAATCACTGATTGGACATGACTAGAAAAGCCATTTCTTTCAACTGTCACGTTATATCACTAAGTACTTCAAGGAAGGGAAGAAGCCAACAAAAACAACAAGGTGAAGGAGAGAGAAAAGGAGAGAGCAAGAGGAGAGCGACACCACATGACAACAGCCTAAGCCTTTTACCCACTTCACAATTATCCTGGTGTGGTCAGCAGCGATGTCTAAAAGTCTGAATGATAGGTGGGTGAATCAACTGACCAATCCATGAATTAAGATCACTCACAAGCACATCATTTAGTCAGACAATGGCATTTGAGTAAATCCTGACACTCCACTACTTGACTAAGACTCGTCCCACATCTTTCAATTCAAGTACATTTGAAATAATTTAAACTGCAGAGATACTTACTCAAGACATACACTTTCAAGGAAGAATACGACATTTGCACACAGTACAAAAAAAAAAAAATCTGCTTTGTTACTCAAAAATATACATAGCTTCTGTTTGTCTATCCCTATAAAAGACAGCTAGGTAACTGACTCCAAAGATAAAAACGTATCATACAGTATCACACAAGCCTGTGTGTCTGTGTACAAGGGAGTTATTCAATAGAAGCATAAGGAAATTGACAATTCCCCCAGCCTTGACTCAAAGCCACAGAGTTCTTGCCACCATTTCCATAATACACAAGTGAAACAGTGGATAGTATCTAGATGGTAGAGAGCAAGGCTGGCATTCTAACTGCAGTCAACAGTAGGTACAAAATAAGTAGTGCACTCAATCGCTGTTTAAATACACCCCCCCCCCCCCATGAAAAAGCAAGATCATTCAATGATTAAAAAAATACAAATTACAGGACATCATACATTTTCAGTTCACATTGACAACACAAAACAAAATAAATTGAAAACAGACAAGATAACCACTCAGGAGTAAACACTGAGGTTTACCAAAAGGGTAGAATATTATTGTAAAATGTAGCATTTCACAACCTCAAATGTTTTGACTGCAGAGGAACACAAATAAGCAAATCTGAAGAATAAAAAAAAGGTCCTTCACTTCCTTTTACTCTGATGACCTTAGATGACCTGTCACGAGTCACATAAAACTGTTCCTGTATTTGAAATCTTCAAATTCTGCTTTCTCAACCTTGTCTGCACTAAAATGTATTTAAAGTGAGAGACCACAGTGTCATCTCCTAAAACGCAACCATTTCCACAGGCTAAATAATTTTGACCTCTAAGGGGCATTGAGGCAGCTGTATAGTCTCCCTCTCTACAGCTTCCATTTCTTAAGTCCAGGTCTTGAGCGTCGACGCCACAGCACAGCTCCATTTTTTGTTCTAGCCCAGCAAACACACCTGATTCAAAAATAATACTCAACTAATCATTAAACCTGCAATTAGTTGATTCAGGTGTTCAGGCTGGGCTAGAACAAAAATATGCAACACCATAAGGTACCCCAGGAATCCAGTTGAGCAACACTGCTCTATAGGAACCAGACTTGTCAACATGTCTTCTTATTGGCTGGTGTGTTGTTGCAGTGAACAGATGCCTATCCTGATAGGCTCTGAAGAGAGGTGGTTTGATTAAGGCATTACATGGTAAGGCCAGCAGGAGGAGCAGTAGCATCTAAATCAATAGGAGAGCCAAGTCTGTTCTCCTTGTCCCAGATTCAGTACACAGACAGACAGACTGGAGGTAGAAGCCACCCTAAAGTGTACACCTGGTGTCAGTTCATGATAGCCCAATCCTAGCTTTAAACATTGGGAGGTAAAAAAAAAATCTACAACTGACCTTAGATCAGCAGTTGGAAGCAACTTTTCCTAAATCCGCACAGACACAAAGTTAAGTGTTTGTGGATAACAGGAACCAGTTTACAGGTACTGGCAATGTTACCAAAAGCAATGCGAAATGCAACTCATAACAGATCTATTGGTGATTCTCTCCCCCCAAACATTTTTTTTGTTGGCCTGAAATTGAAAAGCTGAAAAGGAGTGGGTGGGTAAATAATGACCAGTGCATGGATCTGGAATACAAATAATTTTCAGTTAAATCTAAATCTGGTAACATAATAGGTCCTCTGTCCACACACATCCCTTTGGTCACTCGCTGCGGTCTAACATTTTTCTTGCCTATCATTGAAATTAGCACAATTGTTTTTAACACAAATATGGAGGCAGAAGGCAAATTTAGTGATTGTTGAGAGGTGAATTGGTACTCATCAGGTTTTTTTCTGGCAAGGATGCATTAGAAAAGTGATTATTTTGGTGTTCCCTCCTTTTCTACCATTTCTTTCTGCTTTGACTACTTATGCCAATCCCAAATCAACCTGCAGACCGTTCTTGATAGATTTGAAAGAACCTGTGGCATCTTTGCAGATCTACAAGGGACCATGGAGGTGTCTAGGGTTGAAGCAAGGTTACTTCAGGACTAGGAAGCATCATCTATAATGCCTTTTTCAAAAGACAGTCAAACAGGGCTTAGTGGGAGGAGCTTCGTGGCATATGAACCAATTAGCCATTAGGGCACATTCACACATTCAAACAAACATCCACACCTACGTATGTAGACATAAATTTGTATGAACAAAAAGCAAATGGGACAGCTTAAGACCGGCTTTTACTGTGGCGGTGAGTGGGTTTGGAGAGAGAGAAAGAGGAGAGAGACACGAAAGAAAGGTGGTAAAGGTCTATAGACTGCTAGACTGGTCTCCTCACGCCCGAAAAGAGAAATGGAGAGGGGAAGACTTGACTTTTGATCTCCACTAGAAAAAAACAAAAAACAAACTGGGGCAGATGAAGAGATGTCCTCAGGCATCCTCCAGTATTCAGAGGAAAGGTCAAAAGTCAAATTTAGTCATTCATCCACCAAGAAGGAAAGAAAAGAAAGGACTTTGTGGCCAAGGTCTTCATGTGTATAGTAGTTCCATTCAGTAGGTCCAGGTCAGTAAGAATCCCATTTCTCTTGTAATAACAAGTCTCTCTCCCAACTCCCTCCCAGAAATATCCCTTCGTTAGTTTCCTTAAAACTAAACTCGCTCAGCGACACCGGACAGGGTAGCAGGAGATCATTTCTGCCGTGGAGTGTTCTTCTTCCGTTTTCGCTTGAAGAAGCAACAACACCTGAAGAGAAAGGATTAAGAGACAGAAGAGGAAAGTTAATTGACAATCTATATCTTTCAATATGCTGCAATCACTCCAAACTTACTCAACTTCAAATATGTAATTAATGTGAACATTTAACAGTTATAAAAATGGAGCGCGAGAGTGTGACGTGAGAAGAGAGCGAGCATGTGATGGGGAGGGAATAAACCCAGACTGTATGCTACCCAGCTGGCACAAAACGTTTCCGTAATGTTCTACAATTAGATCGAACAAGGTTGCAGGCAGGTAACTGTATAACCAACGTTGCAGTTCTTTGTGAACCCCATACGAATGCCATCACAAATCCGTTCTTGACGGAGACTAGTACTGTGTGGCTATGGCCTTAAGTCTTTCCAGTTGAGCTACATAATCATACTTCAGCTCCTCTTAGTAGTGTGAAAAGGATATTAGTCACTTCATGTGAGAAGCCTCAAATCCAATATGAAAGCAACATTGTTATTTGTTTAATGGAATGTCAAGGGTGAAGCCAATAAACCAACACAGTGCTGGATATGTTGTCTGGTGCTAGTCTGGTGGTATTCGTTTAGTGCTAGTCTGGTCCACTCCCTTTGAATGGCTGATGTGTATGGGAGTGGGACTCACCACAGGTTGAGCATTTTCACGCAGCTACAGAGAGAGTGTGAGGAGAAAAGACAGATTAATACTGTACAGAGATCGAGACAACGATGCAAGATAGTCCTTGTGCAAGGTAGAACCACATGCATGCACACACAGACACAAAGAGTTTGGCTAAGGACAATCATTGCAGTTCATGCAAGGGAAACTAAAACAAAGACAGAAAGGTGAAAGTATGAGGGGAATTGTTATTTTTTTGTTTTAGCTAGAAAGTATTTTTTCAGATTCAAATAATTCAGATAATCAGAAATTGTAAGAATTTTGCCCCATATCATAATTGAAACTAACGGAACCAAAATGTTTTTTTTTGCAGATTATCAGTTCACCACCCAGTCCTGACAGGTTCCTGCCACAAGAGACAACTTGTTTGGACATGATTTTATCCCAGCTCAGGCAGTTTGATTTCTTGTATCTAATACGCTTTCACGGTACTTCAAACTGGTTGGAATTGGACAGTTAGTCAGTCTCATGGACTGAGCAAGAGTTATAGTAAAGAAATTATCCAAAATACCACTGTCATAAATCGTCTTCCGATACATTTCTTCAACGTCTTCACTGACATTTTTAACCTCTCCCTGACCCAGTCTGTAATACCTACATGTTTCAAGCAGACCACTATAGTCCCTGTGCCCAAGAACGTCAAGGTAACCTGTCTAAATGACTATTGACCCGTAGCACTCATCTGTAGCTTTGAAAGCCTGGACATGGCCTTCATCTGCAACTGGATCCTGGACTGCCTGACGGGACACACCTAGGTGGTGATGGTAGGCAACAACACATTGATCACATTGACCCTCAACACAGGGGCCCCTCAGGGTTGTGTGCTTAGTTCCCTCCTGTACTCCCTGTTAACCCACGAATGCGTGGCCACGCATGACTCCATTACCATCATTAAGTTTGCAGAAGGTGGTAGGCCTGATCACCTACAACCACGAGACAGCCTATAGGGATGTCAGAGACCTGGCAGTGTTGTGCCAGGACAACCTTTTCCTCAACGTCAGCAAGACAAAGGAGCTGATCATGGATTACAGGAAATGGAGGGTCGAGCATGCCCCGATTCAAGTGAAGAGAGTCAAGAGCTTCAAGTTCCTCAGTTTCCACATCACTAAGGATCTATAATGGTCCAAACACACAAATGCAGTCATGAGGAGTGCACAATAATGCCTCTTCCCCCTCAGGAGGCTGAACAGATTTGGCTTGGGCCCTCAGATCCTCAACAATGTCTACAGCATCACCACTGAGAGCATCTTGACTGGCTGCATTCCCACTTGGTATGTCAACTACTTGGCATCTGACAGCAAGGCGCTGCGCAGAGGGTAGTGCGTACGGCCCAGTACATCACTGGGGCAGAGCTCCCTGCTATCCAGGACCTCTACAACAGGCGGTGACAGAGGAAGGCCCTAAGAATTGTTGAAGACTTCAGCCACCCGTAATAGACTGTTCTCTCTGCTACCGCACGGTAAGCGGTAACGATGCATGAAGTCTGGAACCAACAGGACCTTGAATAGCTTTTATCCCCAAGCCATAAGACAGCTAAATAGTTAGTTAAATAGTTAACCAAATAGCTAACTGGACTATCAGCATTGCACTAACTTTTTTTTACTCATCACATATGCTACTGCTACATCCAAACCGCCTCAAGTGCAGACCACGTGTACGGCGTTGTGTGTGTGTGAGCAGTTTGCTGATGTCAACTTTGTGAACAGAGGGACCCATGGTGGCAATGGGGTTATGGTACGGGCAGGCATAAGCTATGGACAACAAACAAATTAGCATTTTATCGATGGCAATTTGAATGCACAGAGAAACCGTGATGAGATCCTGAGGCTCGTTGTCGTCCCATTCATCCACCTCTATCGCCTCATGTTTCAGCATGATAACGCACGGCCCCATGTCGCAAGGATCTGTACACAATTACTGGAAGCTGAAAATGTCCCTGTTCTTACATGGCTTGCATACTCACCAGACATGTCACACATTGAGCATGTTTCTGACAATATGTTTCCTGTCAATATCCAGCAACTTCGCACAGTCATTGAAGAGGAGTGGGACAACATTCCACAGGCCACAATCAACAGCCTGATCAACTCTATGCGAAAGAGATATGTCGTGCTGCATGAGGCAAATGGTGGTCATACCAGATAGTGACTACCTTCCTGATCCACGCACCTACTTTAATTTTTTAAAAGTTTTCTGTATTCCCATTCATGTGAAATCCATAGGTCAGGGCCGAATACATTTATTTCCATTTACTGTTTTCCTTATATGAATTGTGTCTCAGTAAAATCATAGAAATTGTTGCATGTTTATATTTTCGTTTAGCATATTATTCAGTGTTTTACTTTTCTATTATTTCTCTTTTCTTTCTCTCTGCATTGTTGGGAACGGCCCGAAAGTAAGCATTTCACTGTTAGTCCGCACTTGTTTACGAAGAATGTGACAAATAAAATGTGATTTGATTACAACTAAAAAACAAAGTGATTTCAAAATGGACAGATGACCAAGCAAAAATGGGGAGAGAGCGAGCTAGCTACGACAGAAGAAAAAGCGGCAGAAACGTACTTGGCCTCATCCACCACCTCCACGTCGGCCTGCGCTGCGATAGGTGCGTTGGAGTGGGCCGTCATTGGGTCATCGGCATTCAGTTCCCCATTGGTGGAGCTGACCACCTGAGGCACATGGAAAAAAAAGTCATATCAGCCATGCAAAAATAAAGACAATTCTGCTAGATGACTAAATGCCAACATTGCGTTGTAAGATTAACAAAAACACTGTCATGATCATACTATAGCCCAAAGTGTCATGATAACATCTTGTGACAACCAACTTAACTCTGTCACAAGTCACATAAAACTGTTACTCATGTATGCATGTTGGCTAGGTCTACTGCTAGCTAACTCAATTTTGTATTAGTTTATTTAAAAATGTGTTTTTCCGCCACTCCAAATACAAACATACATACGCAAACAACAACTTACAGAAATAAACTACATCCTCTGCCCAGACCCGTACGCTCACACCTCCATCCTTAGTGCCTGCATTATTGTTTGTCACATGGCCTTATATTGTACCGATTTGTTTTTCATAAGTTTACATTGTAATACTTCTGACAGCAAACTTTCTAGCTCCACCCATACATTTAGGATTTTATAGCATTCCCAGAAAACATGGATTATTGAATCATGTTAGTTTTACACTTCAGACATGACTCTGCCGTTGTGCTGTAGAAAGTGAATTTTTTCACTTGTATGATAAATTATATACATTAGTTTATACTGCATTGACATACATTTTCATTAACTGCAATTTCATTAGTTATGCGCCAACTTTCCCCCCCATCTTGTGCCAATATCAGTTATTTTAAGTCTTGGTTAAAATAGTTTTGTTTTTTTTCTTCTAAGAGATGGTCAGTTGGATATGCTCTCTGCAAGGTTTGGTATATATCTAACCTATCATATGAACATTATTTTCTGACTCAAATAAGAGTCGCTCAAGGTTGCTCTGATGTTCAAAATATTGTGTGATATGTCACTTAAGAATGTATTTCAAATTGGTCAGTCCAAAATGACTTTTTAATTCTGTCATGGAAATGAATGTATTTCCTGTTACCAAGTCATTTACAGTTTCTATGCCTTTAGTTTATCCATGTGGACCAATTTATCGGTGAATTCTGAAAAGCTATGCTAGCCAACAATCTTAACTACAACTAATAGTTTCAAGAAAGCGTAATGCCAGTTGTCATAAGCTGTTATGACATCAGCTCTGTAATGACTGCTTACGGCATCTTGCCCGTTCGGTCACAAACATTACAGTAAGGCCCTCATGACAGAAATATAAACTAAAGTCAAGTTACTGATTTCCATCCATACAGCTTAGCCACTTCCAGACATCCATGTGTGGTGTCACTTATGTGGCTCATTAGCCTTTACTCTACTCCCGGTCTCCCTTAATGGGAAAGGATCTTGCTTGAGTGTGAGTGAACATGTGTCTGGTGGGCCTTGTGAACCGGTCTCTCCCTGTCTGCCGCCTCCTCAGACTAAATGTCTGCATGCTGCTATGAAAAAGCTGGTCCCTCCCTGTCTTGCTCCTGAATACAACATGTTAATCATCATTGCTGTTGATCAACATAACACCTTCGCATACACAGTACAACATCTATCTTAAGAGCAAAGAGCGGGCGAAAGCAATGTGGCGAGGGCCCCACCTACGAAGAGTTTCTGCCATATTGCTTTCATCTTTTATGTCCCTTCGTATCTGTGGGCTAGAGGGCTATCAAGGACATAGGCAACGAAGCAGGTTTTTTGGTTTTGAAGCCAGCCACTAAGTAGTAGTCGGTATCTCAGTGGTTGGTGTATACCTGCACAGAGCCCCCATGCCTGTCTGCGGCCAGGTGGGAGCTGCTCATGTAGGAGGAGTTTGTCTGCCGGTGGGGCTGTGCATCCCATGCCCCTCTGCGGTCTGATGCTGCCGTCTGGTTGGTTGGGGAGGCGGATGGGCAGAGCAAGATGTGGGTGGGCGGTGCAAGTGAGTGAGAGCAGCAGGTGCCAACAGGCCATGCAACGCAGGAAAACAAAGAAAAAGAGGTGAGACGCATGGCGAAGCTGGGAATACGTGTAAGCAATTGAAAACAACCAGGTCAAAACAAAAAAAGTATGGCAAAATTAGAAATTTAAAGGTAGACTCAGCAAAATGACGTTGCCACGAGCAGCATCGCCGATATCGAGATGAGCGATATGCAACACTTCACTCTCATACAGTATCTGCGCATGTGCAAAGGTTGCCGTCACGCGGTGACCGCGTGATAGCCACGGGAACAAAACAGCGGAGAAGTAGAGCCTCACGTTTCAACACTAAGTTGTTGCTGAAATTAACCCTTAATCTACTTCATATGGCTGAGTCTACCTTAATTTGATTTCTGATTTTAAAGCAAAACATTTTAGACAGTTATAAGAAACCCTGTATGTATGTTTGACATCTTTTTCTGTATTACCATATTTTATAACCCTGGTGGCTTTCCTAAGAGACTTGCATTGTTTCTTTGTCCTGGCTGCATTAATTGAGTAGTCTGGGCCAGCAAGCACTGCTTTATCCCCCCATGTATCTCGTTCTTTCACTGTTCCCCTGGACAGGACAGGTTGCATGTGACATTGAGGGATTAGCTACTAATAAAGTTGTTGCAGGGGGCTTTGGCAGGGGTCTTATGCAGTCTGGGAGCTTTCAACTGGTAATTACTGCGAGTTCATTTCAGACTGGTTGTCATGTCCTGTATTGCGGGTCTGAAGTCCTGGCTCAATAAAACGACTCGTGCTTGGAGAGACTGATGGGGTGATATGCATCGACCTACTCAAAACCAAGGATGTTTCCTTTACCCCCCTCTCATTTCTCTCCTTTTTTCTACCTCTAGTTCTCTTCAAGTCCAATCTGCCTTATTCACCGTCATCTTTCTCCCTCTACCTAAATCTCCGCTCCATCGCAATTCCTTCCTCTACCCTCCGTCTCTCCAGCTTGCTCTTACAATCCCTTTTTGGCACATACTGGAGCACCAATGGAGACAGGTGGGTTGTTGTTCAGAGCTGAAGCAATGATTAGAGATAAGTCTGGGACTCCTGGGCGCAGTGCCACACACACTCACGTAGAACTACTCTAGCTGCAGCCAATCAAATTTGAGACAAGCTTCACTGCCTGTTGGGAGCCATAGCTGGAGGACTTCCAACTGTGAAATTCCTTTTGCGTCTCTCCATGCCTCTTTCTGGTTGAACACAGCCAGGCAGAGGCGGAGATGGACGAGGTATTTTGGTGCCAACAGCAACTCATCTAAAAGATCAGCTGAGACTACATGTTAGGTTCTAATTTCGACCTGAAAGCTCCTTTTGCTTCTGTCTTTTCCAAAAGCGGAGATGCTGAGAAATATAATTTTTTACTTTATTTTTTAATAAAAAACTATGGACTGCTACTCTTTTGCCTTAAAATTTAACAAATGTAAATGGTGTTGGACTAACTGTAGTGTAAATTGTAAAGCTTGTTGAGAGCTAAGGTGATATATTTAGACAATCCCAAACCCATAATCATATGTCTTGCAACTCCATAGCATTGAAACTAATTCTACAGTAGGTCACTTATACAAATATAAGGTGTTCAAGCAAGCAATACTTATTCATTGTCCTTGTGGCTGGTAAGGTGGGGACCAACACCATTTCAATCTCCTTCAATTTAGGAATTGGCTCTCCTATTGAGAAATTCCATGTCCAAATCAACTGACAGGAATGGAAATAGTATTGACTAGAACCATGCACATTTTCATCACAAGGATTTGTATATTCATGAATTTGTTGATTCCAGTAGATTTTCTGGAAATTATTGGCTTTTTCAGATGAACAGGCAGAGCTGAAGTGAGACTGTGTTTACCTGGTTCCGTAGGGGTTGTTGCTGAGAGGGCCTGTCTCTGTTAGCGTTGCTTTCTCTCGTGATGGCAGACGCACCCGAGTCCACGTTGACAGCCCCCACTGGAGTAGGCTGAGAGAAAGAGTGAAAACGAGAGAAAGAGAGACTGCCAGGTATACAAAAAGGCTCAAGGAAATATATATATTTTAATTCTTTCACGTGTTTTAAATTCTCTACTTTTGATTTCCCAACTTTCCAGCTATGAAAGGTACACAAAAAGTTATACAAAAACAAAAAGGAATTAACAGTTAGCAAGCTGCTGCAAATCAGGACATTTACTCTAGTCTTTCAACAGCTGCTATTTGACAATTGTAGTTGAGACTACACTTATGCTATTTAGCACGTGAACGCTAGCTACTCACAATCGGTCTGCCATCCCAGTCGTAGGTGTAGTCAAAGGTGTATCCTTTCCGCTCAAGCAGCTCGGTGAACAGAGTCCTCAAATACTCGTAGTCGGGCTTCTCAAAGAAGTCCAATCGCCGCACGTAGCGCAGGTAGGTGGCCATCTCTTCTACAAATGGGGAAATACAGTCAACATGGTTCAGGCAAAACAAGAGGCCCATCTAGTCATACCTGACAATTGAGTGCACTAAGGCCACATTTTCCCCTCTACTGATGGTTTGTCACAAAAACGCCTGCTTTATTTGTAAATATTTGTAAACAGCTTGTGCACGGTATCTAAGGAAGTCTCGAGGTTTTGCTCGCCTGAGGTAAAGTATATCATGATAAACTGTAGACCACACTATCTACCTAGAGATTTCATTTGTATTTTTCGTAGCTGTCTACATACCACCACAGACCGATGCTGGCACTAAAACCGCAATCAATGAGCTGTATACCGCCATAAGAAAACAGAAAAATGCTCATCCAGGAGGCGCTCCTAGTGGCCGGGGACTTTAATTCAGGGAAACGTAAATCAGTTTTACCTCATTTATAACTAAAGGGAAAAAAAATCCTAGACCACCTTACTCCATACACAGAGACACATACAAAGCTCTCCCTCACCCTCCATTTGGCAAATCTGACCATAATTCTATCCTCCTGATTCCCGCTTACACGCAAAAATGAAAGCATGAAGCACCAGTGACTAGCTATATAAAAAAAGTGGTCAGATGAAGCAGATGCTAAACTACAGGACTGTTTTTCAAGCACAGACTGGAATATGTTCCGGGATTCTTCCAATGGCATTGAGGAGTAGACCACCACAGTCACTGGCTTTATCAATAAGTGCATCGATGACGTCGTCTCCACAGTGACTGTACGTACATACCCCAACCAGAAGCCATGGATTACAGGCAACATTCAGACTGAGCTAAAGGGTAGAGCTGCCGCTTTCAAGGAGTGGGACTCTAACCCGGAAGCTTATAAGAAATCCCACTCTGCAACCTATGCTTGCTTCAAGGCAAGTAACACTGAAACATGTATGAGCGGATCAGCTGTTTCGGGCAACTGTGTGATCACGCTTTCTGCAGCCGATGCGAGTAAGACCTTTAAACAAGTCAACATTCACAAGGCTGCAGGGCCAGACGGATTACCAGGACGTGTACTCCCAGCATGCAAGTGTCATCATTGACATTTTCAACATGTCCCTGATTGAGTCTGCAATACCAACTTGTTTCAAGCAGACCACCATAGTCCCTGTGCCCAAGAACACTAAGGTAATGTGCCTAAATGACTACCAACCTGTAGCACTCACGCCTGTAACCATGAAATGCTTTGAAAGGCTGGTCATAGCTCATAAACACCATTATCCCAGAAACACTAGACCCAAAATGTGCATACCAGCCCAACAGATCCACAGATGATGCAAGCTCTATTGCACTCCACACTGCCCTTTCACACCTGGACAAAAGGAACACCTATATGAGAATGCTATTCATTGACTACAGCGCAGTGTTCAACACCTTAGTGCCCTCATAGTTCATCACTAAGCTAAGAACCCTGGGACTAAACATCTCCCTCTGCAACTGGATCCCGGACTTTGACGGGCTGCCCCCAGGTGGTATGGGTAGGTAACAACACATCCGCCACGCTGATCCTCAACTTGGGGACCCCTCAGATCCTCAAAAGGTTTTACAGCTGCACCAATCGATGGGGTGCATCACAACCTGGTAAAGGCAACTGCTCGGCCTCTGACCGCAAGGCACTACAGAGGGTAGTGCGTACGGCCCAGTAAATCACCGGGACCAAGTCGTAAAAATAGTCCAAGACACCAGCCACCCTAGTCATAGACTGCTGTCTCTGCTACCGCACGGCAAGCGGTACCGGAGCGCCAAGTCTAGGTCCCAGAAGCTTCTAAACAGCTTCTACCCCCAAGCCATAAGACTGCTGAACAAGTAAACAAATTGCTACCCAGACTATTTGCATTGCTTTTACTCTCGGTTTATTATCTATGCAAAGTCATTTTAATAACTCTACCTTCATGTACATATTACCTTGACCCCGGTGCCCCCCGCACATTGACTCTGTAACGTTACCCCCTGGATATAGCCCGCTATTGTTATTTACTGCTGCTCTTTAATTATTTGTTATTCTTATCTATTACATTTTTTTTTGTTATTTTCTTAAAACTGCATTGTTGGTTAAGGGCTTGTAAGTAAGCATTTCACTCTAAGGTACCTGTTGTATTCGGCGCATGTGACAAATCAAATTTGATTTGATTTATATAGCAAATGTGCCCACTGATTTTGGCACATGCTCTTCAGCCAATAGCTCGCAGATACAGTGCAGGTAGGCTACCTACATTATGAGATTATTATGGATAAGAGCGATATTATTTGTATCTATCAAACGGCAGCCAAGCATCAATCATCATGTCACCAGAATAAGATCCTCGCTATTTATTGGAATAGTATTTAATCTGTTGCCTAATAAACTGCATGCTTTCGAGTCGTGTAAGTTGTGGGAGGACCATACCAAATATTGAGTGACTACTTCAATATGATGGTTATATCAATATTTGCACATTTCTCGTATAATTCATTTTTAACGACCCAAAAAGACACCATGTCAAACTAATAAATTGTCGGCATTTCTAAAATTTAACCGGCAGTTCCTGTTTCCATCAGCCCAGTTGTAAATTTTGTCATGCAACAGCTAAATTCATCCGCATGAAAAGTTGACAGAGCATGTATTTGCAAGACACCATGTTTCCATCATTCACTCTCCTATGCGCCTGTCCTCCAAGAAGCATCTTCTGCTAACTTAAACTTCTTTGGGATAGGGGGTAGCATTTTCACTTTTGGATGAAAAGCGTGCACAGAGTAAACTGCCTCCTACTCAGTCCCAGATGCTAATATATGCATATTATTAGTATTGGGATAGAAAACAATCTGAAGTTTCTAAAACTGTTTGAATGATGTCTGAGTATAACAGAACGCATATGGCAGGCAAAAACCTGAGAAAAAATCCAAAAAGTGGGAAATCTGAGGTTTGTAGTTTTTGAACTCAGCCCCTATCAAATACACAGTGGGATATGGGTCATTTTGCACTTCCTAAGGCTTCCACTAGATGTCAACCGTCTTTAGAACGTTGTTTCAGGCTTCTACTGCGAAAGGGGGCCGAATGAGAGGGGATTGAGTCAGAGGTCTGGCAGCAGCCTCTATCTCAGTCACGCGCATTCACATGAGGTAGCTCTCGTTCCATTGCTTTTCTACAGACAACGGAATTCTCCGGTTGAAACATTGAACATGTATGATAAAAACATCCTAAAGATTGATTCTATACTTAGTTTGACAAGTTTCTACGACCTGTAATATAACTTTTTAAACTTTTCGTCCGATGATCGGCTGGACCTGAACGCGCGTTTGGATTTGTTTACCAAACGCCCTAACAAAATAAGCTATTTGGACATAAATGATTAACTTTATCGAACAAAACATACATGTATTGTGTAACATGAAGTCCTATGAGTGTCATCTGATGAATATCAAAAGGTTAATTTTATCTCTATTTGTGACTCCTCTCTTTGGCTGGAAAAATGGCTGAGTTTTTCTGTGACTTGGTGGTGACATAACAATCGTTTGTGGAGCTTTCGCTGTAAAGCATTTTTGAAATCAGACACTGGCTGGATTTGCGAGAAATGTATCTTTAAAAAGGTGCCTAATACTTGTATGTTTGATAAATTTGATTTATGAGATTTCTGTTGATTTGTATTTGGCGCACTGCAATTTCATTGGCTGTTGGAGAGGGGTTCCGCTAGCGGAACGGGGTTAGCAGAACCCCAGTCCAAGTCCAGCTCGCTCTTGATTATTCTATTGTGATTATTAACTGCCATAACATGCAGTGCAAAGTGTGTGTTCTAGGAAATGTAACCATTTCAAAGGCATGTACTAGTGTCATGGTGGAAGATTGGCACAATACCTGGAAAGCTTTCACAGAGGACCTCAATGGGAGTGTTGCGCTTGGTGTCGCCAATCTTCTGGTATCGCTCTTTCAGGGTGTCAGCCTGTAGGTAGAAGGCACAAATTGAGCCCAAACACATGAACATTCCTTCTCTCTCTCCCCCTCCTTGAATCACAACTAGTAGCGCATCACACATCATAGCAAAATGCTTTGCAACAAAAAAACAAGCATTTCTTATTGGACAAGCTCAGATAGTACCTCCCCATTTTGTGCCTACTGAACATGACCCAGCTGACATCATGCCTAGCTCCCCTACCTTGAGTCCTTGCCACGGTAGACTCCCTCGTAGGAAATACATGAACATGTGGCCCAGGGCTTCCAGGTCATCCCGTCGACTTTGCTCTGAAACAAAAAGGGAGGGGTGTCCGTTTTCAGCGGTGACCAGTATATAGCCTATTTACCATACTCCTGTGTTGGAAGGCTTGCTCCACACGCACACACATCTCCACACATCAAAAGTTTATTTGTACGATTTTCTACATTGAAGAATAATAGTGAAGACATCAAAACTACGAAAGAAAACATGGAATCATTTAGCATATTTTAGATTCTTCTAAGTAGCCACTCTTTGCCTTGACAGCTTTGCACACGCTTGGCATTCTCTCAACCATCTTCACCTGGAATGCTTTTCCAACAGTCTTGAAGGATTTCCCACATATGCTGAGCACTTGTTGGCTGCTTATCCTTCACTCTGCGGACCAACTCATCCCAAACCATCTCAATTGGGTTGAGGTCGGGTGATTGTGGAGGCCAGGTTATCTGATGCAGCACTCCATCTTGGTCAAATAGCCCTTCCACAGCCTGGAGGTGTGATAGGTCATTGTCCTGTTGAAAAACAAATTATAGTCCCACTAAGCACAAACCAGAAGGGATGGCGTATTGCTGCTAAAAGCTGTGGTTGCCATTGTGGTTAAGTGTGCCTTGAATTATAAATAAATCATTGACAGTGTCACCAGCAAAGTATCCCCACACCATGACACCTCCTCCTCCATGCTTCACGGTGGGAACCACACATGCAGAGATAATCCGTTCACCTACACTGCGTCTCACAAAAACACAGCGGTTGGAACCAAAAATCTAAAATTTGGACTCATCAGACCAAAGAACGGATTTCCACCGGGCTACTGTCCATTGCTCGTGTTCCTTGGCCCAAGCAAGTCTCTTCTTCTTATTGGTGTCCTTTAGTAATGGTTTCTTTGCAGCAATTCGACCATGAAGGCCTGATTCCCGTAGTCCCTCCTGAACAGTTGATGTTGAGATGTGTCTGTTACTTAAACTCTGAAGCATTTATTTGGGCTGCCATTTCTGAGGCTGGTAACTGTAATGAACTTATCCTCTGCAGAAGAGGTAACGCTGCATCTTCCTTTCCTCTGGCGGTCCTCAAGAGCCAGTTTCATCATGGCGCTTGATGGTTTTTGCAACTGCAGGAAGAATCTTTCAAATTTTCCAGATGACTGACCGTCAGGTCTTAAAAGTAAAGGACTGTCGTTATTCTTGGCTTATTTGAGGTGTTCATGCCATAATATGGACTTTTTACTGAATAGGGCTATCTTCTGAATACCACCCCTACTTTGTCACAGCACCAGTGGCTCAAATGTATTACATTTTGGGATAGGGGGCAGCATTTTCACTTTTGGATGAATAAATAGCGTGCCCAGAGTGAACTGCCTCCTACTCAGTCCCAGATGCTAATATATGCATATTACTAGTATTATTGGATACAAAACCATCTGAAGTTTCTAAAACTGTTTGAATGATGTCTGAGTATAACAGAAATCATATGGCAGGCAGAAACCTGAAAAAAAATCCAAACAGGAAGTGGGAAATCTGAGGTTTGTAGTTTTTGAACTCAGCCCCTATCGAATTCACAGTGGGATATGGGTTATGTTGCACTTCCTAAGGCTTCCACTAGTTGTCAACCGTCTTTAGAACGTTGTTTCAGGCTTCTCATGTGAAGGGGAGCCGGGTGGGAGCTGTTTCACTAAGGTGTCTGCCAGCAGCCTCGTTCTCAGTCACGCGCATTTGACATGAGGTTGCTCTCATTCCATTGCTTTTCTACAGACAATGGAATTCTCCGGTTGGAACATTAATGAACATTTAAGATAAAAACATCCTAAAGATTGATTCTATACTTAGTTTGACAAGTTTCTACGACATGTAATATAACTTTTTGTCCTACTGGACCTGAATGCGCTTTTGGATTTGTTTACCAAACGCCCTAACAAAAGAAGCTATTTGGACATAAATGGAAATTATCGAACAAAACAAGCATTTATTGTGGGACTGCGATTCCTGGGAGTGCATTCTGAGGAAGATCATAATGCTATTTATGACTATTGACGACTACCCAACATGGAGGATATTTCTCTGGCTGGTTTGGGCTCTGAGTGCCGTTCTCAGATTATGCTTCTTCCGTAAAGTTTTTTAGAAATCTGACAGTGGTTGCATTAAGGAGAAGTGTATCTAAAGTTCCATGCATAACACTTGAATTTTCATCAACATTTATAATGAGTATTTCTGTGAATTCATGTGGCTCTCTGCAATATCACTACATGTTTTGGAACTACTGAACATAACACGCCGATGTAAAGTAAGATTTTTGGATATATGAACTTTACAGAACAAAACATGTTCAGTGTCATCTGATGATCAAATTTAGTGATTCATTTTCTCTCTATTTGTGCTTTTTGTGACTCCTCTCTTTGGCTGGAAAAATGGCTGGGTTATTCTGAGTTCCATGTGTGTTATTTCATAGTGTGTCTATGTCTGAGTAGGTGTGCCCAAACTTTTGACTGGTACTGTATATCTAAACGTAGCAAAAAAAGAAACGTCCTCTCAGTCAACTGCGTTTATTTTCAACAAACTTAACGTGTAAATATTTGTATGAACATAACAAGATTCAACAACTGAGACACACTGAACAAGTTCCACAGACATGTGACTAACAGAAATGGAACAATGTGTTCCTGAACAAGGGGGGGGTCAAAAATCAAAAGTAAGTCACTATCTGGTGGGGCCACCGGCTGCATTAAGCACTGCAGTGCATTTACTCCTCATGGACTGCACCAGATTTGCCAGTTCTTGCTGCGAGATGTTACCCCACTCTTCCACCAAAGCACCTGCAAGTTCCCAGACATATCTGGGGGGGGGGGGGGGGGGGGGGGGGGGGTGGTCCTAGCCCTCACCCACCATTCCAACAGGCCCCAGACATGCTCAAAGGGATTGAAATCCGAGCTCTTCGCTGGCCATGGCAGAACACTGACATTCCTGTCTTACAGGAAATCACGCACAGAACGAGCAGTATGGCTGGTGGCATTGTCATGCTGGAGGGTCATGTCAGGATGAGCCTGCAGGAAGGGTACCGCATGAGGGAAGGGGATGTTGTCATTGCAGGCGTTGAGATTGTCTGCAATGACAACAAGCTCAGTCTAGCCCTCACCCACCATTCCAACAGGCCCCAGACATGCTCAAAGGGATTGAAATCCGAGCTCTTCGCTGGCCATGGCAGAACACTGACATTCCTGTCTTACAGGAAATCACGCACAGAACGAGCAGTATGGCTGGTGGCATTGTCATGCTGGAGGGTCATGTCAGGATGAGCCTGCAGGAAGGGTACCGCATGAGGGAAGGGGATGTTGTCATTGCAGGCGTTGAGATTGTCTGCAATGACAACAAGCTCAGTCCGATATGCTGTGACACACCGCCCCCGACCATGACGGACCCTCCATCTCCAAATCGATCCCGTTCCGGAGTACAGGCCTCGGTGTAACGCTCATTCCCTCGACGATAAACGCAAATCCCACCATCACCCCTGGTGAGACAAAACCGCGACTCGTCAGTGAAGAGCCCTTTTTGCCAGTCCTATCTGGTCCAGCGACAGTGGGTTTGTGCTACAGGTCGACCGATTATGATTTTTCAACGCAGATACCGATACCGATTATTGGGAGGACCAAAAAAAGCAGATTAATCCAACAATTTTTTGGGGGGGGATTTATTTGTAATAATGACAATTACAGCAATACTGAATGAACACTTATTTTAACTTCATATAATACATCAATAAAAATGTAGCCTCAAATAAATAAACATGTTCAATTTGGTTTAAATAATGCAAAAACAAAGTGTTGGAGAAGAAAGTAAAAGTGCAATATGTGCCATTTAAAAAAGCTAACGTTTCAGTTCCTTGCTCAGAACATGAGAACATATGAAAGCTGGCGGTTCCTTTTAACATGAGACTTCAATATTCCAAGGTAAGAGGTTTTAGGTTGTAGTTAATATAGTATTTATAGGACTATTTCTCTAAACCATTTTGTATTTCTTATAACTTTGTTCTTATAGGCACCTTAGTATTGCAAGTGTAACAGTATAGCTTCCGTCCCTCTCCTCGCCCCTACCTGGGCTCGAACCAGGAACACAGACAGCCACCCTCGAAGCATCGTTACCCATCACTCCACAAAATACGCGGCCCTTGCAGAGCAAGGTGCGCACTAAAAGTGTTTCAATCGTCACTCGCTCTGAGACTTGGGAAATGCACCCAATAGTAGTGTACATTGTTTTTATACTGTTAGCTAGTTTTATACTGCTAGCTAGTTCTAGCTAGCTATTTGGGTTGGTAGCTATCAAGTAAGGCGTTTGGTTCATACTTTGGATCAATTTCCAGACTTGTGGAGGTATACAAATTTTTCTGAGGTCTTGGCTGATTTCTTCAGATAGCCCCTATCGACAGTGATGAGAGCACGCCAGAGGATGGATGGATGGATGAAGAGCTGGTAAACCGAAGGAGGAAGGGAAGAAAAGGGAGAAGAGCCAGCGACACCAAGAGAACAAACATTAAATCATATTGTTTACTTGAAATTTTAATAATAGGCGTACTTTTGTTTGTTTTTTCTTCTGAAGACATTATCATGTCTAAAATCAGATTACAATTCATTAATTTAGCGGCGCAACCTCTAACTAGATAGCCATTTCACATCGGTTACACCAGCCACAATCTCGGGAGTTGATAGGCCTGAAGTCCCACCTGGCCAACATCCAGTGAGATTGCAGAGCGCCAAATTCAAATACTCATTATAAAAATTCAGAAAAAAACCCCAGATTTTACATTGGTTTAAAGATTAACTTCTTGTGAATCCAACCACGGTGTCAGATTTAAAAAATGCTTTACGGCAAAAGCATACCTAGGCATACATAGACCAGCAGACAAATCATTACAAACAGTAACCAGCCAAGCAGAAGAGTTACACAACTCAGAAATAGAGATAAAATGAATCCCTTACCTTTGATGATCTTCATATGGTGATCTTCATACTCAGAAGACATTCATTTACTCAATAAATGTTCCTTTTGTTCGATAAAGTCTCTTTATATCCAAAAACCTCCGTTTTGTTCACGCGTTTTCTTCAGTAATCCACAGGCTCAAACGCAGTCAAAACAGGCAGACAAAATCCAAATTATATCTGTAAAGTTCATAGAAATATGTCAAACGATGTTTATATACAACCCTCAGGTTGTTTTTAGCCTAAATGATCTATAATATTTAAACTGGACAATAACGTCGTCAATATAAAAGGTAAACAATCAAGGCACTCTCGGGATTGCGCATGAAAAAAACTGACACGGCAGGGTCCACTCATTCAGACCGGTCTTACTCCCTCATTTATCAGAATACAAGCCTGAAATAATTTCTAAAGACTGTTGACATCTAGTGGAAGGCATAGAAACTGCAATTTGAGTCCTAAGTCCATGGATACTGTAATGGCATTGAATAGAAAACTACAAAACCTCCCCAAAAAACTACTTCCTGAATGGATTTCTCTCAGGTTTTCGCCTGCCAAATCAGTTCTGTTATACTCACAGACACTATTTTAACAGTTTTGGAAACGTTAGTCTTTTCTATCCAAATCTACCAGTTATATGCATATCATATCTTCTGGGCCCGAGTAGCAGGCCGTTTAATTTGGGCATGCTTTTCATCCAAAATTCCGAATGCTGCCCCTACCCTAGAGAAATGAATGCGGTCGAATCCGGAAACTATCATACGTAACCGTTCCGTATTTTATCTAACGGGTGGCATCCCTAAGTCTAAATATTGCTGTTACATTGTACAACCTTCAATGTTATGTCATAATTACGTAAAATTCTTGCAAATTAGTTCGCAATGAGCCAGGCAGCCCAAACTGTTGCATATACCCCGACTGTGTGCAATAAATGCAAGAGAAGTGACAATTTCACCTGGTTAATATTTCCTGCTAACCTGGATTTCTTTTAGGTCATTAATATGGTCGAATCCGGAAACCATCATCTCGAAAACAAGATGTTTATTCATTCAGTGAAATATGGAACCGTTCTGTATTTAATCTAAGGGGTGGCCTCCATTAGTCATAACATTGACGGTTGTGCAATGTAACAGGAATATTTTGTCATAATTACGTAAAATTCTGGCAAATTAGGCGGCAGAAACTGTTGCATATACCCTGACAATTTCACCTGGTTAATATTGCCTGCTAACCTGGATTTCCTTTAGCTAAATATGCAGGTTTAAAAATATATACATCTGTGTATTGAGTTTAAGAAAGGCATGGGTGTTTATGGTTAGGTACACATTGGAACAACGATACGCACCGCATCGATTATATGCAACGCTGGACACGCTAGATAAACTAGTAATAACAACCATGTGTAGTTAGTGATTATGATTGATTGATTTTTATAAGGTAAGTTTAATGCCAGCTAGCAACTTACCTTGGCTTACTGCATTCACGTAACAGGCAGTCTCCTCATGGAGTGCAATGAGAGGCAGGTGGTTAGAGCGTTGGACTAGTTAACTGTAAGGGTGCAAGAACGGATCCCCCGAGCTGACTAGGTGAAAATCTGTCCTTCTGCCCCTGAACAAGGCAGTTAACCCACCCTTCCTAGGCCGTCATTGAAAATAAGAATGTGTTCTCAACTGACTTGCCTCATTAAAAAGAAAGGTGTAATTTTTGGGGGGTCCTGAAAAAGGGACGTGTTCTTAACCGACTTGCCTAGTTAAATAAAGATTAAATAAAAGGTAAAAAAAAAATAAAAAATCTGCCAAATCGGTGTCCAAAAACAGATTTGATATTTATGAAATCGGCCCTACTTAAAATCGGCCATTCCGATTAATTGGTCGACCTCTAGCCCAAACTGCTGCATATACCCCGACTCTGTTGCAAGAGAAGTGTGACACAATTTACCTAGTTAAAATAAATTCATGTTAGCAGGCAATATTAACTAAATATTCAGGTTTAAAAAGTACATACTTGTGTATTGATATTAAGAAAGGCATTGATGTTTATGGTTAGGTACACGGAACAGTCCTTTTTCGCAAATGCGCACCGCATCGATTATATGCAACGCAGGACACGCAAGATAAACTAGTAATATCATCAACCATGTGTAGTTAACTAGTGATGATTGATTTTTTTTTTTTATGTAAGATGAGTTTAATGCTAGCTAGCAACTTACTTTGGCTACTTACTGCATTTGCGTAACAGGCAGGCTCCTCGTGGAGTGCAATGAGATGCAGGTGGTTAGAGCGTTGGACGAGTTAACTGTAAGGTTAAATCCCAAGCTGACAAGGTAAAAATCTGTCATTCTGCCCCTGAACAAGGCAGTTAACCCACCTTTCCTAGGCAGTCATTGAAAATAAGAATGTGTTCTTAACTGACTTGCCTCGTTAAATAAAAATATGTAATTTTTGGGGGGTCCTGAAAAAGGGACGTTTCTTTTTTTGCATTTATATACACAGTGCCTTCGGAAAGTACTCAGACCCCTTGACTTTTTCCACATTGTTACGTTACAGCCTTATTCTAAAATCGATTCAATAAAATAAATCCTCAATCTACCCCACAATGACAAAACGAAAACAGGTTTTTAGAAATGTTTCCAAATGTATTAAAGATAAAAAAAAAAAAAATTGTTTACATAACTATTCAGACCCTTTACTATGAGACTCAAAAATCACACATCTGTCTATATAAGGTCCCACTGTTGACAGTGCTTGTCAGAGCCACAACCAAGCCATGAGGTCGAAAGAATTGCCCATAGATCTCAGAGACAGGATCGTGTCGAGGCATAGATCTGGGGAAGGTTACCAAAAAATGTTTGCAGCATTGAAGATCCCCAAGAACACAGTAGCCTCCATCATTCTTAAACGGAAGAAGTTGGGTAAATAATTGGGTACCAAATGAACCAATCAAAGGAGAGATCATTAGGAAAGAGTTTGAGCGGGACTGATAAATAGAGATAAGAAACCTGGTCAGTTTGGTGTTACCCATCCAGGTGAATTCAAAGCACACCATCCCGAGAGGAAAGGAGATCTCAGAGGACATCAGGACGAGGATAGTGACAGCACATCAGTCTGGGGATGGCTATAAAGTAATCTCAAAGGTTTGAGCTCCATCAGTCCACTGTGAGGCAAATAATTGACAAATAGCGAATATTTAACATGACAGCAACTCGGCCTAGAAGTGGACGCCATTTCAAAATTTCAGCAGTCAAAGCAAAGGGTGGCTACTTTAAAGAATCTCAAATAAAATATATTTTGATTTGAACACTTTTTTGGTTACTACATGATTCCATAGCTGTAATTTCTTAGTTTTGATGTATTCAATATTATTAAGCAAATTATTATTTTTCGTCCCGCATCAATCCACACACACACACAACACCCCATAATGACAAAGCAAAAACAGTTTCTGCAAATAAAATAAAAAAACTGAAATATTCATACCCTTCACTGAGTACTTTGTTGAAGCACCTTTGGCAGCGATTACAGCCTTCAGTATTTTTGTTTTATTTTACCTTTATTTAAGTAGGCAAGTCAGCTAAGAACAAATTCTTATTTTCAATGACGGCCTAGGACCAGTGGGTTAACTGCCTGTTCAGGGGCAGAACGACAGATTTGTACCTTGTCAGCTCGGGGGTTTGAACTTGCAACCTTCCAGTTACTAGTCCAACACTAACCACTAGGCTACCCTGCCGCCCCGTATGTATGACTAGGGTTACAATATTCAACCAACAAGGATTTCAGGAAAACAATGTAATATTGCCACCCTAGGTATGACGCTACAAGCTTGGCAAATCTGTATTTGGAGAGTTTCTCCCATTCTTCTCTGCAGATCCTCTCAAGCTCTGTCAGGTTGGATGTGTAGCGTTGCTGCACAGCTATTTTCAGGTCTCTCCAGAGATGTTTGATCAGGAAGCCACTCCTGTGTTGTATCGGATGTGTGCTTAGGGTCATTGTCCTGTTGGAAGGTGAACCTTCGCCCCAGTCTGAAGTCCAGAGCGCTCTGGAGCAGGTTTTCATCAAGGATCTCTGCACTTTGCTTGGTTCATCTTTCCCTCGATCCTGACTAGCCTCCCAGTCCCTGCCGCTGAAACACATCCCCACAGCATGATGCTGTCACCACCATGATTCACCGTAGGGATGGTGCCAGGTGTCCTCCAGACGTGACGCTTGGCATTCAGGCCAGAGATCAATCTTGCTTTCATCAGACCAGAGAATCTTGTTTCTCATGGTCTGAGAGTCCTTCAGGTGCCTTTTGGCAAACTCCAAGTTTGTGCCTTTTACTAAAGAGTAGCTTCCGATCTACCAAAAAGGCCTGATTGGTGGAGTGCTGCAGAGATCGTTGCCCTTCTCGAAGGTTCCCCTATCTCCACAGAGAAACTTTGTAGCTCTGTCAGAGTGACCATTGTGTTCTTGGTCACCTCTCTGACCAAGGACCTTCTCCCCCGATTTCTCAGGTTTGGCCAGGACTAGGAAGTCTTGGTGGTTCCAAACTTATCCCATTTAAGAATGCTGGAGACCACTTTGTTCTTGGGGATCTTCATTGCTGTAGAAATGTTTTGGTACCCTTCCCCAGATCTGTGCCTCGACACAATCCTGTCTCGGCACTCTGACAATTCCAGCGACCTCATGGCTTGGTTGTTGCTCTGACATGCACTGTCAAATGTTGGACCTTATATAGACAGATGTGTGCCTTTCCAAATCATGACCAATCAATTGAATTTCCAACAGGTGGACCAATCAAGTTGTAGAAACATCTCAAGGATGATCAATGGAATCAGGATGCACCTGAGCTCAATTTCGAGTCTCATAGCAAAGTGTCAGAAATCTTGTGTAAAAATAATCTGTTTCTTATTTGTAATACATTTGCACACATTCCTAAAAACCTGTTTTTACTTTATCATTATGGGGTATTGTGTGTAGATTGGTGAGAAAAAAATTATTTAATCAATTTTAGAATAAGGCTGTAATGTAACAAAATGTGGGAAATGTCCAGGGGTCTGACTGCTTTCCGAATGCACTGTATGTCCACAGGTTACAAAAATCTCAAAGGCAATGCCCTTCAAATTGTAGAGTTCAACCAATCAAATATGAGAGAGCAGCCTATACTGTATCCATGTAAGTACCACTCAGGGAAGTTGAGGCGACAAGTTAAATTGTGTGGTAGAGTGGAGCAGTACTGTAGCCCTACCTTTTCCTAAGTGGGTGTTAATAGACATGTAGCGGGCGGTCCCTGTGAGGCTCTTGTGTTCCCTGTAGGGGATGTGTTTTTTGGTCTCGGGGTCGATGTACTCTTTGGCCAGGCCAAAGTCGATTATGTGGATGATGTGCTCCTGCTTGTGCCCCTGCCGTCCGATGAGGAAGTTCTCTGGCTTCACGTCTCGGTAGATGAGGTTCTTGGAGTGGACGTACTCCATCCGGGAGAGCTGAGGAGTGGAGAAGTGTGTGACAGTCAAACAGATGCACAAGTGGACACAATGGCAAATACAATCAGAACACGCATATAATTAATGAAAATAAGATTCTTCATCATTTGGATGCTAACTGAACTTACCAGCTGAATAGCCATCATCAAAACGGTCTTAAGAGAGAAGGTCCTGTCACAGAGGTCAAAGAGGTCTTCTAGACTGGGACCCAGCAGCTCCAAAACCATGGCATTGTATTTCCCACATGGCCCAAAGTAGAAGACCTGAGGAAGACCCTCTGCTGAGAGAGAAAGATAGAGGGAATTTGATTTAGAGAGAAGTTCATTTAAACTGAATCCACTTATCAGTTGATAATCATATGATAAGCATAATTTGGAGTTCATATTATGCAGGGTGTTCCATATTTTTTTTGTATATGCGTGAGGGCGTTGCAGTAGACTTCACATGCCCATTTGATGCTCTACCTGTAATTATAATGAACACAAATATAATATGCAACAATTTCATAGATTCTACTGAGTAACAGCTCATTTGAGGAAATCAGTCAAATAAAGGAATTAGGACCTAATGAATGGATTTCACATGACTGGGAATACAGATATGCATCTGTTTGTCAAAGATGATTTGATATTTTTTTTTATTAAGTTCTCACAACAGACCTCAGGATATCATCATGGAATTTTTGTACATTTAAATTGGCATAGATAAAATGCAATTGTGTTCGTTGCTGGTAGCTTATGCCTGCCCATACCATAACCCCCACTGCCACCACGGGGCACTCTGTTTACAACGTTGATATCAGCAAACCGCTCACCCACACGATGCCATACACATGGTCTGCGGTTGTGAGGCCAGTTAGATGTACTGCCAAATTCTCTAAAACATTGGAAACGGGTTATGGTAGAGAATATAACATTAAATTCTCTGGCAGCAGCTCTGGTGGACATTCCTGCAGTCAGCATGCCAATTGTACGCTCCCTCAAAATGAGACATCTGTGGCACTGTGTTGTGTGACAAACCTACACATTTTAGAGTAGCCTTTTACTGTCCCCAGCACAAAGTGCACCTGTGTAATGATCATGCTGTTTAATCAGCTTCTTGATATGCCACACGTCTTGACAAAGGAGAAATGCTCACTACTAGGGATGTAAACAAATTGACAAAACATTTGAGAGGAAAACGCTTTTTGTGCGTATGAAAAATCTTTGGTATGTTTTATTTTGGCTCATGAAACATGGGACCAACACTTTACATGTTGCATTTATATGTTTTTTAAATATAGTTTGTCCTAGTCACATGCAGGACTTCTGCAAATTATAACTACTGCTCGTCTCAGCACTTCACAGGTGGCAACTAAAGAAGGCCGAAGCTGTTAGGTTGGGCTTTGTCACGTCGCAGAGTGTTGTACTGAATTGTATGTTTCAGCCATTGGAGGCCATCTGCTGTATCCATCTCAGGAGGAACAGAGGGGGATGCTGCCCAGAGGAACCTGGGGAAGCTAATAACAAGGGTCATGAAACTCAACTAGAACCTCCAATTTCCATAGCCAGTAGCGCAAAACAATTCGACAGTAGAGGAGAATTTCTGCTAAAACCTATTAAGAACGGAGAAGCTTGCTGCAAGCTGATAAATGCATGGGGTGGAGGGATACAATTTGGGAATTCTAGAGTGGATAAATCTGTTGGGATTACAACCTGACAATAACATCACTGGTGTGGGGTTTCTTGAACGAGCTGAGCCCAGCAACAAAATGAGCGATTTGCCCTCTCAAAAAAGGCTCTGGACGAGTACGGTGGGTGAGCTTGTGCGTTTATCAGTAGTACAGGAGCGAGGGTGGATTTCAGATATATCCCCTTGAACTAGCACATTTTAGTCACTAATTGTGGTGTCTAGGCTAAAAGTTCCTTATGATAACTTAAATGTTACTTAAGAGTGCTTCAGGAGGACATCACTGAAATGCTTCAACCACCAGGAAAATGAATGAGTCCTCATGCGGTTGTGAATTCTGATACACTTCAAGGTGAGGTCACCCATTTGGAAAAAAACATGGCAGCTCTGTTGACACTGGGCTTAGGTTGATCCAGCAAACTAAATGACTGCCATTGTTAACCTATTTTGCATCCTGGTCACAAAAAAGATTGGAAGTTTTTTGGGACAAGAGAGGCTAGCTAACTACATAGCATAAGCGCCCCAAAAAGATACCATAGCCTCCTGAGAAACGAAACCCCCAAAATGTTTGGGGTGAAGAAAAAAAATCAGTGTACAATTTTTTTAATATATATTAGCACCAGTCAAAAGTTGACACACTTACTCAAGTTATTTTTACTATGTTATACATTGTAGAATAATAGTGCAGACATCAAAACGATGAAAGAACACATATGGAATCACGTAGCAACCAAAAAAAAAAGTGTTAAATCAAAATATATTTTTGATTCTTCAAAAAGTAGCCACCCTGGAATGCATTTCAATTAACATGTGTTCCTTGTTAATTCGTGGGATGTCCTTAATGCGCTTGAGACAATCAGTTGCTGTGACAAAGGAGTAATACACAGAAGAGGGTCTTTAACCAAATAGGGCTAAGTCCATATTATGGCAAGAGCAGCTCAAATAAGCAAAGAGAAAAGACAGTCCATCATTAATTTAAGACATGGTCAGCCAATCCAGAAAATGTCAAGAACAGTCAAACAAAAACCATCAAGCGCTATGATGAAACTGGCTCTTTGGTCTGTTGAGTACAAATTTGAGATTATTGGTTTCAACCGCCGTGTCTTTGTGAGAAGAAGAGTAGGTGAACAGATGATCTCTGCATGTGTGGTTCCCACCGTGAAGCATGGAGGTGGTGTGATGATGTGAGGGTGCTTTGCTGGTGACACTGTCAGTGATTCATTTCGAATTCAAGGCACACTTAACCACCATGGCTACCACAGCATTCAGGAGCGAGACGCCATCCCATCTGGTTTGCACTTAGCATGACTATTTGTTTTTCAACAGGACAATGATCCAACACACCTCCAGGCTGTGTAAGAGATATTTGACCAAGAAAGAGTGATGGAATGCTGCATCAGATGACCTGGCCTCCACAATCACCCGACCTCAACCCAGTTGAGATGGTTTGGGATGACTTGGACCGCAGAGTGAAGGAAAAGCAGCCAACAAGTGCTCAGCTTATGTGGGAACTACTTTAAGACTTAGAAAAGCATTCGAGGTGAAGAAGGTTGAGAGAACGCCAAGTGTGTGCTGTCAAGACAAGGGTGGCTACTTTGAAGAATATGAAACATTTGTTTAACACTTAATTGGTTACATGATTCCACGTGTGTTATTTCAGAGTTTTGATGACTGCACTATTATTATACAATGTAGAAAATAGTAAAAACAAAGAAAACTTGTTGAATGAGTAGGCGTGTCAACTTTTGACAGGTACTGTATGTATTAGAGGCCGACAGATGATTTTTCAACCCTGATACCGATTATTGGAGGACCAAAAAAAGCTGATACCGATTATAAATCGGACTATTTTTTATTCTTTATTTGTAATAATGACAATTACAACAATACTGAATGAACACGTATTTTAACTTAATATAAAACATCAATAAAAATCAATTTAGTCTCAAATAAAGACGGAAAAGTGCCATGTAAAAAAGCTAACGTTTGAGTTCCTTGCTCAGAACATGAGAACATATGAAAGTTGGTGGTTCCTTTTAACATGAGACTTCAATATTCCAAGGTAAGAGGTTTTAGGTTATAGTTAATATAGTATTTATAGGACTATTTCTCTCTATACCATTTGTATTTCATATACCTTTGACTATTGGATGTTCTTATAGGTACTTTAGTATTACCAGTGTAAATGTATAGCTTCCATCCCTCTCCTCGCCCCTACCTTGGCTCGAACCAGGAACACATCGACAACAGCCACACTCGAAGCAGCGTTACCCATCGCTCCACAAAAGCCACGGCCCTTGCAGAGCAAGGGGAATAACTAAGTCTCAGAGCGAGTGACGTTTGAAAAAGTATTAGCGTGCAACCCGCTAACTAGCTAGCCATTTCACATCGGTTACACCAGTCATTAGGCTGATAGGCTTGAAGTCATAAACAGCGCTGTGCTTGCGAAGAGCTGCTGGCAAAACGAGCTAAAGTGCTGTTTGAATTAATGCTTACGAGCCTGCTGCTGCAGACCATCGCTCAGTCAGACTGCTCTATCAAATCATAGACTTAATTATAACATAATAACACACAAAAATACGAGCCTTTGGTCATTAATATGGTCGACTCCGGAAACTATCATTTCAAAAACAAAACGTTTATTATTTCAGTGAAATACAGAACCGTTCGGTATTTTATCTTACGGGTGGCATCCCTAAGTCTAAATTTACTTGTTACAATGCACAACCTTCAATGTTATGTCATAATTGTGTAAAATTCTGGCAAATTAGTTCGCAATGAGCCAGGCTGCCCAAACTGTTGCATATACACTGACTCTGCGTGCAATGAATGCAAGAGAAGTGACAAATTCACCTGGTTAATATTGCCTGCTAACCTAGATTTCTTATAGCTAAATATGCAGGTTTAAAAATATATACTTCTGAGTATTGATTTTAAGAAAGGCATTGGTGTTTATGGTTAGGTACAGACGTCCAACGATTGTGCTTTTTTCACAAATGCGCTTTTGTTAAATCATCCCCCAGCATTGCATCGATTATATGCAACGCAGGACACACTAGATAAACGAGTAATATCAACCATGTGTAGTTATAACTAGTGATTATGATTGATTGTTTTTTTATAAGATAAGTTTAATGCTAGCTAGCAACTTAGCTTGGATTCTACTGCATTCGCGTAACAGGCCGGCTCCTTGTGGAGTGCAACGAGAGGCAGGTGGTTAGAGCGTTGGACTAGTTAACTGGAAGGTTGGAAGATTGTCAGCTCGGGGGATCCAATGTGAAAATCTGTTGTTCTGCCCCTGAACAAGGCAGTTAACCCACCCTTCCTAGGCCGTCATTGAAAATAAGAATGTGTTAACTGACCTGCCTAGTTAAAAAGGTATATAAACAATTTTTATATATATATTTTTTTTAAATAAATAGGCAAAATGGGCGCCCAAAAATACCGATTTCCGATTGTTATGAAAACTTGAAATCGGCCCTAATTAATCGGCCATTCCGATTAAATCGGTCGACAGTTAGTAAGAATGTATGTATGCTTGTGGACGTTTACAATTACAGCATGTACAGTTGAAGTCGGAAGTTTACATACACTTCAGATGTAGTCATTAAAACTCATTTTTCAACCACTCCACAAATTTCTTGTTAACAAACTATAATTTTGGCAAGTCGGTTAGTACATCTATTTCACTTATTATTTACTGTATCACAATTCCAGGGGGTCAGAAGTTTACATACACTAAGTTGACTGTGCCTTTCAAACAGCACGGAAAACTCCAGAAAATTGTGTCATGGCTTTAGAAGCTTCTGGTAGGCTAATTTGAGTCAATTGGAGGTGTACTTTGTGGATGTATTTCAAGGCCTACCTTCAAACTCAGTGGCTCTTTGCTTGACATCATGGGAAAATCTAAAGAAATCAGCCAAGACCTCAGAAATCAATCCAAGAACAGCAGCAAAGGACCTTGTGAAGATGCTGGAGGAAACAGGTACAAAAGGATCTACAGTGAGGGAAAAAATTATTTGATCCCCTGCTGATTTTGTACGTTTGCCCACTGACAAAGAAATGATCAGTCTATAATTTTAATGGTAAGTTTACTTGAACAGTGAGAGACAAAATAACCAAAAAATCCAGAAACCGCATGTCAAAAATGTTATAAATTGATTTGCATCTTAATGAGGGAAATAAGTATTTGACCCCTCTGCAAAACCCTTGTTGGCAATCAGAGGTCAGATGTTTCTTGTAGTTGGCCACCAGGTTTGCACATCTCAGGAGGGATTTTGTCCCACTCCTCTCTGCAGATCTTCTCCAAGTCATTAAGGTTAAGGCTGACGTTTGGCAACTTGAACCTTCAGCTCCCTCCACAGATTTTCTATGGGATTAAGATCTGTAGACTGGCTAGCGCACTCCAGGACCTTAATGTGCTTCTTCTTGAGCCACTCCTTCGTTTCCTTGGCCGTGTGTTTTGGGTCATTGTCAAGCTGGAATACCCATCCACGACCCATTTTCAATGCCCTGGCTGAGGGAAGGAGGTGCTCACCAAAGATTTGACGGTACATGGCCCGTTCATCGTCCCTTTGATGCGGCGAAGTTGTCCTGTCCCCTTAGCAGAAAAACACCCCCAAAACATAATGTTTCCAACTCCATGTTTGACGGTGGGGATGGTGTTCTTGGGGTCATAGGCAGCATTCCTCCTCCAAACACGGCGAGTTGAGAAGATGCCAAAGAGCTCTATTTTAGTCTCATCTAACCACAGCACTTTCACCCAGTTTTTCTCTGAATCATTCAGATGTTCATTGGCAAACTTCAGACGGGAATGTATATGTGCTTTCTTGAGCAGGGGGACCTTGCGGGCGCATCAGGATTTCAGTCCTTCACGGCGTAGTGTGTTACCTATTGTTTTCTTGGTGACTATGGTCCCAGCTGCCTTGAGATCATTGACAAGATCCTCCCGTGTAGTTCTGGGCTGATTCCTCACCGTTATCATGATCATTGTAACTCCACGAGGTGAATTCTTGCATGGAGCCCCAGGCAGAGGGAGATTGACGGTTCTTTTGTGTTTCTTCCATTTTCAAACAATCACACCAACTGTTGTCACCTCACCAAACTGCTTGCCGTAGCCCATTCCAGCCTTGTGTAGGTCTACATTCTTGTCCCTGGCATCCTTGGAGAGCTCTTCGGTCTTGGCCATGGTGGAGAGTTTGGAATCTGATTGATTGCTTCTGTGGACAGCTGTCTTTATACAGGTAACAAACTGAGATCCCTTTAAGAGTGTGCTCCTAATCTCAGCTCGTTACCTGTATAAAAAAGACACCTGGGAGCCAGAAATCTTTCTGATTGAGAGGGGGTCAATGCAAATCAATGTATTACTTTTTTGACATGGGTTTTTCTGGATTTGTTTGTTGTTATTCTGTTTCTCACGGTTCAAATAAACCTACCATTAAAATTAGACTGATAATTTCTGTGTCAGTGGGCAAACACTTTTTCCCCTCACTGTATATCCACAGTGAAACGAGTCCTATATCGACATAACCTGAAAGGCCGCTCAGCAAGGAAGAAGCCACTGCTCCAAAACCACCATAAAAAAGCCAGACTATGCTTTGCAACTGCACATGGGGACAAAGATCATACTTTTTGTAGAAATATCCTCTGGTCTGAGGAAACAAAAATGTAACTGTTTGGCCATCGTTATGTTTGGAGGAAAAAGGGGGATGTGCTAAAACTGAGTTTAAATGTATTTGGCTAAGGTGTATGTAAACTTCCGACTTCAACTGTATGCATGCATGTATGTATGTATGTATGTATGTATGTATGTATGTATGTATGTATGTATGTATGTATGTATGTATGTATGTATGTATGTATGTATGTATAGTTGAAGTCAGATGTTTACATACACCGTAGCCAAATACATTTAAACTCAGTTTTTCACAATTCCTGACATTTAATCCTAGTAAAAATTCCGCCTTTGGTCAGTTAGGATCACCACTTTATTTTAAGAATGTGAAATATTTATGTATGAATGAAAAACGGGTTTTAATGACTCCAACCTAAGTGTAAACTTCCAACTTCAACTGTACGTATGCACACACACTTTAAGTGCATAATTGTCCAAAACAAATTACATTACAAACAATGGGTACAGTAGGTGACAACTCACTTAACCATTCCTGAGATATTCACTTCCTATAAATCATTTTAATATCAAACTCACAAATTGTAAATACAAATTGTAATTTTCAAATTTCCACAAAATGTGCTAATTTTGAAGGCAGCCATTTTTTTTAGGAACCAGGAAGATAAAATTGTCAAGGTCACACCTCCACACGTGATGTCATTGAAAAGCCAAGAATGTCCTCTCAAAGGGACAACAGGACTTAATACAGTGGCTTGTATGGCCTCGGATTCGGACCAAGAACTGATGTCCACTTGAGGACAAAAATGAATTGCTGGGTCCCAGGAGAAGAGGGAACACTCATCTGTACAGCACAACTACGTTATTCTGGACTGACTGGAGTAGTGCAGCAGTATCCTAGACATTGGGGTTCCGGGAATGATACTGGTGCATCAGTGACTTTATTGGGGTGAGTATGCAAGATAAAAAAAGTACTGCATTTTTAAAACATTCACATTTTAGTCATTTAGCAGATGCTCTTATACAGAGTGACTTGCAGAAGTGATTAAGGTTAAGTGCCTTGCTCAAGGGCACGTCGACAGATTTTTCACCTAGTCGGCTCTGGGATTCGAAGCAGCAACCTTTGGGTTACTGGACCAAAACTCTTAACCGCTAGGCTACCTGCCGCCTAATGCCAAAATTAACTTGTATAATGAGCTTAACAGGGCTTTTATTCTCAGCACCACAAACAAAACGAGACAGCATGGTGGCGTAAGTATTAAGAATATTCACCTTCAGAGAAAGAAAGTGAGAAATAAAAAAAAAGTTTTACAAAGAGTGGGCCTCTACTCTCTATTATGACCTGAGAAAAGCCTGGTGGTCCTGAATGCCCTCTCTCTATGTCATGTTTGGGAAAAGATGACGTCACAATAGCAAATGGCCACATGTTCTCCTGACTTCTACATGTCAAAGCATAGGCTAACGGCAGTTCCCCTCTACACACAAGTGCGATTTTACCTTCCCCCTTCCTCTCCCTAAACCAATGTGTTTTTAAGCCATGTTTTCACCAAGTCCTGCAAGGGTGAAAACAGCAACAGGACTCAGAGTCCATTAACTTTAAGCAGAGGCGGGATATAAATCTGCTAATGCCATGAGAGTTCTTAATCTTTTGAAATGTGTGGGGAAAATAAATTCAGTCACAGAAGCAAATGTCAGCTTCTCCAGAGACACGCAACCAATCAAAAAAAAAAATTAAAAAGATTTCACACACAATTTAGTTGGCATTCTATCCACCTCATTTCAAACGTTACAATGGACACAGCCAAAACAACGGAAGTGACAGATTCTACGTCCACGTTCCTACCCGACAGCAGGTGGAAAACTTGCCAAAGAAATGTATGTATGTATATATATATATATATATTTTTTTTTAAAAGTCAATTAATACAATATAAAAAGTCAAGAAAACAAGTATAAGAGTATAGGTAAGAGTAATTTTATATTTATTTAATTCAAGTTTGCTAGACTTACTAGTAAACTAGTTCTGTTGATAACGTTAGTTGTCAAAGTTAAAGCCCCGTCTATCCACCAAGCCAATAACTTCTATGATAAACTATAGGCTTCATAACTCAAAAGTGTTGGTGAGCATACACACTAGGGGAAAGGTTAATTGTTTTACAGACATACACCTGATCAACGCATCCTACTGCACAGCTACATACTAATAAGGAGGTAACAAGACCCTTCACGAGGTCTCTAACGCAGATATTGGTTCAGACTACAGGTCAATCGATTATGATTTCTCAACGCCGACATCGATTATTGGAGGACCAAAACCGATTAAATTGGCCGATTTTTAAATATATATACAGTGCCTTGCAAAAGTAATCGGCCCTCTTGAACTTTGCGACCTTTTGCCACATTTCAGGCTTCAAACATAAAGATATAAAACTGTATTTTTTTGTGAAGAATCAACAACAAGTGGGACACAATCATGAAGTGGAATGACATTTATTGGATATTTCAAACTTTTTTAACAAATCAAAAACTGAAAAATTGGGCGTGCAAAATTATTCAGCCCCTTTACTTTCAGTGCAGCAAACTCTCTCCAGAAGTTCAGTGAGGATCTCTGAATGATCCAATGTTGACCTAAATGACTAATGATGATAAATACAATCCACCTGTGTGTAATCAAGTCTCCGTATAAATGCACCTGCACTGTGATAGTCTCAGAGGTCCGTTAAAAGCGCAGAGAGCATCATGAAGAACAAGGAACACACCAGGCAGGTCCGAGATACTGTTGTGAAGAAGTTTAAAGTCGGATTTGGATACAAAAAGATTTCCCAAGCTTTAAACATCCCAAGGAGCACTGTGCAAGCGATAATATTGAAATGGAAGGAGTATCAGACCACTGCAAATCTACCAAGACCTGGCCGTCCCTCTAAACTTTCAGCTCATACAAGGAGAAGACTGATCAGAGATGCAGCCAAGAGGCCCATGATCACTCTGGATGAACTGCAGAGATCTACAGCTGAGGTGGGAGACTCTGTCCATAGGACAACAATCAGTCGTATATTGCACAAATCTGGCCTTTATGGAAGAGTGGCAAGAAGAAAGCCATTTCTTAAAGATATCCATAAAATGTATTGTTTAAAGTTTGCCACAAGCCACCTGGGAGACACACCAAACATGTGGAAGAAGGTGCTCTGGTCAGATGAAACCAAAATTGAACTTTTTGGCAACAATGCAAAACGTTATGTTTGGCGTAAAAGCAACACAGCTGAACACACCATCCCCACTGTCAAACATGGTGGTGGCAGCATCATGGTTTGAGCCTGCTTTTCTTCAGCAGGGACAGGGAAGATGGTTAAAATTGATGGGAAGATGGATGGAGCCAAATACAGGACCATTCTGGAAGAAAACCTGATGGAGTCTGCAAAAGACCTGAGACTGGGACGGAGATTTGTCTTCCAACAAGACAATGATCCAAAACATAAAGCAAAATCTACAATGGAATGGTTCAAAAATAAACATATCCAGGTGTTAGAATGGCCAAGTCAAAGTCCAGACCTGAATCCAATCGAGAATCTGTGGAAAGAACTAAACTGCTGTTCACAAATGCTCTCCATCCAACCTCACTGAGCTCAAGCTGATTTGCAAGGAGGAATGGGAAAAAATTTCAGTCTCTCGATGTGCAAAACTGATAGAGACATACCCCAAGCGACTTACAGCTGTAATCGCAGCAAAAGGTGGCGCTACAAAGTAATAACTTAAGGGGGCTGAATAATTTTGCACGCCCAATTTTTCAGTTTTTGATTTGTTAAAAAAGTTTGAAATATCCAATAAATGTCATTCCACTTCATGATTGTGTCCCACTTGTTGTTGATTCTTCACAAAAAAATACAGTTTTATATCTTTATGTTTGAAGCCTGAAATGTGGCAAAAGGTTGCAAAGTTCAAGGGGGCCGAATACTTTCGCAAGGCACTGTATATACTATATACACACACACATTTGTAATAGTGCCAATTACAATACTGAATTAACACTTAATATAATACAAAGAATATCAATTTAGTCTACACATCTCTACACATTTTTTCTGAACGTCTTGGTTGATTTTTCCATGATGTCAAGCACTGAGTTTGATGGTAAGGCCTTGAAATACATCCACAGGTACACCTCCAATTGACTCAAATTAGGTAAATTGGCCTATCAGAAGCGTCTAAAGCCATTACATAATTTTCTGGAATTCTCTAAGATGTTGTGTAAACTTCTGACCCACTGGAATTGTGACAGTGAATTATAAGTGAAATAATCTATCTGTAAACAATTGTTGGAAAAATGACTTGAGTGGTTGAAAAACGAGTCTTACTAACGCCAACCTAAAGTGTATAAAAACTTCCGACTTCAACTGTATGCATGTATGTATGTATGTATGCATGTATGTATGCGCGTGCAGATAACGAAAATCATAGGTAGCCTAGGCTACACCTATACGCTCCCTCCCAGCCCCTGTGTACGCAGCTCAAAAAGCTACCCTATTGTTTCAGTTTTTTATGGACAAGAAATATACCCTACCTAGGCTACAACACGTAAGTAATTTAGAATGTTAATGTTTTCAAGTGAGTACAAAACTTTTCTAGGCTGGAAACTGCAATGAGTATTCTATGTCATTTGAATAACTGCTCATAAGCCTGGCGTTTTGAACGCATATTTATTTTTGAAATAACTGCAACTAGCCTGTCTGATAGGGAAACTATTTGGATCAGTTATGGAGTTCTTCCTCATACCAGGTGCTTTCCTTGGCTCATCGCACTCTAGCGACTACATGTGGAGGGTAGTGCTCCCGCAAGCTGACTTCAGTCAGTTAAACAGCGTTTCCCCCGACACATTGGTGTGGCTGGCTTCCGATTTGAGCGAGCAGGTGTTAAGAAGCAGAGCGGCTTGGTGGGTCATGTTTTGGAGGACGCATGACTCAACCTTCGCCTTTCCCGAGCCCATTGGGGAGTTGCAGCGATGAGACAAGACCGTAATTGGATATCACGAAATTGGGGAGAAGTGGGTAAAATGCCAAACAAAACAATATAATACACGTGCGCAGAGCAAGTTGTATCCACAGTTTCCATGTTTTAAAAGCGTTTGAAAATTAGGTGGATTAGGGCTGCACAATTTATCAAATTCACAGATTTGCATGCGATATGGATATTGCCCGCAATAATTATTTGTAAACGTCACTCAGCCGCGTATAACATAAGTTTTATAGTTCCCTCCGTTTTCCCCCTCTTACAGCTGCTTCCCACACACACACCAAGCCCAGCCCCCATCAATCAAGTAGCACAGTTCCTCCTCCTTGCTGTTAGGTCAAATGCAGTCAAGAACAATGCAGTTAGGTCAAATGCAGCTCTCCAGTTTTTTTAAAAATTAGATCCTAAAAAAATGATGCGTTAGATTTTTTGCCAATATCTAGTAGCCAGAGTGTGTGATGACATGGTAATGTTTTACAGTTGTAAAGTATTTGTTGGAAACGGTTGCTTGGGAATGACTGAGATCGTCTTCTCTCATTCACACAAGCGTTTTGATCTACACTGAACAAAAATATAAACCGCAACATTAAAGTAAAATCTTTAATTGTTGGAGTTCCTTTAAGGAAATAAATAAATTGAAATAAATTCATTAGGCACTAATCTATGGATTTCACATCTAAGAAAACAGATCTGCATCAGTTGGTCACAGTCAATATGTGGTGTGACCACCATTTGCCACAAGCAGCGTGACAAGTCCTTCGCATGGAGTTGATTGTGGCCTGTGGAATGTTGTCCCACTCCTCTTCAATGGCTGTGAGAAGTTGCTGGATATAGATGGGAACTGGAACACGCTGTCGTACACATCTATCCAGAGCATCCCAAACACGCTCAATGGGTGACATGTCTAGTGAGTATGTAGGCCATGGAACTGGGACATTTACAGCAGGAATTGTGTTAAGATCCTTGCGACATGGGGCCTTGCATTATCATGCTGAAATATGAGGTGATGGCGGCGGATGAATGGGATGACAATGGGCCTCAGGATCTCATCACTATCTCTGTGCATTCAAATTGCAACTGATAAAATGCAATTGTGTTCTTTGGCCGTAGCTTATGCCTGCCCATATTATAACACCACCACGACCATGGGGCACTCTTCACAACGTTGACATCAGCAAATCGCTTGCCCATGCAACTCCATAAAAAGCTGTCTGCCATCTGCCAATTGAAAACGGGATTCATCCAAGCAGAGCCCACTTCTCCAGTGTGCCAGTGGCCATCGAAAGTCAGCATTTACCCACTGAAGTCGGTTACAACATCGAACTGCAATCAGGTCAAGACCCTGTGGAGGACGATGAACACGCAGATGAGCTTCCCTGAGACTGTTTCTGACAGCATGTGCAGGAATTCTTTGGTTGTGCAAACCGACAGTTTCAACAGCTGTCTGAAGCCAGATGTGGAGATGCTCACTAACAGGGATGTAAAAATATGCTTCATGTACGCATGAAAAATATCTAGGATCTTTTATTTCAGCTCATGAAACCAACAATTTACATAGTGTTTATTTTTTGTTCAGTGTATATTGCGAGTCAAGTCAGTAAAGAAATTGGAATTCAATTTTTTGCCCATATCGTGCATTATATCCTATGCCATACCTATAAAAAAAAAAATTAACACTAGGGCAGGGAATTGCCAGGGACCTTCCAATACAATATTAACACGATACAGAATTGTCAAATCGCAATATATATTGTATGTATTGTGATTCGATACTGATTTTATTGCGATTTGATGTTGTAAACAATTGCTCACCATACGTCTGCTGCATAGGGACAAGAGTCATGAAAAGAAAAATGCTGAAAACAAATTGGCGCACCATTTAAAAAGATGGAGAACAAGCTAGGAAGGAGAAATACTGGCGTTTTGGTGAAGGTACAGCAAACTAGAGGCAACACGATAACACAAAATTTTTAAAAGATCTGATATATCGTGAAAAATAATAACCCAACTACGGATGCACGATATAGCGGTGAACATAACAGAATCACACAATATTAGCTAAAAATGCCAACATTGGTATCGGCCGATGTCTAGTTTAATGCCGATGTGCAAAACCGACGTCAAATAAACCTATATAATATGACGTAATGACGCCACGTAAAATGTTGCACTATAAGTGCAACACAGCCTTCCTAAACCCACAATGTCTGCCATGTGGCTCGAGTCGTCAACAAGACAAGCAGTCATTTGAAAGTGTAAGAATTTCAGCGAGACAACTCAAAGGCAAAGTCCATTTATAGCCAAGATAATGGAATTCATTGCCCTTGACAATCAACCGTTCTCTGTCGTGGGTGATGTTGGCTTTTGCCGACTGGTCGAGTACAGTTACACACTACCAAGTGCACTATTTGCTTTATTACCAACGCGGTATTGTAAACACATTTGTTCGACCGCAAATTCTGGGGTAGTTAGCTTTAGCTTGGTACCTAACTAGCACCAATACAACCAGCCTGAAAACAATAACCACTAGAAACTGCAGTCATTTTCATTACTCTTAGCAATGATTTAGGAATCCTTGTAAGTATTGTTGTTCGCCAATTGAAATTGAACTTCAGATCATTTTAATAAATAGCTAGCCAGCTACTTAATCCTGTTGCCCAAAGCTAACGTTATAAGCAGCCAGCCTGCTTAATCTTGCTAGTGAGGTTGTGTTGTGAAGCTAGGCATAATACGGATTAGGCACAATAGTGGAATTTACAGTTTTCCTTAAAAATAAAAGTACGTGATGCAAATGAATACAAATAGTAGAATAACAAACTTTTATTTTGAAGGCTAACAGCAAAGTCCACTATTGTGGCTAATCCTTATTGTGGCTAGCTTCACATAGGATGGTCTGACCACCATTAATCAAATAAGAACGGTCTTAAAATTAGGGTTATTTTAGATGACACCTAGCTATAGAGTTAGCTAGCTGCAGCTACTGAAACAGATAGTTTGCATCCATGAGCTAGCTAGCTAGCTTTTTTTTTAACGACCAGCACTGTAGGTGCGCAAGACAACTTCACCAGCATCATAGCATACATATCGATGAATCGTTGTGACAAATGTGTAATAACTACGTAGAAAATGTATGAACGTGTTCAATGATTTCGTGAACTGCAGTCATATGCAGGTCCTGATTGGTGAACAAGCTTATTTGACACGGAAAGACCTAAACAGCTTTCCATAGAAATCCTGGTTGAGAATGAAACTGAACAAAGAAACAGCACAGCAAATAAGTGAACAAAATAGTTTTTTCTTATGTTTTACTGGTAATTGGGACATACGTAAATGCCAACAAAATAACAGTTTGGTTAGTGTGGTATGTGTAACTTTTATTTAACTAGGCAAGTCAGTTAATCTTAAGGATCGGCGTCCCCAGCAACCATTTTTTACAAAGACGGCCTACCCCGGCCATACCCGGACAACGCTGGGCCAATTGTGCTCCGCCCTATGGGACTCCCAATCACTGCCGGAAGTGATACAGCCTGGACTTGAACCAGGGATTGTAGTGACTCCTCCAACACTGAGATGCAGTGCCTTAGACCGCTTCGTCCATGTTTGTGTTAACGATTTAACGGTACTAGAACGCTTAAAAGGCCGCTAAAATGACATATTTTGGGGGGCAAGGAAAATATTGGATATCGGTATCAGCCAAAAATGTCATATCGGTGCATCACTAATCCCAATATATAACTAACAATTTTCCCCCCCTCATTACACCGACATAAATTTGTGTTTACCACAGTGAGCATTTGATTCTATCATTTCTCCTCTACCTTTCCTGGGTGACAAAGCACCAGGATGTTGTCTCTGGTTTTAAATCAATGCATCTAAGAAGTTGAATATATGAAACACACACACACACACACACACACACACACACATGATTATAATATGATTAAAAGACCTAAGAGTTATCTGCTTCGTGTTTTACTTTTGCCATAAAAAAAACTCAAATCAAATTTTATTGGTCACATATACATGGTTAGCAGATGTTAATGTGAGTGTAGCGAAATGCTTGTGCTTCTAGTTCCAACCGTGAGGTAATATCTAACAATTTCACCACAACTACCTTATACACACACACACACACACACGTGTAAAGGTGTAAAGGAGTGAATATGAATATGTACATATAAATATATGGATGAGCGATGGTCGGCATTGGCATGATGTAGTAGATGGTATAGAGTACAGTATATGCATATGAGAAGAGTAATGTAGTGTATCTAAAATTTTTATAAATTGGCATTGTTTAAAGTGACTAGTGATACATTTATTACAACCAATTTTTAATTATTAAAGTGGCTAGAGATTTGAGTCAGTATGTTGGCAGCAACCACTCAATGTTTGTGATGGCTGTTTAACAGTCTGATGGTCTTGAGATTAGAGGTCGACCGATTAATCGGAATGGCCGGTTAATTAGGGCCGATTTCAAGTTCATAACAATCGGTATTTTTGGACATCGATTTTTAAAAATTTAACTAGGCAAGTCAGTTAAGAACACATTCTTATGTTGAATGACGGCCTAGGAACGATGGGTTAACTGCCTTGTTCAGGGGCAGAACGACATTTTTACCTTGTCAGCTCTGGGATTAGTTTTTGCAACCTTCCGTTTACTAGTCCAACGCTCTAACCACTTGCCTTACATTGCACTCCACGAGGAGACTGCATGGCAGGCTGACTACCTGTTACGCGAGGGCAGCAAGAAGCCAAGGGAAGTTGCTAGCTAGCATTAAACTTATCATATAAAAAAACTATCAATTTTAACATAATCACTAGTTAAACTAGTAATATCGTCAACCGTGTAGTTATCTAGCGTGTCCTGCATTGCATATAATCGATGCGGTGCCTGTTAATTTCTCATCAAATCACAGCCTACTTCGCCAAACGGGTGATTTAACAAGCGCATTTGCGAAAAAAGCACCGTCTTTGCACTAATGTGTACCTAACCATAAACATCAATGCCTTTCTTTAAAATCAATACACAAGTATATATTTTTAAACGTGCATATTTAGTTAAAATTGCCTGCTAACATGAATCTGTTATAACTAGGGAAATTGTGTCACTTCTCTTGCGTTCCGTGCAAGCAGTCAGGGTATATGCAGCAGTTTGGGCCACCTGGCTCGTTGCGAACTGTGTGAAGTCAATTTATTCCTAACAAAGACCGTAATTAATTTGCCAGAATTGTACATTATTATGACAGAACATTGAAGGTTGTACAATGTAACAGCAATATTTAGACTTAGTGATGCCACCCGTTAGATAAAATACGGAACCGTTCCGTATTTCACTGAAAGAATCAAATGTTTTGTTTTCGAAATGATAGCTTCCGGATTCGACCATATTAATGACCAAAGGCTCGTATCTGTGTGTTATGTTATAATTAAGTCTATGATTTGATAGAGCAGTCCGACTGAGCGATGGTCGGCAGCAGCAGGCTCGTAAGCATTCATTCAAACAGCACTTTACTGCGTTTGCCAGCAGCTCTTCGCTGTGCTTCAAGCATTGAGCTGTTTATGACTTCAAGCCCATCACCTCCCGAGATTAGGATGGCGTAACCAATGTGAAATGGCTAGCTAGCTAGCGGGGTGCACGCTAATAGCATTTCAATCGTTGACATCACTTGCTCTGAGACCTTGAAGTAGTTGTTCCCCTTGCTCTGCAAGGGCCGTGGCTTTTGTGGAGCGATGGATAACGATGCTTCGAGGGTGGCTGTTGTCAATGTGTTCCTGTTTCGAGCCTAGGTAGGGGCGAGGAGAGGGACGGAAGTTACACTGGCAATACTAATGTGCCTATAAGAACATCCAATAGTCAAAGGTATATGAAATACAAATGGTAGAGAGAGAAATAGTCCTATAAATACTATATTACCTTCAACTTCTTACCTGGGAATATTGAACTCTCATGTTAAAAGGAACCATCAGCTTTCATATGTTCTCATGAGCAAGGAACTTAAACGTTAGCTTTTTTACATGGCACATATTACTTTCTTCTCCAACACTTTGTTTTTGCATTATTTAAACCAAAATGAACATGTTTCATTATTTATTTGAGGCTAAATTGATTTTATTGATGTTTTATATTAAGTAAAAATAAGTGGCCATTCAGTAGTTGTATTTGTCATGGCAAAAAAAAAAAAAAAGTTTATTTTAAATAAAAAAAATAAGCCGATTAATCGGTATCTGCTTTTTTTTGGTCCTACAGTAATTGGTATCGGCGTTGAAAAATCATAATCGGTCAACCTCTACTTGAGAGAAGCTGTTTTTCAGTCTCTCGGTCCCTGCTTTGATGCACCTGTACTGACCTCGCCTTCTGGATGATAGCGGGGTGAACAGGCAGTGGCTCGGGTGATTGTTGTCCTTGATGATCTTTTTGGCCTTCCTGTGACATCGGGTGGTGTAGGTGTCCTGGAGGGCAGGTAGTTTGTCCCCGGTGATGCGTTGTGCAGACCTCACTATCCTCTGGAGAGCCTTACGGTTGTGGGCGGAGCGGTTGCCATACCAGGCGGTGATACAGCCCGACAGGATGCTCTTGATTGTGCATTTGTAAAAGTTTGTGAGTGATTTTGGTGACAAGCCAAATTTCTTCAGCCTTCTGAGAATGAAGAGGCGCTGTTGCGCCTTCTTCACGACGCTGTCTGTGTGGGTGGACCATTTCAGTTTTTCCTTGATGTGTACGCCGAGGAACTTAACTTTCCACCTTCTCCACTACTGTCACATCAATGTGGATTGGGGGTGCTCCCTATCCTGCTGTTTCCTGAAGTCCACGATCATCTCCTTTCTTTTGTTGACATTGCAATACTGGTATCGTCACAGCCCTATAAAATACTCTGTGGGACTTTTAGGCCACAAGCTTTCTACCAATATCTCAAACATGTATTATTCACTCCAAAATTGCTTTCAAAAGCAAAGGCTTTACTGAGATTTAGGCTTTGATGGGGAAATCTGTGATTTATAATGCTGCACAGCAGAGAGGAAAACACTGCCGTTTAAACTTCCACTGGAGCTGTGAGGATCTCTCGGGCGAAGCTACTGATCAAAGCCGGGAGATGAGTCACAAGTGACATGTTATGCAACTTTCACTTCTCATGCAGTGGGATACGGCGGGGAAAATCAATGGAGTGTGTGGCAAAAAATAAAATAAAAATCACAGTGTGGCAGAATGGGTTGCAGACTAGCTTTTACAGCGACACAATACCCTCACAGGCCCACATACAAAACCTTTACCATTGAGTAAAGAAAGTAGAGGCAGTGTCATCTGTATGTAGGCACTGTGTTTGAAGTGTATGCTATTGTAGGCAGTAGTAGGGACTATTAAAACCCAGTGAGAACAAGGGCTGGCAATTGCCAAGGACCTCACAACATGATATCACAATACTTAGGTGTCGATACGATATGTATTTCGATTCTCAATGTATTGCAATTCAATGTTCCAAACATAGTGTTCACCATGCCTGCTGCAAAGGGACAACAGAAAGCGATGAGAAAAATCAGTCAAGGAAATAAAAGTGCCGAAAACATGTTGGCTCACTATTTATAAAGATGGAAAAGGTTATAGGATGAACAATACCAGAGTTTTGGCATATTGCGCCTAGGAATTTTCAATTCTCCCCGACTGCTTAGCTGACTCTGTATTACAAATGTGACTGATGTTCCCATTGATGAATTTATCAGTTCATTGATATGACACTTGCTTAGCCAACACTACCCAAGAGGAAATGACCTCAACCCACTTGTGCAAGACCGTATATTCGAGATCTAAATCTGCTTTCCCCCAGTGCTTACAGTAACACTATGCGTAAACACTGCTTCTTTCAATGGCTTGCATGCAAAGGTAACACGGGAAGCTGTGTCACACCAGACTGCACTTCCTGTAACAGGTTATTGTTTTTAGTCATGAATCCTGTTCTGAAGGCAAGTCTGCAGACCACTAGCTGGCACAGCCAAAGTCATCAAATCTGATTTTAAAACTAACCACACGGCTAAGCGGAATGCCTAACCCCTAATCTTGGATTAAAGTGCAAAAAAACACATTTTTGTTTCCATGAATTGGTACAATATAGCCAGTTTAGACTTTGCAGCTGGCCCATCTAGCGGAAATTGCGCAGTTCTGCCTCCAGGGCAAGATTCATGACAATAAACGTCAACATGCCCTCTAACTGTTTTCAGCGAATGGGGGGGGGGTGTCAAACAGAAAGCAGTCATCCTATATAGAACTGGAATAATATTCTGAAAATAAGGTGATCACCATCACCGGACTTATAAAAATATTAAAAACATATACAACTACAGCCATACAATTAATTATATTTTGGCCCTGTCCGGGGGTGTCCTCGGATGGGGCCACAGTGTCTCCTGACCCCTCATGTCTCAGCCTCCAGTATTTATGCTGCAGTAGTTTATGTGTCGGGGGGCTAGGGTCAGTTTGTTATATCTGGAGTACTTCTCCTGTCCTACTCGGTGTCCTGTGTGAATCTAAGTGTGCGTTCTCTAATTCTCTCCTCTCTTTCTCTCTCTCGGAGGACCTGAGCCCTAGGACCATGCCCCAGGACTACCTGACATGATGACTCCTTGCTGTCCCCAGTCCACCTGGCCGTGCTGCTGCTCCAGTTTCAACTGTTCCTCCTTATTATTATTGGACCATGCTGGTCATTTATGAACATTTGAACATTTTGGCCATGTTCTGTTATAATCTCCACCCGGCACAGCCAGAAGAGGACTGGCCACCCCACATAGCCTGGTTCCTCTCTAGGTTTCTTCCTAGGTTTTGGCCTTTCTAGGGAGTTTTTCCTAGCCTCCGTGCTTCTACACCTGCATTGCTTGCTGTTTGGGGTTTTAGGCTGGGTTTTATGTACAGCACTTTGAGATATCAGCTGATGTACGAAGGGCTATATAAATACATTTGATTTGATGATATGTCAGACTTTAATAAAAACATTTTTGGTGTGGTTTGTAAAATAGCACTTACTGTTAAAGGGAAGCGAAAGCAGTCTCAGCAGTGTATTCAGTGAGACGTCATTGCAACGTGTCGCCTCCCGCAGAGGTTCTGCAGGTGTCTCATCAACACCACAGGACCAGTGCTACTTTCTGCATCTGAGCCTGAGACTCAAAGACGAGTCGAGCGACACAAGTGTGTAGCAAATTGACTGAGGTGTCTGTGTGAGGGAGAGACTAATGTACGTGTGTATGAGAGAGAAAGATCTCAAGCTCATTCCCAAGCAACCATTCCAACCACAACACAGAGAACCACAAAAATACTTTACACCTGCAAAACATTACCAAAGCCTTGAAAGCCTAAATATTGTGGAGCAATATAATGTCTGAGATTCAGGTAGTATGTGTGAGCAACCTGAAAGAGGACAGCACTCACACACACTAGGGCTGCACAATATTGGCCCCAAAAAATCTAACTGCGATTTAAAATATCATATATATAGAATCTACATATCCTCATTTACTCAAGTGTTTCATTTATTTTGGCAGTTACATGTAGAACGGACGAAGAAGTATAGCTTGAGTCACAGGAAAATGGAATATAACATTGCGGATAAAGTTTGGAATGACAATTTAATGTGTACAACATCTAAAGATCTGCATCACTATTACCAAAAGGACGTATTTGGGTGTTTTTGGAGCCTTTGTTCCTGTTTTTTCAGGGCCTCCATACTACACAACAAGGATGAGGAAGTGATTTCCTGTTTGGGGTAAATTTCTCAAAAACTTGTGTATAAACACAAAAAGGTGTCTGGACCCATTGATAACGTTCAATTTACATCAAAACGTTTGATTTGGTTGTACATACATTTTTTTTACTTCTACTTTAAAGTGGATCTAACAGCAAGGAGGGGGAACTTTTCTGGTTGAGTGAGGGGCAAGGCTTGCTCTATGTGGGAAGCAGTTGCAAGAGGAGGGAAAAAAAGTACATTTTCAAATCGGACGTTACACATGCGACTGTGGCATTTCAAAACTATTTAATGCAATATGAAATTCTTGCAAAATGGATATTGCACGTCAATATTGAGATTTCGATGTGAATTTGATTAATTGTGCAGCCCTAACACACACCCAGTGCAATTGATTACTATTGAGTGCCTTCAACCTGTCAGACACTAAGGCCCGGTGAAATTTCCAAAACAGAAGAGCTTGGTAATTCTTCTTTCGTGTGACAATTAAAGGGTAGGAATCATAAGTTTTTACACACCAAATGAACACAGTGTAGTAAAATACTTAGTAATTTAGGTAACCAGATTGTTACTACAACTATGACTACAAAGCTGTGTTTGGGGGGGTTTTACATATTTCACTTATTTCCGAATACCTTCTAAACTTGTTTACGTGTTGCTGTGCGTTTTGTTGCCAACATTACTTTGCTACTTGACAACTTTACGGTTTTTACTTTTTAATTACTGTTTATATTTTTGGTTTTTCCCTCACTCAACTTTATTGCTTTTAACTTTTTCACTTCGGACGCTTTATCCTGGACGTGGGTCGTCAGGACATTAACATGATGCCTTCTAATTGCAGTCGCTGTACTCATAATATACAGGAGAACGATCGCCTTCCGGCGAGGATAGCAGTGCTGCATGCCCAGCTTCAGACGCAATCGTTAGGCAAGGGTAATTTCAGTGCAGGAAAGGCTGAAACAGCGTCTGTGCCACCAGTAAGTACAGATAGTAAAGTTAGTATAAATCCCCTCGCACGGTCCCCACAGCCAGACAACTTTCTCATGGTTTCTGGAGGGAAATGGTGTAGGAATGCTCAACCGGTGTCGCTCATTCAGCCGACAAACTTTCAACCGTTTTTCCCCCCGCATTAAGCAACGGTCAGAGGCCAAGCCTTCTCTGGTCTCTACTCCTCCCGTTACGGGGTCTGAGACGCCAAAGCTTCCCACCATTAGCTCTGACAAATTGAAAACCCTAGTCATTGGCGACTCCATTACCCGCAGTATTAGACTTAAAACGATTCATCCAGCGATTATACACTGTTTACTAGGGGGCAGGGCTACCGACGTTAAGGCTAATCTGAAAATGGTGCTGGCTAAAGCTAAAACTGGCGAGTGTAGAGTATAGAGATATTGTTACCCACGTGGGCACCAACGATGTTAGGATGAAACAGTCAGAGGTCACCAAGCGCAACATAGCTTCAGCATGTAAATCAGCTAAAAAGATGTGTCGGCATCGCGTAATTGTCGATGGCCCCCTCCCAGTTAGGGGGAGTGATGAGCTCTACAGCAGTCTCACAACTCAATCGCTGGTTGAAAACGGTTTTCTTCCCCTCCCAAAAGATTTGTAGGTAATTGGCCCTCTTTCTGGGACTCACCCACAAACAGGACCAAGCCTGACCTGCTGAGGAGTGACGGACTCCATCCTAGCTGGAGGGGTGCTCTCATCTTATCTACCAACATAGACAGGGCTCTAACTCCTCGAGCTCCACAATGAAATAGGGTGCAGGCCAGGCAGCAGGCTGTTAGCCAGCCTGCCAGCATAGTGGAGTCTGCCACTAGCACAGTCAGTGTAGTCAGCTCAGCTATCCCCATTGAGACCGTGTCTGTGCCTCAACCTAGGTTGGGTAAAACTAAACATGGCAGTGTTCGCCTCAGCAATCTCACTAGGATAAAGACCTCCTCCATTCCGGTCATTATTGAAAGAGATCATGATACCTCACATCTCAAAATAGGGCTACTTAATGTTAGATCCCTTACTTCAAAAGGCAAATAGAGTCAATAATCACTGATCATAATCTTGATGTGATTAGCCTGACTGAAACATGGCTTAAGCCTGATGAATTTACCGTGTTAAATGAGGCCTCACCTCCTGGTTACACTAGTGACCATATCCCCCGTGCATCCCGCAAAGGCGGAGGTGTTGCTAACATTTACGATAGCAAATTTCAATTTACAAAAATAAAATAAAAATATGACGTTTTCGTCTTTTGAGCTTCTAGCCATGAAATCTATGCAGCCTACTCAATCACTTTCTATAGCAACTGTTTACAGGCCTCATGGGCCATATACAGCATTCCTCATCGAGTTCCCGGAATTCCTATCGGACCTTGTAGTCATAGCAGATATTCTAATTTTTGGTGACTTTAATATTCACATGGAAAAGTCCACAGACCCACTCCAAAAGGCTTTCGGAGCCATCATCGACTCAGTGGGTTTTGTCCAACATGTCTCTGGACCTACTCACTGTCACAGTCATACTCTGGACCTAGTTTTGTCCCATGGAATAAATGTTGTGGATCTTAATGTTTTTCCTCATAATCGGACCACCATTTTATCACATTTGCAATTGCAACAAATAATCTGCTCAGACCCCAACCAAGGAGCATCAAAAGTTGTGCTATAAATTCACAGACAACACAAAGATTCCTTGATGCCCTTCCAGACTCCCTCTGTCTACACAAGGACGTCAGAGGACAAAAATCAGTTAACCACCTAACTGAGGAACTCAATTTAACCTTGTGCAATACCCTAGATGCAGTTGCACCCCTAAAAACATTTATCATAAGAAACTAGCTCCCTGTGTTGTGGCAGAATCAGAATCCTTTAGGTAACATTGATAAAGAAGATGTTTTATCAATGTTCATAAGTATGCTTGTGGGAAAAAGTTACTTGGGGCCCAGAGAGGGGAGAGGTCAGGTTTGTCTTATCTGTGAATGTGTCTGTAACTATTCCTAAACCATGTGAAGGGATGGTGTGATTAATGGGGAACCAGTTAGTTGGCTCCACAATGTCTGTGTGCCAGTCACTCCAATCCGTGATCTTGTCCAAAAGGGGTTGTATTTTTGATGGGAGTACCTAGAATTGACAATTGATATATGCCATTGGATGAGGTAATGTTTTGGTACTAAGTAGAACCTTGTCTAAGAGGGCAAACTGAACGAAAATATATACCTAATGCTGTCTGGCTATGGGATACTCCTTTTACAAGTAAATCTTCCTTTGTGTAATGTTCCTAAGATCTGTTATTCGTCATGTGATTTGATGGGTGTGTCTTGGCTATAAATTATACTAAGAACTGTTTTGTAAGTACTCTCAGAGAATTAATTTATAGACACTGAATTGATCTGAGAGTCACAGGGCTATGGTGAAGCTCATAATTAAAGATGGACTTTATGATAACTCTGACCTGTGTGTGTGGTTTGCTCTCTCATGATTTGGTAATACAGGTCATTTCCACGACACCTGGTATACAGAAAATACCAGAGCTCTGAAGCAAGCTTCCAGAAAATTGGAACGGAATTGGCGCCACACCAAACTGGAAGTCTTCCGACTAGCTTGGAAAGACAGTACCGTGCAGTATCGAAGAACCCTTACTGCTGCTCGATCATCCTATTTTTCCAACTTAATTGAGGAAAATAAGAACAATGCGAAATTTATTTTTGATACTGTCGCAAAGCTAACTAAAAAGCAGCATTCCCCAAGAGAGGATGCCTTTCACTTCAGCAGTGATAAATTCATGAACTTATTTGAGGAAAAGATCATGATTATTAGAAAGCAAATTACGGACTCCTCTTTAAATCTGCTTATTCCTTCAAAGCTCAGTTGTCCTGAGTCTGCACAACTCTGCCAGGACCTAGGATCAAGAGAGACGCTCAAGTGTTTTAGTACTATATCTCTTGACACAATGATGAAAATAATCATGGCCTCTAAACCTTCAAGCTGCATACTGGACCCCATTCCAACTAAATTACTGAAAGAGCTGCTTCCTGTGCTTGGCCCTCCTATGTTGAACATAATAAACGGCTCTCTATCCACCGGATGTGTACCTAACTCACTAAAAGTGGCAGTAATAAAGCCTCTTGAAAAAGCCAAACCTTGACCCAGAAAATATTTTTAAAAACATCGGCCTATATCGAATCTTCCATTCCTCTCAAAAATTTTAGAAAAGACTGTTGCGCAGCACCTCACTGCCTTCCTGAAGAAAAACATTGTATACGAAATGCTTCAGTCTGGTTTTAGACCCCATCATAGCACTGAGAGTGCACTTGTTAAGGTGGTAAATGACCTTTAAATGGCATCAGACTGAGGCTTTGCATCTGTCCTCGTGCTCCTAGACCTTAGTGCTGCTTTTGATACCATCGATCACCACATTCTTTTGGAGAGATTGGAAACCCAAATTGGTCTACACGGACAAGTTCTGGCCTGGTTTAGAACTTATCTGTCGGAAAGATATCAGTTTGTCTCTGTGGATGGTTTGTCCTCTGACAAATCAACTGTAAATTTCGGTGTTCCTCAAGGATCCGTTTTAGACTCATCTCTTCAGTAGGTCATATGATTGAGTGTAGTCTGGCCCAGGAGTGTGAAGGTGAACGGAAAGGCTCTGGAGCAACGAACCGCCCTTGCTGTCTCTGCCTGGCCGGTTCCCCTCTTTCCACTGGGATTCTCTGCATCTAACCCTATTACAGGGGCTGAGTCACTGGCTTACTGGTCCTCTTTCATGCCGTCCCGAGGAGGGGTGCGTCACTAGAGTGGGTTGGCGCCCCCCCTTGGGTTGTGCCGTGGCGGAGATCTTTGTGGGCTATACTCAGCCTTGTCTCAGGATGGCAAGTTGGTGGTTGAAGATATCCCTCTAGTGGTGTGGGGGCTGTGCTTTGGCAAAGTGGGTGGGGTTATATCCTTCCTGTTTGGCCCTGTCCGGGGGTGTCATCGGACGGGGCCAGTGTCTCCTGACCCCTCTCAGCCTCCAGTATTTATGCTGCAGTAGTTTGTGTCGGGGGGCTATGGTCAGCTTGGTATATCTGGAGTACTTCTCCTGCCTTATCCAGTGTCCTGTGTGAATTTAAGTATGCTCTCTAATTCCCTATTTCTTTCTCTCTTGGAGGACCTGAGCCCTAGGACCATGCCTCAGGACTACCTGGCATGATGACTCCTTGCTGTCCCCAGTCCACCTGGCCGTGCTGCTGCTCCAGTTTCAACTGTTCTGCCTGTGATTATTATTATTTGACCATGCTGGTCATTTATGAACATTTGAACATCTTGGCCATGTTCTGTTATAATCTCCACCCGGCACAGCCAGAAGCGGACTGGCCACCCCTCATAGCCTGGTTCCTCGCTAGGTTTCTTCCTAGGTTTTGGCCTTTCTAGGGAGTTTTTCCTAGCCACCGTGCTTCTACAACTGCATTGCTTGCTGTTTGGGGTTTTAGGCTGGGTTTCTGTACAGCACTTTGAGATATCAGCTGATGTACGAAGGGCTAAATAAATACATTTGATTTTATTTAAACTAACAACAATGCAATATTTCGCAATGTCATATGGAAAATCTACTCTGCGTTAGCTTGCTCGAGCTGTTTAACGTTAGCCACTAGCCATTCAGTGTGTGTTGGCATTGGTGAGCTACAATCCACCAATCACGAAGAGGTGCGATCTAAACAAGCAATCAGATACCCCACATGTGGGGGCCGCGTGATCTCCGTGAAGTAGGCTACCTGAGTTTTTCAACCTTGGGCTTAGTACTAGTGTGCTACAGTAGCTGACTGACTGTGCTGTTGTGATCATTACCATCTGCCTGGAGTCTTCCTTCGATTGTCGTTGTTGACTCTTCCCCTATGCCCAATGCCGTCTCGGACTATTGCCTCACTATATTGGATTAGCGATCTCTCCCTCGGTCTGTGAAATGGCATCTCCCTCTGTAGGGCCTCTTTCCTTGGCTTTTCTTTGGTTGCTAATGCAACTGTCAAGTCTTCCGTGGGTTCCTGCCTGTGCTAGACTAGTTGGTGTTGTTCTCTGGCTTATTACTGAGCTATGTCGACTGTGGTGGTTGGCTAGCTAGACAAGTTAGCTGGGTATGCTGGATAGCAGGCTAAAATAATTACATTTTGCTGGCTAGCCAAAAGAACTGCATATACCTGTAACATTATTTGATAACTGGTTAGATGGAGTTATGCATTTCCAAAGCGTCGGCTTACTTTAATGTAGCTGTAAGCTAGGTGTTGATAGCAAATGGCTGACTCATGCAGTGCTAATGTAACGCAAGAAGGCTGCTAGGGCTAACGTTAGCAGGCTAGTAGGGCTAATGTTAGCAGGCTAGATGGCTAGCAACACGGTAAGCTGATTTGTAACAATATTCGTAAAGTATTTGCTTGCAAGTTGGCTGAAAATTTAATTGAAACCAGTAGTCATGATTGCAAATTTGAAGTTTGAAGTTTGAAGTTACATGAAATTGAAGTTACATTTCAAGTTATTTCTGTTGGCGTTTACAATTCAGGGAATAGGCTGGCTTTACCAGTACTCTCAAATTGCATCACACCTCGCAAAAATAATTTCTGGCATGACTTCGGCATTCTGATCGATTGCATGTAATAACTCAAAATAGAAGAGGTGTAACTTTGCATTGGGACTTCTGATGAGTATATTAATGCAAATCCATATGTTACGTTTATGCTACCTACCCTTTAAGAACGGGCACAGTCTTCATACAGAACCTCACCAATCTGGTGACCTCAGGTCAGTAGGAGTGATCAATGAGACAGAAAAAAGGAAGAGAGGATGGAGATAGAAGGGTGGATAGAAGAGTGGAGGTCTTACCTGTGCTGCCTAATGTTTTGTAAAACCGGTACTCCAAATGCAGCTGTGGTGCCCTTGATTTGATTGGTTCCTGGAAGAATAATACAAAAAGGAAACTTCATTTGAAGGTGGGCTTTTCATTCACTACACAATATGAATTACACCTACAATAAATGAAAATTAATGAAATGAATTATCATTCAAACAAACTACTTTCAAATTAAGGTTCAGAAATTCATTAATTAGCATGTAATTGACTATTAAAATAAATATTTTTTAAATAAAATATTATATCATGATTTTGATAGCTGCTCATTGGGTCAATTCACTTTAGAAAGAGGATAATCTCATGAGGGAAATAATCAGAAATAAGGCTTGGATGGTATACCGGGGTATTTGAAAATAGCAACGGGATGGTTTTTCCATACGGTTTAAACTTTTCTTTTTTTCCCCCAGTCTCTTTAAGTAAATACCTGCAGTCAACTTGTGCAATGCATTAGGAGATGAAGCAGATTGCGTTCTTCATTTCACAAGTCACATTATGAAGCTTAAGTATAGGGCAGCGCAAACTTGGCCCTGCGTTGTCCCGGTTAGGGGAGGGTTTGGCCGGGGTAAGCAGTCAACGAAAAAAAGGAACATTCATTTTATTTCACCAGGTAAGTTCTCATTTACAACTGCGACCTGACCAAGATAAAGCAAATAAATGTTTTAAAAAATAATTTAAATTGTAAAATAAGAATTTGTTCTTAACTGACTCACCTAGCTAAATAACAGTTAAATAAAATAAAAAATTAAGTAGCTCCCCAGAACAGCTGAGCCAGTCACATTTGATTGTCAATAGCACAATGGGAGAACGCGGGAGCAGGTCCAGCAGTGTACTGACAGGGGTCGTGTTTTTTATTGAAAGTCCTTTTTTTTTTTGTTGCTTCAATAGAGTGATCAGGATCATGCAACTACAGTTTTCCTTCACAGAACATACATTAGTGCAACTCATTCAGCAGAAAACAGCTTTATTTTCATCAGATAACTACAGAAGTGCAACGCTATTTGAAATGGCAGCCACAAGTAAATGAGATCACAAAGAAAATGCAAGGTATTTCTTGCAAAAACGATGCATGGCCATCATATTTATAATGTTAAGGCCTATCATAGAAAGAATGCAGCCAGCTACATTTCCTAATGTTTTGTTTATTTAAAATCAGCTCATCTCGCATTTTACCAAAGAACGGTTTAAACTTAAGTACGGGAGAACAGTAGCTACACACCAGTCAGAGCACTGTCTGCTAATAGAATGCCCATTTTGTGAATTCTCAGAGTTTAGAAGCGCAACTGAAGCACAAAATTAGTCGGATGCCAAGCAGAAATTACAACAAGTAGTATTTTAGATCTATGCTTACAAAATGCAGAAAGGTATTTGTTATGCGTTTGATATAGATTTCCTGCACAGAACTCTGCGTTAGCAAGTTCAACTCAGGGGTCGTGTTATCTTAGTAAGTGACTTTATTAATAAGGTGACGGGGCATCATATCGTGTTAGCTTTCTGCCATGTTTGAAAAGTCAAAGCCCTTTGGATAAGTTATTTGTACAGCTGCCACTGTTATCTTCATTTCATTGTGTTTTTTTTCTCCAGTCCGTTCTTGGCCCGTCTGCTCCTTCCCGAGCAGGGGAGGCAGGCCCATTACTCTGCCGACTTCAGACACAGCATGTAGACATGCTGCTCCAGAGGCAGTATTGTTCTTCCTTCAGACAAGCATGCATAAAAACTTTGTTCATTTGCACAATGTCTATCGTTGAAATCGCCTTGCAAATGTCCAAATTCAACAAAAAAGACATTCGGTAGCTATTACCTACACATCTATAACTTTATGAGCTGGATTGCCTGTCTTTGCAATTCACTTATTTGTGTTTACGCTCTTTAGCATATTTAGCTAGCAGCCTATGTGGAAATTGGCTATTACTTGTGCTTATTTGGTTAGCATTCTGGTAAGAGATGCCCAATAGGCTTGGTGTTTTTGGAGCCCCCTTGTGTACTAAACCAGTAATACCGTAAATCCCGTGGTGAGAGAAGGACAATATTAAAATCAGAACACCGCCCAACCCTAATAAAGGCTCTATACTTACCAATTTTATTGCAACATATTCATTGGTGTAGAGATTTTTACCTGGATAACAAAAGAAAGGGTTATTAGAAGGTTGGGTAAACAACTTATTTCAAACAGACGAGATGGCACATCCAGTGCAGTCACCAAGGAATATTTTAGGAGTCTTAAGGAACCATTTAAACTCCCATAGGTCTCGAAGACACATGATTCACAAATATCAGTGATGACTGAACAAAGCATCTGGAAAGTCAGAGACGTACAACGTTCGAATTGGACAGTTGAGATGAGGACAATAACCAGGGGCCACTAAATGCACCATTAGGCATCTGCATATGCCTATTGTGCAATGCCATGTATTGCAGTTTGTGAACCCCATCATGTGTAGCCTATCACTGGGTGCATGTCCTGCATAAAACTACCAACTTCAAATGAATGAACAAAGCCAAAGTAATTTTTTCCTCCATTTTCCTCGAATGATCTGTCTCTGATGGTAATAGAGTGAGCGAGGCATACATTCTCTCCTAAGTCAGGGGAAGACAAGACTCAGCCGCGGGCCAAATTTTGGCGGAGAGGATGGTCAGTGGGCAGGAACACAATTATAACAATTTTCACACTGCAAATTGGACCACAACTAAGCCCAGAAATAGATTTAGATATCAAAATCGTAATTGTATACCTTAATTACATTGAGACACGATCACATACAGTGCCTTAAGTACTCACACCCCCTGACTTATTCCACATTGTTGTGTTACAGCCTGAATTCAAAATGGATTAAATATCACAATGAAAGTGAAAACATGTATTTAGAAAAGTTTGCACATTTACTGATATTGAAATGCAGAAATCTAATTTACATATATGTTCACACAGTCAAATTGTAGAATCACCTTTTGCAGCAATTACAGCTGTGAGTCTTTCTGGGTTAGTCTCAGAGCCTTGGACACCTGGACTGTGAGACATTTCCCGATTATCATTTTCTAAATTATTCAAGCTTTGTCAAATTGGTTGTTGATCATAGACAACTATTTTCAGATCTTGCCACAGATTTTCAAGTAGTTTTAAGTCAAAACTAACTCAGTCAATCAGGAACATTTCACCAACTTCTTAGAAAGCAACTCCAGTGTAGATTTGGCCTTGTGTTTTAGGTTATTGTCCTGCTGAAAGTTGAATTCATCTCCCAGTGTCTGACAGAAAGCAGATGGAACCATGTTTTCCTTTAGCATTTTGCCTGTGCTTAGCTCCATTCCATTTATTTTTATCCTGAAAAACTCCCATCCTTAATGATCACAAGCATACCCATAACTTGATGCAGCCACCACTATGCTTGAAAATATGGAGTGTGGTACTCAGTAATGTGTTGTATTGGATTTGCCCCAAACATAATACTTTGCATTCAGAACATAAAGTTAATTTCTTTGCCACATTTTTTGCAGTTTTACTTCAATACCTTACTGCAAACAGGATGCATGATTTAAAAATATTTTTATTCTGTACAGGCTTCCTTTTAAATCTCAATTAGGTTAGTATTGTGGAGTAACTACAATGTACTACTCAGCTCTCCCATCACAGCCATTAATCTCTGTTTAAAAGTTACCACTGGCCTCATGGGAAAATCCCCGAGCAGTTTCCCTCATCTCCTGCAACTTAGCTGGGAAGGACACCTGTATCTTTGTTGTGACTGGGTGTATTGACACACCATCCAAAGTGTGATTAATAACTTCACCATGCTCAAAGGGATATTCAATGTCTGCTTACCTGGTCTTTGTGGTTGAATCTGTGTTTGAAATGTACTGCTCGACTGAGGGACCTTACAGATAATTGTATGTGTGGGGAACAGAGATGAGTCATTCAAAAGCCACATTCAACACTATTATTGCATACAGAGTCTATGCAATTTAAGTGAATTGTTATGCAAATGTTTAATCTTGAACTTATTTAGGCTTGCCATAACAAAGAGGTTGAATACTTGACAAGACATTTCAGCTTTTCTTTGTTAATTAATAATAAAAACAATTCCACTAACATTATGGGGTATTGTGTGTAGGCCAGTGACAAAAAAAATCTAACTAACAACTAAAAAGTCAAGGGGTGCACACTAAGGCATTGTATGTCTCTTATTCGTGGGAATACTTGGTGAACAGATTTCCTGAATGAAACTCATTTTAGATGAAAGACAAATCACCAGGAATTTGACCCAAAAAAATAAATCCCTCCTATTAATTTAACTCTATTTTACTTTGGGGGCCCACAATTCTTTCCCTGGGCTGCCTTTTGCCAACCCCTGCTGTAAGTGATATTGCAATACAAAAGGTGTCATCTGAGAGAAGTGCGGCATAAATCCCCTTGCAGGCATGTGAAACTCAGCACGTTTGCGGGGCAAGCTGAGAATGAAAGTGCTGACGCCAACAGTGTGACACTAGGTAGGAAAGTGAGAACAACAAGGCTTGTGTTTGGATGCAATGATCCTGCGCAGAGCAGTGAAATTATATTTGTATAAGTTTGGGGTAATACGTAGGACAGTGGGAGAACATTGATAATTGTAGGATTCAAGTAGTTTACTTAAAAATACTACATAAAGTGAAATTTTGCATTTTGAAATGGACCACTAATATTTTGAGATTCCAGACTAAAAAGGTTAAAGGTTTAGTGTACACATCATGGAGGCTTATTTTATGGTTAGCACCAGCTCAATGAAGACACCTTGTGACATGTTCTATTCAAAACAAACACAATCCTCTGCTTGAACATTGAGATTGCTGGAATTTCAACATTAAACAATTTGTTGTGAGGTCCCTTGATTAACAAAGTAGAGTTAGGACGATAAACCAAAAATGTATCGACACAGACACAGATGGCTACAACCATCAAACTAGTAGTAGTTTAAAGGATCATAAAAAAAAAAACTGGTGCACATTAATGTTAGAAACTTAACATTCTATTTATTATTACAACACCACAATATGGATTTTTGTCCATATCGCCCATTTCTATAACAAAGTAAAATTTGATTCAATCTCGTCAAAAGACAACACAGGACTGAATAACAACTCCCTCCTAAGTCATTAAGTATTTACATAAAATGTTAAGATGTCTTACAACCTGTAGGCTTTTTAAATGTCAGGAGAGTTAAGGCCTTTATTAAATCCCTCAAAAGTGAGTCGATGAGCCTATGGAACCAAGCCACACTCATGCTGAGTGACAATGCCATAGGCAAACAATAGGCCTCCGAACTTCAGCAGTGCATGCATGGAGGATACCAGAGAAAAGCTATTCTCTCGCCCACCCCCTCCCGGACTATTTTCCATGTGGGCAGCAGCAGAGCAGAGGGAAGGCAAATCTTAGTCTCTCAACCAGTTTCAGGACAGAGCCATTTCAGTACAAACAGTAAAGCCTGAGCTTTCTGGCTATAGCTCAGTCATTTCATATGACTTAATGCTCCTCACTGTCCTACCTGGAGAAGAGTCATTAGACAACCCAGATATCTTAGATGGAGGTGCAGGGGGATAGACATTCAGCTCTCAAAGTTATTATCCATAATGAAAATGTAATCTGGGTGTCCATTCAAGTGACTACAGCCATGGCAGATTAGCTGGGGCCTGAACTCATTATGATGCCGTCATTGCATCCAATTTGATTCATCATGTTGAGATATGATAAGATTAACAGTGTTTAACAAAGTGTACACAGTTAAGCACCATGTACAATTTGATAGTATGGTGGAGAAGGAACTAGGAATATCAGTGAACAAGGTTTCACATTTCCAAGAGGAGTAGAACATAGTCAAGGACCAACATTTTCAGCTTTAAACAAATGTTCACACATCCAGTATATACTGTATTGTCGTTTTCAAACACCCCAAATATATTATTTAAAGGGTTATGCTGTTCTTACCTAACTTCAGCTCTCCAAAGTTACCACAGCCGATCTTCTTGCCCACACGGAAGTTGGGCCCCACCATGAGCACTCCGGAGGAGCCTGATCCCGAGGGGCGCGAGTGCCCGCTGCGCCCCTGACCTGCCTTGTTGCTGCGTGCAGGTCTCTCACCCTCTTTCTCCCGTGAGTGCTCCATGGCTCAAGGTGCCACCCAGAGGACTGGAATGGGAGGATGTGCTCCCTGACAGGGGCTGCTCTGCAGCTGGGCAAAGGGGCCGGGGCAACGGGCTCTGCCTCCGCCCGCCCCGGTCACTGTGACCTTGACATTTGGGTGGGAAGCAAGAGCTTTCACAGGTATCCTGGAAACGAGAGGAAAGGAAATGTCAGAAATAGTCTAATTTAATTTTCCTGCTGAGATGAACCATGCAGTGACTAGGTATTGATAACCCATGATAACCCATGACAATAAAAGAACTCCACAAAAAAAACATTCTGACCACTTCAACTATATTGTTTACCAGAGTTTATCTACAGGAGAGTCCTTAATTTATACTTTCAGAATACTTTTTCCCAGAGCACCATGGTATTCCCCAGTTTGACAAGCTTGCTGGACAGTTCAGATGTGCCATCCTGCACTATTCACAAGTTTTTCCACATAGGCCTATGTAAAGTAGCCTAACACTTAGCCTCATCCTAGGGTTTGCAATATTATTATCCTGTTGTTTTCTGCACACACAAAAATGTAATACATTTAATAATTTAGCAAATTTCAAGAGGTGGCTCCATAAATATTTAATGACTCCCACAGTATCAATTGTCTTCACAACATGTTTGACAGCCATCTCAATACGAATGATATGACTCACAAGACAAATATTACCAAATTCAAAATCAGTCACATAAATCTCAGATTACATGCAGGGGTTACATTATCAGCCCCCCCTCCTCCAAGCCAGTATTTTCTTAATTGATATTATTCACCTCATAAGTACAGAGGCAGTGCAGATTGGCGATAATTTGCCAAGGCCATGAAGAGGAATGAGAGGGATGTGGAAGCATTAGTAGCCAGTCCCCTTAACCTCCCTATTCAATGCAAGGGCTGTGGCCTGGGTTTATGGCAACACAGGGAACCTGTAGTACTCACGTAGGTTAAATATTGGACCACTGCTACTCAACTTTTCAAAATGCCTACAAGGCCCTCCCCTGCAGTCCCTTCTACAAATCTGATCACGATTCTATTTTGCTACTCCCTTCCTATAGGCAGAAATTCAAACAGGAAGTACCTGTGCTAAGGTCTATTCAACACTGGTCTGACCAATCAGAATCCATGCGTCAAGATTGTTTTGATCACGCGGACTGTGAAATGTTCCGGGTAGCCTCAGAATAACATTGACGAATACACGGCTATGACAGAGTTCATCAGGAAGTGTACTCAAACCAAACCAGAAACAGCGGATAGATGGCAGCATTCGCACAAAACTGAAAGCGCGAACCACCGCATTTAACCATGGCAAGGTGACTGGGAATATGGTTGAATACAAACAGTGTAGTTATTCCCTCCGTAAGGCAATCACAGGCAAAACGTCAGTATAGAGACTAAGTGGAGTCACAATTCAACTGTTAAACCACGAGACAAATGTGGCAGGGTCTACAGACAATCCCGGATTACAAAGGGGAAACCAGCCACGTCGTACACCGCCGTCTTGCTTCCGGACAAGCTAAACATCAATTTCGCACGCATCGAGGATAACACAGTGCCACCGCTGTGGGCTCTCCTTCTCCGTGGCCGACGTGAGTAAGACATTTAAGCATGTTAACCCTCGCAAGGCCGCCGGCCCTGACGGCATCCCTAGCTGCGTCCTCAGAGCATGTGCAGACTAGCTGGCTGGAGTGTTTACAGACATATTCAATCACTCCCTATCCCAGTCTGCTGTCCCCACTTGCTTCAAGATGTCTACCATTGCTTTCTTGGGTACAGGAACATAAGGTAACTGAACCTAATGACTATTGCCCCGTAACACTCACTTCTGTCATCATGAAGTGCTTTGAGAGGCTAGTCAAGGATCATATCAGCTCTACCTTACACCCTAGACCCACTTCAATTTGCTTACCACCCCAATAGATCCACAGACGATGCAATAGCGATAACACCATCTCATCTGGACAAGAGGAATACCTATGTAAGAATGCTGCTCGTTGACTAGAGCTTGGCATTCAACACCATAGTAACATCCAAGCTCATCTTTTAGCTTGAGGCCCTGGGTCTGAACCCCACTGTATGCAACTGGGTCCTGGACTTCCTGATGGGTCTTCCCCAGGTGGTGAGGGTAGGAAACAACACCTCCACTTCACTGATCCTCAACATAGGGGCCCCACAAGGGTGCGTGCTCAGCCCCCCCCCCCCCCCCCGTACTCCCTATTCACCCATGACTGCGTGGCCGACGCATGCCTTAAACTCATTGATCAAGTTTGCAGACGACGCAACAGTAGTAGGCCTGATTACTAACAATGACAGCCTACCGGGAGGAGGTGAGAGCTCTCAGAGTGTGGTGTCAGGAAAATAACCTCTTACTCAACAAAACAAAGGCGCTGATCGTGGACTTCAGGAAACAGCAGAGGGAGCACACCCCTATCCATATCGAAGGGAACGCAGTGAAGAGGGTGGAAAGCTTCAAGTTCCTAGGCGTACACATCACTGACGATCTGAAAAAGTTCACCCACACAGACAGTGTGGTGAAAACCCTAAAACTTTTACAGAAGCATAATTGAGAGCATCCTAACAGGCTGTATATGACAACTGCATGGCCCGCAATCGCAGGGCTCTCCAGAGGGTGGTGCGGTCTGCCCAACACATCACCGGGGGGAAACTACCTGCCCTCCAGGACACCTACAGCACCCAATGTCACAGGAATGCCAAAAAAACATCAAGCACAACCACCAGAGCCACAGCCTGTTCAACCCGCTATCATCCAGAAGGCGAGGTCAGTACAGGTGCATCAAAGCTGGGAACGAGAGACTGAAAAACAGTTTCTATCTCAAGGACATCAGACTGTTAAATAGCCATCACTAGCTGGCTTCCTTTTAGAAAATATACCATATTTGTAACTAATAGACATACGTAGGCTACCTATATACTGTACTACCTACACAGTGAGAGTTTAGGCTATTAACTAAACTACAACCATTATAGTGGATAGGCCTACATACTAGGTGAATCAATCATTTCCCATACATTAACAAATTTAAGACTACATCACACATTTTGGGGAATTGACCTAGCCTCAGTAATCATGATGGTATATGATATATTTGCCACTACTAGACCGAAATGAAACATAGCAGGACAGGTCTCACCAACCTGCAGAAAACATTAAGCATTTGGTTAATAATTCATTATAGAAAGTCATTATAGAAAATCAATGTCTTCAGATCCCCCTTCATTTCCTACAATTGTCTGCTCCATCTCCCTCTGACAATGGCAGGAGAGGGCCTTGGTGCTAGGGATATGTCAATGTACTCCACAATATGGTTTGTTATTCAGCTGAGTGACATGGGATCTCACAAATTAGGCCAGCTTCCTATGAGAGATTTCCTGCGCTTGGATCAAAGAGTTTCTATTCGCAGAGGAGAAGTGATAGAGGGGAAAAAAGCAGTCACTGTGAGATGGCTATCAAAAGACAAAGATAGTTCTGTGCTTCCTGCACCCTAGATGCAAGACCTTCAAACCTTTGACTGTTTCACTAAGGCCATAGTTTGTTACAAGGCTGGTTTGGAGACCCTTTTCTCAATCTAAACCGATCTACCGGCAATGTGGAGGATAACTTTAGCAAAAAGGCAGTGCCATGAACAGTCCAATATTGGAGGAAATTATCAGGGAAAATAATGAATTTAGACCTACAGTATGTTTGACAGGCCTATTTATTTATGGATTGTTTTCAGAGTGGTCATGTTCCATGTGCACTAATTCAAGACATTCTAGGATTTCATTGCAATTTCAGGTTCACTGATGCCTTACTAGTTCTATGGAGTGAAAAGGCTGTGGATGGAGGGGTTTTTACACTTCAATCCAGTTACTGCCCAATGAAAATAGGCAGTTTTTTTCTTAAGGCAGGACAAATAAAAAAAGTACAGGGGCAGGTCTTTTACATGTCATTGTGACAAAGGCTGGTGTTTCAATAGAGAATGTTTGTGTGTGTCTCACGCTTGCAGTGACTCAGTCACACCACCCTCACATATTCCCACTTCAGAACTAGTGGAACGCTCCCTCCTCCCTGAAGGGATTCTGCATAGCTCCTGTTATGCGAAGTCCAGCTCTGTGCACCTCGCCCACTTCATGGCTAAGCCTACTATAGAGCCCCACAGTGTAGGTGTCATAATACGCATAAAACCTAGAGGTCAAACAGGGAAATGGTTCCAGTCATTTTACCAACATTTATTTTTCCCATATGGGATTTTACAAACACTTAAAGGGAGGTGTTTCATGTAGGCTTACCCTGGTGTGACATTTTGATAACCACGTTGATGGTCATGGTGACTTATCAATATATTCAACTTATTTATTCTGATTTGAAAATGATAATTAGCATTAATGTAGACTTGATGCAAGACGACAAATCCCTGCACGTCAACTCTAGCTGACACCTTTGCAAACAGGTATTGTCCATTGTCTATTTAAAGAGTCTTAGGCAATTTATTAATTACTACATTTAGCTAACATTAGATCAGATCATGGTATTTGTAGTTCTTTACAATAGCTACATTAGCAGCTAATTAGCATTTCATTTTTTGCAGGAAAAAACAGGCAAATATGTTGATAAGTCACCTTGTCCTAGAGAGATTTACAGTTCTCAAAATGTCACACCAGGGTAAGCCTACACAAAACACAGCCCTTATTTGAAGTGTTTCCAAAATCCCCTATGGGAAACATGAATGGTGGAAAAACGATTGGAACCATTTCCCTTTTTTACCACTAGGTTTTATGGGTGTTATGAATCATAATGTGGTACACTATAATGTGTGGAATGACACAGTAGCCACTACACTGCTGATAACACTGGTTGTTGTTTGATGTGTGTTTCAAATACATTCTCACTGTCTGAATAGCTAACAATGTATGTTTTTATAGAGACCTGTGTATTCTTTCCATTCGCAGCATTTAATCAACTGAAACAATGTCACACCGTCAAGGAGTGAAGTTCTTATGTTGCCAAACATGTTACACAATGGACAGCTCAAACTATGACAAATTAACAACAAAAATGCAAACAGGTTGTTCATACCTTAACAAAAAAAGGAAATGTCCTGTTCAATTTGAGCCTTCACAGGGCTCCTTTAAGACAGTATCTGATGGTATAGTGCAAGTTTTGGTGTCATTTTAAACCTTACTGTAGGCTCTGGAATATAGGTTAGGCCTAAAGAGCATTATGGCTTACAAAGAGCGTTTCAAAAAAAAAAAATTGGCTATGATAAACCCCTGCTACACAGTGATGTAACATGGACAGCCCTGTGTTACCATGGAGTCAAGAACATGCAGTGAAGAAAAACAAAAAAATGAACACCTGCTCACCAAGTTTAACACTCTGGAAACAGGCAGAAAGGTTGGGAAATCCCCAAGAGTAAATTTAAATAAAGCAGGAGTAATTTTGTCTGGATAAAACAACCTGGACACAGGCCTAAACTAATAGAAAAAAAACAGCCAATGTTAAATCATCTCTTCTAAACTACAGAAAGATGCAGGACTGCCACCGATGGTCTCTGACTAGCCGATCAGAATCTAACCTCCAGCAGCATAGTTAACTAACGTGCGATGGTACATTCAAAGCATGGTACGTTTATTTTCAACCAACCTCTAGCCTACTTGCTGATACTTTCTACATTCTCGATGTAGTGTCTTGTAAAATGTCGGTTTCCAGTTGTTGGTGGAACTCTGATACCCAGAGAATATTCCGCAAAAAAAAATGTTATCCACACCTGTGCCTTCCAAGTCAAGAATGGCAAGTAAAGGTTGTTAAAAAATAAAAGTTCCATGCTTTGAATGGACCATTGGATCAATCTCCAGTGCAAGCTAGCTAACTATGCTGCTGGAGGTTTGATCTGATCGGGTAGGGCTGACTAGATTGTCTTCATATTTTAGACTCATTGGAACATACTGCCCAAGCTTTAGTTTAGTTTTTGGATTGGCACGCTGAAGGGTGTGAAACCATTGACGACAGCGGTCCACAATTCTACATGTTGAATTGGTTAAGACTGCTGGCAGGTGGTCCCTGTAACACACCGCAGGTACTACAGGAGATGGGACTGACTTTTTTTTTAGCTCATGTCATTTGATTTATTTAGCCAGGATAGCCCACTCAGTAACAATTCAGCCACTGTTTGGGAGGGAGTCCTGGGTTCCATAGATCGTCAACTTGTTATATATAGCCTGATTCTTTCCTGTTAACATTGTCTGAAATTCCAACCCAAACAGGACCAACATAACAACGAACCAGCAGAGTAGATTAAACTATAATATTTTTTTAAACCAAATTCTTACTTAAAGTTATTTCACGAGATAGCCTCTATTATAAGCGTCCCATCTTCAAGGAGGATGTGGCTAGGCCACCTGGAAAAGCCATTGAAAAGTTATTGTACATTTTATGACGAGCCTCAACTACTTGGACAGGATCAATGACCATAACGTTAATATGATCTAGATAGCATAGCCAGTTAGCTAACGTAGGTTGCATACTACTTCAGGAAGGGTTAGATTAGTTCGCTGGAAAGACGAATATTGTTTGGCTGAAATGCTCAACTCAGACACCTGGCTAGTTTGGTTCTGACAAGGTTTTGAGTAACGGGACAGATACTGGACCTAACTAGCTAACTTACTGTAGATATCTTACATTAGCTAACGTTACTTATTATAAACTAGCGACTCTCCGTTTTACTTATTAGAACAAAATGAATCACTAATGTTAGCTATTAGCCCATAAACGATATAGCTAGCTAGTTAACTAATGACGGAAACTCGCACTTGACTAGCAACAAACACTCCCAATTCCATCCACTGTCGGCACCACACAAACAGAACAGTGAAACCAAGATGCATTCCCTGTGTGGTCAAAATGTTGTCTAGGTAGTTCGTTAGCTAGCTGGCTAAAGGTAGCTAATTGTCCAGACACTGTCTTTAGTTCAGGGTATTAAGTTGTTAGCTAGCTAGCTGCTAAACCTAGCCTAGCCGGCGTCGTTCAGAAATGCAGCGGTTAGCAAACGTTAATGGACTAGCTTTAGCTATTAGTCAATGTGATCTTGCGAGGTTTGTGGAAATATAAACTTACTTTCAATGTGATCCTGGGTGCATTTAGTCATTTATTTTCCGTTTGTGTAGTGACAATTACGCCAGAAACAAGATCGAGATGTCAATTTGGCTAAGGTTATGTCAAGCTATGCCTCCCAGAGCCCTGTTCAGTTCGCCTCCACTGATATGAAAGTGTTCCGGAAGTGTTGATCCAAACTAGAAAGGAAGGAAGAGGCGAAGCGAGAGGTTTTACTCCGCCCAAAATCTGTCTACGAAAAAAAACCACGTGAGGAATTTTTGTATGGCGGTTTGGTACGATTGTATAAATGCTAACAGATCATTTGTGGTTTCGACATGTTTTTGCGTTGTCAAATTAATTATGAGAGAAATAGCTGTAGAAACGCCTTTATGCGCAATTATTGATAGCCTATAATAACAATCATATCGAAGTAAATTTGGGAGTCACGCGATGACATGTTGTGTGGTCCTCCCACTACGACAAGGGAGACCATGCAGTTTGTTAGGCTCCAGAGTAAGCACATTTGAATGAACTTCGCAGGGTGGTGAAAATGCACGGTATGAGCTTGATGCTCCTTTCCAATAAATGCCGAGTGTCTTATTCTGGTGACATGATGATCGATGCTTGACAAATACAAAACATTCCTGCTCTTATCCATAATATCCAAAATAGGTTAGTGTACAACAGCAGTCGGTCATAGGTTTGGCTTTGGGTCAATTTTTTTGTCAGCTAATAGTCGACAGAACAGAATATAATAGTGGCCCAATTCATTGGCAAATTAAACACTTCATTTTTACACATCTGGTTAGTAGGCTATATAATCATGTCAATAACACATCCTAATATTTTCGAACTGATTACACTGATAAAATCCCCAATGTCTTTTAAATTAGTTTTACATTTATTTGTGCATTGATTGCTTGCAATCAAGAGAAAATATACTATGAAAAGGGCTCAAAAGAAAGGTGGATAATGAAAATAGAAGTTTCAGGCAAGAATTGACGGAGTAATATGCATATTTACCATATTTCTCCAATGTCAAACCAGTGTCTTGTTTGCAACGAAACGTTTGCAGTTTGCAAATATTTAAATATTAGACATCCTTATCAATCTTAACATGGCACTTTCAAAAGTTACTTTTCCACCCAGACAGAGGTTCCACCGAGGCAGAACAATTTAAGCTTCAACTGCTGGCTACTCGTTCATTGTTTAACCTAACAACATACGTGTTTCCCTATAAACTGCCTGGTATTAAACATTTTCACTTCTCAGAAAGTAAAAAGCTCAATTAATAGGGATAGCAAAGTACATTTTTCCTCTAATATTGAAGGCTGCAGGTCAGCTTCAGAATGTCATAGCGAGAAATCAATATATCCCCATATGCATGAGTCACATATTTTGTGGGAATTTTAAAGCTGGTTTCTAGAATAATGCATCACGAAGTTAAGCGTTATAACAATGCTTAACTTGATAGTTTTTATTTCATTCAAAATATAAAGCTAAAAATAAGTATCATTTTTGCCATTTTCTTTAACAAATTGCATGGCATACCTTCACTCAATTTGAGCTCTGGTTTTAACCAAACACACCAAGCCCTTCCCAGGCATAGAACTATTTAAGGAGTGCATAAAGACAGTTTAGGTCGATTTGGTTATACTGACAATTCTATGGATAGCATAATTGGGTCTGTCAAAGAGGTAGGCCTACCTTTTATTTTCTTTAATAGTAAGAAATAGGCTCCAATATAGCCCTTTTGTTGTGAGTGAAGTCAAATAAAAATGAAGACAACTGTTTAAATCAATTAAATTGAAATAACTTAATTATTGCCTTAATCTATGGATTTCACATGACTGGGAATACAGATATGCATCTGTGGGTCACAGATACCATAAAAAAAGGTAGAGGCATGGATCTGATGTGACTACCATTTTCCTCATGCAGCGCAACACATCTCCTTCTCATAGAGTCGATCAGGATGTTGATTGTGGCCTGTGGAATGTTTCCCACTCCTCCTCAATAGCTGTGTGAAGTTGCTGGATATTGGCGGAAACTGGAAAACGCTGTCTTACATGTCCATCCAGAACATCCCAAACCTGCTCAATGGGTGACATGTCTAGTGAGTATGCAGGCCATTGAAGAACTGGGACATTTTCAACTTCCAGGAATTGTGTACAGATCCTTGCGACATGGGGTGTGCATTATCATGCTGAAACATGAGGTGATGACGGTGGATGAATGGCACGACAATGGGCCTCAGGATCTTGTCACGGTATCTCGGTGCATTAAAAATGCCATCAATAAATAGCAATTGTGTTCATTGTCCTGCCTGCCTGCCCGTACCATAACCCCACCGCCACCATGTGGCACCCTGTTCACAACGTTTACATCAAACCGCTCGCCCAACCAACGCCATACACGTGGTCTGCGGTTGTGAGGCTGGTTGGACGTACTGCCAAATTCTCTAAAACGACATTGGAGGCGGCTTATGGTAAAAAGAATGAACATTAAATTCTCTGGCAACAGCTCTGGTGGAAATTCCTGCAGTCAGCATGCCAATTGCACACTCTCTCAAAACTTGACACATCTGTGGCATTGTGTTGTGAAACAAAACTGCACATTTTAGAGTGGCCTTTATTGTCCCCAGCACAAAAGTGCACCTGTGTAATGATCATGCTGTTTAATCAGCATCTTGATATACCACACCTGTTGGGTGGATGGATTATCTTGGAAAAGGAGAAATGCTCACTAACAGAGACGTAAACAAATTTGTGACAACATTTTTGAGAAATAAGCTTTTTGTGCATATGGAACATTTCTGGGATCTTTTATTTCAGCTGATGAAACATGAGACCAGCACTTTACATGAGGCGTTTATATTTTTGTTCAGTGTAGTTGACTTTCTCCCATACTCTCTCCATTCATAAGTAAATTATTGAAAAAGTGTCTGTCTCATGACATTGTAATACATTTGGTCTCCAGTCTATGAGCTACAGAAAAACCCCACAGGCTACTTATCTTTCTACCGTATGCTCCATAATTTATGTTAAATTAATTTGATGGGGGGCCTCCCGGGTGGCGCAGTGATTAAGGGCGCTGTACTGCAGCGCCAGCTGTGCCACCAGGGACTCAGGGTATGCACCCTGGCTCTGTCGCAACCGGCTGCGACCGGGAGGTCCGTGGGGCGATGCACAATTGGCCTAGCGTCGTCCGGGTTAGGGAGGGCTTGGCCGGTAGGGATATCCTTGTCTCATCGCGCACCAGCGACTCCTGTGGTGGGCCGGGCGCAGTGCACGCTAACAAAGGTTGCCAGGTGCACAGTGACACATTGGTGCGGCTGGCTTCTGGGTTTTAAGAGGCAGTGCGGCTTGGTTGGGTTGTGTAAGCGAGGACTTTCAACCTTCGTCTCTCCCGAGCCCGTACGGGAGTTGTAGCGATGAGACAAGATAGTAACTACTAAACAATTGGATACCACGAAATTGGGGAGAAAAAGGGGTAAAATTCAAACAAAAAAAACAAAACAAAAAAATGAATTTGATGGAACGTTGGTAGAGCACCACAGTGCTGCGTCTCTCCAACAACACCCATTGACGAGCTAAATATGAGAGGGGTGGTTAGTGGAAAAATGTTTATATTGGAAAGATGATATATTTCAGGCGATGCTATATTTCTGGATGCTGTCCATTGAAGGTGGTCATGGGGTCACATACCAACTTTGTGAATGGGATGGCTACACTCTTCGCAAGCTACTATAACTTCAATCTACAGTAGCTGGTGGAGGACTCATATGCACACTTGAGTTTGTTCAAAGCCAACTCATGTATGTTTGGTTTACACAGACAAATCAGATCAGCACTTCTGCCAATTATAGGGCAAAAGATCAGAATTGGACTGCCTGTATACAGTGCATTCCAAAAGTATTCAGATCCCTTGACTTTTTCCACATTTTGTTACATTACAGCCTTATTCTAAAATGGATTAAATCATTTTTCCCCCTCATCAATCTACACACAATACCCCATAATGACAAAGCAAAAACAGGTTTATTGTACCCTTCCCCAGATCTGTTCCTCGACACAATCCTGTCTCGGAGCTCTACGGACAATTTCTTCGACTTCATGGCTTGTTTTTTGCTCTGACATGCACTGTCAACTGTGTGACCTTATATAGACAGGTGTGTGCCTTTCCAAATCATGACCAATCAATTGAATTTACAACAGGTGGACCTATCAAGTTGTAGAAACATCTCAAGGATGATCAATGGAAACAGGATGCACCGGAGCTCAATTTCAAGTCTCATAACAAAGGGTCTGAATACTTATGTAAATATGGTATTTCTGTTTTTTATTTGTAATAAATGTGCAAAAATGTCTAAAAACCTGTTTTCACTTCATCAATATAGGGTATTGTGTGTAGATTGATGAGGAAATTTGTTTTAGTTAATCCATTTTAAAATAAGGCTGTAACGTAACAAAATGTGGGAAAAGGGAAAGGTCGGAATACTTTCTGAATGCACTGTATATAGCTGTAGGCAGCATACTGGGCCTCCTATTCACTAACTTGCAGATAGTTGGGATTAGTACTGTGATTCAGAAGTGTTCAGGATTTGTGCAGCACTGTACCCTGCATGGATAGTGTTGATATATGGTTTTAGGCATTTCATTGGTTTTAGGAATTGTGGTTGTAGCTCCACCTTGCTCTCTGATAGGCCAGACAGACATTAATTCCAGATATTAATTACACCTACTCAGGCCTCTTACAACAACTCGACCTCTACCTAGAGGCAGTTTCTGACGGGGCCTCTGATGAATGCACACACCTATTGCTTACATCTATTCAATTGATCTCCCTCTTTTTCTCTGTTTAATTGTTTTAGAGGCTTCATGGGCATCAGTCCACACATGGGCTCCAAGGTGGCTTCTGGGAAGGTGATGAGCAGAAAGTCTGGAACAGTTGCGGGGAAAAAAACGAACAGTTTCGGCACCAATTTTTTTTTACCACTACCGTTCCTATTCCTCGATTTGATGATAGACCGAGTTGTAACATTTCACCCCACCCCTTATAGGTTGGCTAGGCGGTGTTGTTGAAGAACGACTTTATTGGTATGTTTCTACACTGGTTATTAGGGATGTAACCCTGGTTCAAATGTTTAAGATACAAGTTCATTGGTCTGCGGGACCCCAAACCAGTCCAAATGTAGCATTCGTCGGTCAGAAAATCAATTCACACATTACAAATCGCCGGTTCACTTTTTTCCCCTCTTCTTCAAATGGAACTGTGTTGGCAGTCATTTTGCATGCCGAACAACCCCAGGCAATATCAGTAGCCTAGTCAAACTGTGTACTATGGTCAAATATGATTTTTTTTAAATTACAAGATTTTACTGTAGTATTAATCCTGTGAAATTATAGTAATTTACTGGCAACTGAGTTGCATTAAAATGACAGTAAATGTAATAAATTACAAGAGTTTACTGTATTATTTATCCTGTGAATCTACAGTAACTTACTGCTAACTAAGTTGCAGTAAAAATACAGTAGATATAAAATGAAAAAAATGATGCAGATGATTGAACAAAAAATCCAGTAAATTGTTGTATTATGATTACAGTAAGACTACTGTATAATATTTACTGTAAAATTACATGGCATTTTTTACAGTGCAAGTTCATCCACTCGCAACATATTTTCAGCCTCCAAACAGTGGTGAATGGAAAGAGACATCTTTTACAGAAAAGACCAAAACGTATTTGGCGATTGACATTATGCCAGAATTAATGCCGCCACTGCTGTCCGCGCGGCTCAGACAATCATCTCTGCCTTGGCAAAATGTTATTGTTCTCATCGCACAATCACATTTTGGACTGTATGCTACAGGCTTTACCACCTGTTTTCAAGTCCGTTCACTCATTTTTCATGTCTCTGACACATGGTAATGATAAATAATGATGTAATAGCCTACAGTTTTCTTGACATTTTGTTTTCATTATTGTGACAGGCTCATGTTTTACCGGTACAGCATACCCACAATATTTATTTTGCAGGGATGCAGTAAAAGACCATACTGCCTTACTTTCACCTCACCGCTGGTTGTAAGTAATCTGATTTAGATAATCAACCAGCTAGTTATTAGAATCAGGTGTGCTAGATTAGGGTTGGAGCGAAAATCAAGCTCTTCAGGAACTGGGTTGGAGAGCCCTGATTGACAGCTTGCAGATTAATCTAATTCTTTCCGCAGATGGCCAATTGTCTGCAGGTTTTCGTTCCTCCCTTGTATTTAATTAATGAATTAAGGTCACTAATTTGTAAGGAACTCCCCTCACCTGTTTGTCTAGGTCTTAATTGAGAAGGAAAAAAACAAAAAACAACTGACACTAGGCCCTCCATGGAATGAGTTTGACACCCCTGCACTAGGGTGACCACTTTTTAAAAATACCCAAATGCGGGACAAAAGGATGATTTTGCAGGACATTTGCCAGGAGAGTGTAACCTTATAAAAGTCACCTTGTCCGAGAGAGATTTACATGGTTATCAAAACATCACGCCAGGGTAAGAAACACAACCCTTATTTTAAGTGTTTGTAAAATTCCCTATGGGGAAAAATTAATGGTGGAAAAACGATTGGCACCATTTCTTCTTCTTTTTCTGTGGGTTTTCTGGCGGACTACACCCAAAAAGGTGTATTGCCGTCACCAAAATCCAGACGTAATAGTGAAACTTAATCCACAAAAAAATAAGTACATTGCCAAAACAAACAAAACTCCCACTTCTTCCTTCTTTTAGTTCTCCATATCTCCCTTTTCAGACTCTAGGACTTGAGGGTGGCACAGCTTGTGTCAATATTGCATGTAACTACTTCACTGAGAAATCTTTAAACCCCAGAAACCGCTCCACCGCAATCACTGATTTCTATCTTCCTGGACCTTCTCGCCACCTTGGCAGTGCCATTAATTACCATAGCTATAAATGCCACAAAGTCCACCTTCTTATCCTTTAAAATGTCAGGATCCTGCAGTGTAGGGCTATCCACTAACATGGACTATTCTGGTGCACCATTAAAACCCTCAACCCTTTTCACAGCTGCTGCATATGAAATGCTCTGTACAACCCGGACTTTGGCCACCTCATTCTTTGTCACCCTTGTGGGGCATTCGGAAGACGTGGCTTCATGGTTCCCACAGCAATTGCAATATATTCGTCACTTTTATAACACATAGTATGATCCTTTCCACAACTTTGACATCTCAGCGTCTCCCTTCTGCAAACATTTGCTACATGACCTAAAGCTTTACAATGATCACACTTCATTGGTCTTAGGGTATATTACCTACAGAGTCAGAGCATTTATCCTAACTGCACTTAAGTAGGGAGAGACTCCATATGAAAAAGCAAAAGAACAGAAACTTTTTCATGTTTCACGACAAGATTCATCTGACTTGCTTCAATCCCTCCAGGAATATTTTTAATCTCTTCAAATATCAACTAACCACGATACGCTTGTTCCCGAAGAGACACACAAGACACATCAAACGTATCAAATCGGTTCAGACAACGCACGTTCATTCTGATCCACAAAAAATCAAAACAAGCTCGCCTCTCCTGATCCTCACAGCCTTCACTTTACCCTGCACTCTCTCCACCAGTTTGGATAACTCTAATGGTTTCTTCAAGATTGGTACTCTGCTCAGTTGCTCCTTATTAACAAACCATACTCCTACTAGATATGAAGGGTCATTCTCATCCCTGTACACTACATTGCTCCGTGTTCCATTCCTTTGGACAATACTCCGATTCTACCCCCATTGTATTCAGAATCCACTTCATCATCTGCTTCCGCCATCTTTTGTGTGTCATCGGGTGCTCACTTTCCTGCTGTCGTCCGTCGTTCTGCTTGGCACTATTTCTCTGTGACTGCTAGGTTTTATGGGTATTATGACACCTCCACTGTGGGGCTTTATAGACTTGTTGCAGATGAAAGGCTGGTGGTGATGACAGTGCACATAATACTTTTTACAGTTAAATTCCTATGTGCTGCATAAAAATGACAATTTAAATGGGTTTATATTGCATTTAACTATAATGATAGGTTTATCTAAAAAAAAAAAAACTTATATAGCAAGTGTGCCAGCTCTGGTACTGGCACATTCGCTCTAGCCAACAGCGCATAGATACAGTAGTCTACTGTTTCTATGAACTGTTGCCTAAAGCACACATAGAAAGACGCCTATAGCCTACAAAATGAGATTATGGACAAAATAGCGAGATATTTATTGAAAAGGGGCATCAAGCTCATCACCTTGCACTTTCACCACCCTATGCAGGTTATCGTAATTGATTTAATCTGTAGCCAAATAAACTACACACTTTCCAAAGTCGTAGTGGGAGGACCACACATGTCATAGGGTGGATCCAAGTACATCTTTTATATGGATGGTTATTATATCAATATTTGCACATAAAGGCATTTCCACCAACATTTCTCGTGTAAATAATTGCACCTACCTACACAAAAATATCCCACTTTGTCTAGCTATTTTGTTTTGTCGACATTGTAGGCCTACTTTACTTGCATAAAAAGGTTGGATTAAAACCTGGTTATAGAGATAGACCTCATCATGGATATAACTGGTTTTAGCATAGACCTTGTCATTGAGGGTTTCCACCATTTTAAAGTAGTCAACTGGGTGGAGATTCCTATGAGTTGGGAGCAATCGGCCAAGTAGAAATTGACTACTTTAAAATGGAGATAGCCTCAATGGTGCTACCCATGCTGTCATAGACGTTATAATGGCAGATAAAAATAAGTCCTATCTCTATTGTTACAGGCTTTGGTTTTTCTATGTTGTACTTCGAGGTTGGATGTTATCATGTGGGGTGCACCGATTGGTGTCACCTTGTTAGTCTGTATTATACCTGTGCTGGTTGGTCATCTTGTTAGAGGGAAGGTGTTTCACCTGTGCTGGCCTAGTGCTCCAGTTGTCTTGACAGATGTAGGGTTAACACTTTTCGTTGGCTTCTAGACAAACAATCTTTTATCTGATTGTCCCTGTTTTTGTTTTGCTCCACATTTTGTTTTGCTTCCTGTCTTTAAGTTTGATGTGGATTTTTCTTTTGTTTGCTTCTTCTTGGGCAAATTTAGTGGTTGCTCGTGGTAGGTGTCTTTTAGGTCCCCTCCTAAAATCCCACCCGTTTCGTTTTGGTCGTTGTACGTGACTCTGTTAGTTCGTCTTTCTGTTTGAGCGACAATGTTTGGTTTTCTTGCTTGGGAACGTAACAAAATGGGGGCTTGTTCAGGATCTTGTTTCCCATGAGTATGGTAGTCGCTCTAATGAACTACTCTGAAGCTCTGCCCCGATATTTGAGTGTTTCGAAAGACACTTTTGTGGTAGAATTCCTGTCACTGACACGAGGGGTTAGAAGATTCAATCAAATCAAATGTTATTGGTCACATACACATGGTTAGCAGATGTTAAATCTGACAATTAATCTTAATGGTTGTACAGTCATCTCAAATAAAACTTTGAAGGACCTCGGCGTTACTCTGGACCCGGATCTCTCTTTTGACGAACATATCAAGACTGTTTCAAGGACAGCTTTTTTCCATCTACGTAACATTGCAAAAATCAGAAACCTTCTGTCCAAAAATGACGCAGAAAAATTCATCCATGCTTTTGTTACTTCTAGGTTAGACTACTGCAATGCTCTACTTTCCGACTACCTGGATAAAGCACTAAATAAACTTCAGTTAGTGCTAAATACGGCTGCTAGAATCCTGACTAGAACCCAAATATTTGATCATATTACTCCAGTGCTAGCCTCCCTACACTGGCTTCCTGTCAAGGCAAGGGCTGATTTCAAGGTTTTACTGCTAACCTACAAAGCATTACATGGGCTTGCTCCTACCTATGTCTCTGATTTGGTTCTGCCGTACATACCTACACGTATACTACGGTCACAAGACTCAGGCCTCCTAATTGCCCCTAGAATTTCTAAGCAAACAGCTGGAGGCTGGGCTTTCTCCTATAGAGCTCCATTTTTATGGAATGGTCTGCCTACCCATGTGAGAGACGCAAACTCAGTCTCAACCTTTAAGTATTTACTGAAGATTCATCTCTTCAGTGGGTCATATGATCGAGTGTAGTCTGGCCCAGGAGTGTGAAGGTGAGCGGAAAGGCTCTGGAGTAACGAACCAACCGCCCTTGCTGTCTCTGCCTGGCCGGTTCCCCTCTTTCCACTGGGATTCTCTGCCTCTAACCCTATTACAGGGGCTGAGTCACTGGCTTACTGCTGCTCTTTCATGCTGTCCTTAGGAGGGGTGCGTCACTTGAGTGGGTTGAGTCACTGATGTGATCTTCCTGTCTGGGTTGGCGCCCCCCTTTGGGTTGTGCCGTGGCAGAGATCTTTGTGGGCTATACTCGGCCTTGTCTCAGAATGGTACGTTGGTGGTTGAAGATATCCCTATAGTGGTGTGGGGGCTGTGCTTTGGCAAAGTGGGTGGGGTTATATCCTTCCTGTTTGGCCCTGTCCGGGGGTGTCATCGGTTGGGGCCACAGTGTCCCCTGACCCCTCCTGTCTCAGCCTCCAGTATTTATGCTGCAGTCTAGAGTACTTCTCCTGTCCTATCCGGTGTCCTGTGTGAATTTAAGTATGCTCTCTCTAATTCTCTCTTTCTCTCTCTGAGGATCTGAGCCCTAGGACCCTGCCTCAGGACTCCCTGGCATGATGACTCCTTACTGTCCCCAGTCCACCTGGCTGTGCTGCTGCTCCAGTTTCAACTGTTCTGCCTGTGATTATTATTATTTGACCATGCTGGTCATTTATGAACATTTGAACATCTTGGCCATGTTCTGTTATAATCTCCACCCGGCACAGCCAGAAGAGGACTGGCCACCCACATAGCCTGGTTCCTCTCTAGGTTTCTTCCTAGGTTTTGGCCTTTCTAGGGAGTTTTTCCTAGCCACCATGCTTCTACACCTGCATTGCTTGCTGTTTGGGATTTCAGCTGATGTACGAAGGGCTATATAAATACATTTGATTTCATTTAAAGCAAGTGTAGCGAAATGCTTGTGTTTAGAGTTTTGAAAGTTGCATAAACACAAAGCTTTATAAAATAAAAACCATGGAATTTAAGTTGGAAACGTTTGTGGAAAACCATATGGGAGATGCTAGATAAATGTACAAAGGTGAATCTGCTCGTCATTGCAAAGCCTTATGACGGCAAGGTGGCATCTGACGATTAAAAAAACAGTAGTCGAAGAGTTATTCTATACTGCTTCGGTGGTGGAGGAAGTAATCCTTCCAGAGGGAGGATGATGAAAAGGTTCCTACGGGTGGTGGAGTACACCCCAAAGGCATGCAACTGTGAGCGGTAGAACTAAAGGAAAAATGTTAACAGAAATTAGAGCTCGAGCACAAGGAAAAGGAAAGAACGTGAGGAGAGATTGGAACAACAGAAATTAGTTGGAGCACAGATAAAGACAAGATGAGCGTGCAGCCAAACAACAAGACTAGCCAGACTAGAACAAGAAGAATGTGTGCATGCCATTCGATTATATGAGATTGATCTGGAAGTACTCCGAATCAAGTCGGGCCATCCTGCACCCTCAACAGAGTTTGATCTTGGTTGGAACAATCGGCTTGTACCTCCATTCAACAAAAAGAAGGTGGATGTATATTTTACTCTGAGCGGATTGCCACATTCCTAAAATGCCACGAGATATTTGGTCACTGCTCCTCCAAAGTGTTCTTGGTGGAAAAGCTCAGAGTGTATTTCGCTTTCTCTTGATCAGAGTTAAGATTATGACACTATTAAAGCTGATATCCTTTCGGACTTATTAGTTGGTTCCAGAGGCATACAGACAACAGTTCCGTAAATTACAAAAGACAGAATCACAAAGCCATGTTGAGTTTGCAAGGAAACAAGCATGTATTTTTGCTCAGTGGTGTGGTTCTCAAGAGGTCAAAGACCTTGAGGATTTAAAGACATTCATACTTCTCGAGCAGTTCAAAAATTGCCTTAAAGGGTTGCTACATACATTTAAAAGCACAAGCTGCAGTTCTTGCAGATGAATGTGTTGACACATAAAACTACCTTCAAAGCACCCCGTACTTATCCCTATGCAAAAAGCAATCCAGAATGCTCCTCCTACTGCAAGGTTTCAGTCCATTTCTACAGTGCCCAAAGATAGTTTTCTGCCTATTTTCGTATCCGAAAGTATTGCTATTAGTGCCGTGAGAAAGGACACATTGTCTCTCAGTGTCCTAACTTGAAACAGAAAAATGAGAGCAAGAAAAGCTGTTTCTTCTAGTGAGAGTACTACAGCCCATTAAGTTTCTGGTTGGGCAAACAAGATTTGGATCAGATATATGAACCTTTTGTTTCAGACGGGTTTGTGTCTCTGCAGAGTAGCAATGCTGTTGAGCACCAGTGAAGATACTGCGAGACACTGGGGTAGCCCAGTGCTTAATTTTAGAGGGTGTTTTGCCTTTGTCACATCAGCAACTGGTTACTGTGTTTGTACAAGGTGTGGAGACTGGTTGCATGGAAGTTCCTTTGTATAATGAGGAACTCGAGTCTGATCTTATTTCTGCTTCCGTTGTTATGAGGTCTAGTCTACCTCTGAACGGGTCTCCATTTTGGTAAATAATTTGGCTGGAGGGAAGGTCATGCCAACCTTGTCATTTGTAAGAAACCCAGAGTAGAGGAACCTGATGGGTTATCAGAAAATTACCCTAGAGTGTTCCCAGGGTGTGCCGTTATGTGCTATATACATTTGAAGTCGGAAGTTTACATACACTTAGGTTGGAGTCATTTAAAACTCGTTTCTCAACCACTCCACATGTCTTGTTAACAAACTATAGTTTTGGCAAGTTGGTTAGGACATCTACTTTGTGCATGACACAACTAATTCTTCCAACAACTGTTTACTGAAATAATATTTAACTTGTAATTCAATGTATCACAATTCCAGTGGGTCAGAAGTTTACATACACTAAGTTGACTGTGCCTTTAAACAGCCTGGAATATTCCAGAAAATGTCATGGCTTTAGAAGCTTCTGATAGGCTAATTTACATCATTTGAGTCAATTGGAGGTGTACCTGTGGATGTATTTCAAGGCCTACCTTCAAACCCAGTGCAATTCCAAACGCCTGAAGGTACCACGTTCATCTGTACAAACAATAGTACGCAAGTATAAACACCATGGGACCATGCAGCCATCATACTGCTCAGGAAGGAGACGCGTTCTGTCTACTAGAGATGAATGTACTTAGGTGCACATCAATCCCAGAACAGCAGCAAAGGACCTTGTGAAGATGCTGGAGGAAACGGGTACAAAAGTATCTATATCCACTGTAAAACAAGTCCTATATCGACATAACCTGAAATGCCGCTCAGCAAGGAAGATGTTGGCCATTGGTGGTGGAAGAAGGTGAGGACCAATGCGCAGCGTGGTAAGTGTCCATCTTTTTAATAAAGTAAAGGAACACTGAACAAAGTGAACGAACGAAACAGTTCTGTCTGGTGCAGATACAAACACTCAACAGAAAACAATCACCCACAACTCAAGGGTGAAAACAGGCTGCCTAAGTATGGTTCTCAATCAGGGACAACGATTGACAGCTGCCTCTGATTGAGAACCATACCAGGCCAAACACAGAAATACCAAATCATAGAAAAACTAACATAGACAACTCACGCCCTGACCATACTAAAATAAAGACATAACAAAATAACTAAGGTCAGAACGTGACAGAAGAAGCCACTGCTCGAAAACCGCCATAAAAAAGCCAGACTACAGTTTGCAACTGCACATGGGGACAAAGATCATACTTTTTGGAGAAATGTCCTCTGGTCTGATGAAACAAAAATAGAACTGTTTGGCCATAATGACCATCATTATGTTTGGAGGAAAAAGGGGGAGGCTTACAAGCCGAAGAACACCATCCCAACTGTGAAGCACGGGGGTGGCAGCATCATGTTGTGGGGGTGCTTTGCTGCAGGAGGGACTGGTGCACTTCACAAAATAGATGGCATCATGAGGGAGGACAATTATGTGGATATATTGAAGCAACATCTCAAGACATCAGTCAGGAAGTTAAAGCTTGGTCGCAAATGGGTCTTCTAAATGGACAATGACCTCAACCATACTTCCAAAGTTGGGGCAAAATGGCTTAAGGACAACAAAGTCAAGGTATTGAAGTGGCCATCACAAAGCTCTGATCTCAATCCTATAGAAAATTTGTGGGCAGAACTGAAAAAGCGTGTGCGAGCAAGGAGGCCTACAAACCTGACTCAGTTACACCAGCTCTGTCAGGAGGAATGGGCCAAAATTCACCCAATTTATTGTGGGAAGCTTGTGGAAGGCTACCCTAAACGTTCGACCCAAGTTAAACAATTTAAATGCAATGCTACCAAATACTAATTGAGTGTATGTAAACTTCTGACCCACTGGGAATGTGATGAAATAAATAAAAGCTGAAATAAATAATTCTCTCTACTATTATTCTGACATTTCACATCCTTAAAATAAAGTGGTGATCCTAACTGACCTAAGACAGGGAATTTTTACTAGTATTAAATGTCAGGAATTGTGAAAAACTGAGTTTAAATGTATTTGGCTAATGTGTATCTCATCTTCCGACTTCAACTGTATAAGAAAGTCGCTGGGAGCAAGTCTAGTGTTGAGGAGCATCTGTCCGAGATGTTTATGGTTGATCCTGATTTCGCTAAAACCCTCAGTTGACTTCTCCTTTGGAAACCCCAAAGGTGAGCGAGTTTGTTGGACCACTGAAGGAAGAGAGGGTCCATACAGTTGATACTTCGCTGTCTAGGAAGCATCTGATTACTGAACAGAGTAAAAATGTTCCTTTCTCCACTCTTTTTGCTGAGACACATCCAGAAGAGGAGTTTTGTGGGTGACATTGACAGAGATTGTGTTCTAATGAGGCGCTTTCTAATGGCACTTTTTCGCACTACTTCTGGGCAGGATGATTGGCAACATGTATCTCAAATTGTTGTTCCAGTTCCACTTCAACAAGAGATACTGAGGTTGGCTCACAAAGGTAGTATGGCAAGCCATCTTGGGGTCAACAAGACGTATAACCGTATTTTGTTTAACTTCTGGCCTGGTCTGAATCCGGATGTAGTGGCTCACTGTAAATCCTGTCACGTTCACGGAAGGTTAAACCGAACCAAGCTGTACTGGTTGCCCCTCTGCAGCCTATTCCTGCCTTTGACAAACCTTTCAGCAAGTTTTGGTGGACTGTGTTGGTCCTTTGCCCAAAGCCAGGAGTGGTAACCAGTTCCTCTTGAGTTTGAGAAAGACTGAGATGAAGGGGTCCCTCTTGTGCCGTTTGCAGTGCAGGAGGTTGTTCATGAATCTCTGGGTTTTAGTCCAAATAAGCTCATGTTTGGACATCATGACATCAGAGGTCATTTGAGCTTGCTGAGAGACCCCAAAACAGATCTATTGGAGCACGTCAGAGCTTTTAGATACAGATTGCACTGCGTCCGTCAGTTTGCCAGTGAGAATCTGGAGAAGGCACAAACAAAAACGTTTAAAAAAAAAATAAAGTTTGGTATGATCGATAGGCCCAAAAACAACTTTACCTAGCAAAGACTTATAGATGACCTGGAGCCAGTGGGTTTGGCGGAATATGTAGCGAGGACCAGCCAACGAGAGCAAACAGGTCGCAGTGGTGGGTAGTATATGGGGCTTTGGTAACAAAACGGATGGCACTGTGATAGACTGCATCCAATTTGCTGAGTAGAGTGTTGGAGGCTATTTCGTAAATGACATTGCCGAAGTCAAGGATCGGTAGGCTAGTCAGTTTTACGAGGGTATGTTTGGCAGCATGAGTGAAGGAGGCTTTGTTGCAAAATAGGAAGCAGATTCTAGATTTAATTTTGGATTGGAGATGCTTAATGAGTCTGGAGGGAGAGTTTAGTCTAGCCAGACACCGAGGTATTTATAGTTGTACACATATTCTAAGTCAGAACCGTCCAGAGTAGTGATGCTAGTCGGGCAGCGATCGGTTGAAGAGCATGCATTTAGTTTTACTTGCATTTAAGAGCAGTTGGAGGCCACGGAAGAAGTGTTGTATGGCATTGAAGCTCACTTGGAGGTTTGTAACACACTGTCCAAAGAAGGGCCAGATGTATACAGAATGGCGTCATCTGCATAGAGGTGGATCAAAGAATCACTCGCAGCAAGAGTGACATCATTGATATATACAGGGAAAATAATCAGACTGAGAATTGAACCCTGTGGCAGCCCCATAGAGACTGCCAGAAGTCCGGACAACAGGCCCTCCTATTTGACACACTGAAATCTGAGAAGTAGTTGGTGAACCAGGCGAGGCAGTCATTAAAGAAACCAAGGCTGTTGAGTCTGCCGATAAGAATACGGTGATTGACAGAGTCGAAAGCCTTGGCCAGGTCGATGAAGATGGCTGCACAGTACTGTCTTTTATCGATGGCAGTTATATCGTTTAGGATCATGAGCGTGGCTGAGGTGCACCCGTGACCAGCTTGGAAACCCGATTGCATAGCGGAGAAGGTACGGTGGGATTTGAAATGGTCTATAAACTTACTGGGCAATTCATAAATGGATGATTCCATTTATCACATGATAGATCAACACGTTGGCCTGCTGTTACCATGACAGCTAACTTGCTTTTGGGTGCGTTCATACATTCACTCTGGCGAGCTACTCCTATTTCAGAACACTCGTCTGTGTGCCAAAGCATAGATTAAATTATGAATTTACATAAACTCAACACACGTGGAATATGGCCCGTGTCCGTAAATTTAGGCCAAAAAAAAGCCTAATTAAATTGCCAGCTGCAGTTACAGTAACCAACGCTCTGGATATGAAAACAGCCTAACCAGCTCTGCTAGTCCGAGTAAATGGTCAGAGGTGTTTTCATGTGTCTGGAAGTAGCTAGCAAGTTAACTTGGGTGCTTGCCGGTCGTTCTGGGGTCAGAACGCTCGTATCAACCCTACTCCTCGGCCAGCGTCGTGTACGCTCTGAATTTACGAATGCCGAGAGCGCACTCCAGATTTAATTTACAAACACCCTGTCACTTTTGGTGAATGAGTTAGTTCCACAAATACCTGTCCGGCCTTAACGATCTAGTGCTATTACAAGATTATGAATTTAAAAAAATATATGTATTTTTAAATTCACAAATTGCTGGGCATGCAGGGAATCCACTGATGAGTTTGAGACTTACCATCAAGCCAATCTATAACTGAGTTAATAAGTGAAACCCGGACGGACAAAATATCACAACTGCAATTTTGTTTGAGACCCAATAGAAGACTAGATTTTGGAAGCGGGAATAGAATCATTTAATATAAAGTGCTTTTCTCACCCAAGGCACCAAAGAAAATTAAAACAATCCAACACAGAACATAGTATGCAGACATCAAGGTTATATTCAGGTGTCAGAGCCAATGAACAGAACAGAATTAACACATCCTTGTACTTTTCTGAACAGCAGCCTGTAGTCTCTGCAGGCCTGGAAGTGCGCTCCACAGCAGAGGAGCCATTCAACTGAAAGCCGTGATACCCATAGTTTAGTCTGTTGAAGGGAGCTGAAGGAGCAAAGGGCATATGTGGGTTAGGATAAGGTAAGACAGGTACTTGGGTCCAGAGTTGTGGATAGCTTGGTAGGTGTGAACTGGGATTTTGGCAGATGCGCCAACAATAGTTACAATAGTCCAAACAGGATGAGATAAAGGCGTGGATAAGTAGCTCAGCTGCAGGTTGTGATAGTATAGGTTGTAACCTGTCAATGTTCAGTAGAATTATATATTAAAACCAAGGTCACACTTGATGTGGGCCTCAAACAAGAGCTGGCTATCAAATATCATCCAGGTTGTGACAACATTATGGAATCAAGATTAATAAAAGTTTATTAAAACATCTGTACAAAAACATGAATCAATAATTATATACAAAGAGATACCCAACCCATTCAAGTATTAGAGGCAATGGCTTTTCAAGTGGGGCACCATTGTCTAAGCTCATTCACCCTCAGCATCCTCAGCAGGCAGTGGTCTGGAACTGAAAGGCAAGTGATTGACATTAGATAGGCCAGCAAATATGGAATCAATGTTGTTTCGCCTATAATTAAATATTAACTTCAGTGTGCTGCAAACTAGGCTTTGCAGCACACTGAAAATCATACAGATGCATCCTGAAAATGTGAAACCTGGCTCAACACCGGGTAACTTGCATACAAACAGCTAGATGTACATTCAAACTTGGTTCAATACATTTCCAGAAACAGCAGGACTGTACTTGTAACCCATTGATTCGGCTTTGGCAAAATACCTCCGAGGCACAGGTGTAAAAAAAATAAATAAACATTGCATTTAACAATCATTAGGCATACTTTGTATTGGCAACATTGAAATTGGCAATGTTTTTGAAACAGATTTAAGAGGAACTTCTGCAAGCACTAAAGCAGTAGGCATTTTGGGGCCGCTTTTAGACTAGTCCTAAAACTATGCTTAAATAGAATGAACGTACGTCCTGGATGACTTGGACACTCCACTGACTCCGGCCTCTTCATCATCTGACTGGGGGAGGTGGTTCTCTTTGTCAGGCTTCCTGCTGGGCCCACCAAAGAAATCTCCAATTCCCTTCTGCCAAGTTGGGGTGGGCCGAGGACACACAGGATTACCACCAGCAAATTTACTCTTTGCTGCAAAACAACATTTAGACATCTGCAAGAAACTCATCTGGAGGCAAGTTGTTTGTCATCTACCAAAAATGTCTGTCATATAACTAAGATTACATTGAAATATGGTTATTAGCTAGTCAATGTTACTTTTAAGGTGAATGAAATCATGACTCACCAGGTGTGCCTGCTTGAGAGCTGCTTAATGCATTAGCAGAACTCGAGGCACCCAATGACTTCCTGGGTGCAGATGCAGCCACAGCTGAAAATGTATAAATACGTTAACTAACAAGTCATTTTTGCAAGCAAAGTATTAATAGCTATATTGTAATGCAGAGTTTAGTCTGATCTGGCAAAGAAATCGACACCGCCATATATACATGGCTGGCTTCCTTAATTTGGGCGGCGAAATTACCGCCAGATTGAGGATAATGAATTACAAAAGTTTGCCAACGTTAGCTAACCAAAGACGCTAATAAAGACATGTTGCGCCAATTCTTTATCAAATCTTTAGTTGTACAGTGACGATCAAAAATCTAACTTATTGGTGCAAGTAAAGTTTCGGGTAACAATCCAATCCTGCAAAAATGATGAGATGTGAGAATATAGCTAACTAGATAATGCAACATCCGGCTGGGTTGGCATACGCGTGAGCGGTGTTCACGATTCTATTGAAATGGCGGGAGACAGGCATCTAACCCGGTCAATCATGTTAGCTAATCAATGAAAATGTAGGAGTGGCAATTATGTTCGCAAAACTACAGTTGGCTACGGTAATTAAGTAGCTAACGTTAGCGATTCCAGTTCCGCACTCAACCAGCAAGCTAATTACATATTCATCAGGTTTTGATTGCTGAACATTACCTTTTCTGTAAGTTCCGGGGACACTGTCTGCCTTCGTCCTCACCATGTTGTCCTAATTTTCACCAATAAAATACAAACGGGACGTGGACTTTCACTGGAGATTTCACGAAAGCCCAATGTTCATCCTGCTTTCCCGCTTGGGTTTAAATGACAAGTATGTGTGTGTGTTTTGCCTCCTCTGACGTCATTGGTTAGGTTACTATTTCCCTCCCCTTCACCAACGCCTTGCCACAGAGTTTCTAAACCCAGAGGCGCAACATTGCAAGATTTATGGGAACATTTGCGAAACAGACCAAGCAGACCAGGCCGGGGTTTGAGAAATCAATGAGAGGCAGAAATGTCTTCCTAGTTGTTAATGTTCTCGAAATCTAAAGGCACAACCTAGATTCGAGACAATGTTGTTGAACTAGTTGAACATGTTATTACTTGAACTTCGTGAAAATGACAAGTTTAAATGTGTGCGGTATATGACGGACTGCACATGCGCAGTTTGGCGCGAGACGATCCTTAGACCACAGATAGTTTAACACAAATCGTTGCTTAGACCCGATGACATATTTCTGCGCATGAGTTTAGTTAGCCAACGTCGCCATGACATCGCCTTCAAGTGTGATCGGGGATTTCTATTGGAGAAGCAGTTTTAGCGAATCTTCTTACTGCGCTGTCCTTGGCTTCGCCTAATCGACTAATGCAGTGGTTCCCAACCAGGGGTAGGGTACTAGGGGTTATCTGTTATCTCCCTCTGTAATTCACAAGATGTCAACAAATTATTTCCCTAACACTTTCCCTGGCTGCCACTGCTCTTGCTCAACAAAACATTTCCTCTGTGTCATCACAACTTTTGGAGATATTTCAACAAAACTATTTGTGGTAAATTGATTCGGGTAATGATTTTAAAAAATATAAATTTTGTAGATATATTCCAATTAAGTTAGATCTATAATTGTTTTTTAAATATACAAGTAGGAAAGCATTAATATAAATACTCCACTTGTTTAGAGAGAAATGTAGATAATTTTTTTGTAAAGTAATAATATGTTGGATGAGTGTGTTGGGAGCAACTCGCCCCCTCTACTAGGGGGTAACTAGCCCCTGTGCTTCAATCTTACTGGCGATAGCTTTATTTGTGACCAATGTACAAATTAGAATCGTGCAATGGCAGAACATAAGAGAGTTGCCACCCCAATGTTACACTGAGTTAAGTTATTGTTATTACATCTTATATTCCAATGGTATTTAATGTTTTTAGGTATATTCCATTCCAATATTATATTCCAATTAATATTTTTTTTTATTAATTCAAAACAACCATTGAAAATCCTTTGCTCCTGAATATCAATTTAAAGACTGCTGGGATTAAAAATCTTGCATTATTCAAATAATATTTAGTGCAATTGTACATAATGGATTGTACGGAAAAGGAACAACAAAGAAAGAACAAATTAATATGGAGGTGAGTTAAAAAGAGAGACTTTACATCAAATCTCCTCATAGTGTGGATATTAATGGTGACGTGCAACACCATTCCCCCCCTCATATTTTATTTAAATAATTAAAACAAGACAACTAGACTTAGCTTTTAAGTATTACTTCCTAAATATTTTAAATAAAACGTACAAAAAATGGATTTTTAAAACCCTATGCCCCAATTTTCTACCAGGGTAACAGTTACCCCATGGGGGGGAGCTACCCTGGTACATTCCCCTTTCTAAAAACCACATTTCACGACATAACAAAAGTGTGAACTGGAGCCATTTATTTCCCTTAATAGTTTATTTACCTCAGCATGACCTTCATCCACATACCATTTTTTCCCCCCTAACATTGCTTTTTTGTGTCAGCAATTAAACATTGTTCTTAGGGTAACTAGCCCTTACTCCCTAGCACCCTACTACACTTTACAAAAATATAAACATAACTTGAAAAGTGTTGATCCCATGTTTCATCAGCTGAAATAAAAGATCCTCAAAATTTCCCATACACGCAAAAAGCTTATTTCTCTCAAATGTTGTGCACAAAATTATTTAGTGAGCATTTCTTCTTTGCCAAGATAATCCATCCACCTTACAGGTGTGGCTTAACAAGAAGCTGATTAAACAGCATTATCATTACACAGGTGCACCTTGTGCGGGGGACAATAAAATGTGCAATTTTGTCACACACAACACACGTTTTGAGGGAGTGTGCAAGTTGGCATGCTGATTACAGGAATGTCCACCGGAGAATTGAATGTTGATTTCTTTACCATAAACCGCTTCCAACATAATTTTAGAGAATTTGGCAGTATGTCCAACCGGCCTACAACCTCAGACCATGTGTATGTGACATGTACGACAGCGTGTTCCAGTTCCTGCCAATATCCAGAAACTTTGCACACAGCGATTGAAGAGCAATGGGTCTATATTCCACAGGCCACAATCAACAGCCTGATCAACTCTGTATAAAGGAGGTGTGTCGTGCTGCATGAGGCAAATGGTGGTCATGCTAGATACTGACTAGTTTTCTGATCCATGCCCCACTTTTTTTTTTAAAGGTACCTGTGATCCGCAGATGCATATCTGTATTCTCAGTCATGTGCAATCCATAGCTTAATGCCTAATGCATTTATTTCAATTGACTGATTTTCTTTATATGAACTGTAACTCAGTAAAATCTTTGAATTTGTTGCATGCTGCGCTTATATTTTTGTTCAGTATAGGTTGCCACAGCCACAAAGTCAAAATGGGTATATAGTAAAAATGTATAAACAAAAAATTACAATAATTTAAAGCTAGGCATAAGGTTAGCAATGTGGTTAGGGTTAGATTTAAAATCAGATTTTGAGAAGCAATGTAAAAATAGGCAGGATTTATGCCTTTGGCAGTGGTAACCAGTGACCCGGGGTACAAGGATCCCTAGGGGTACTTGGCCTAGCCACGGGGGTACTTGAAGACTCATGAGAGCATGGCACGAGGGTGTACTTCAGGAGTACTACAGGCAGTGCAACATTCTGTTGCTGGTACAGTAACTGAAAAAGGTTGAGAACCACTGGACGTGCGAGCACATGCATGTTATGTACCACCTGGATCATTCCTACAATGTGGTGGCTTTTGGACTTCATAACATTTTTTTGGAAAAGTATATATATTTGGAATTGTTTTAGTATTCTAAATCAGAAAGAGGATATTTGACTTTCAGAAAAATATATTGGTCTAGCCCAGGCACTTAATTTGTTTTAGGTGTATTTTACAACCTCTTAGTTGCGTAATCCTAAAAAGGTGAAACCTAACACGGTAGGCATTTGGAGCCTAAATTAGCCATAGCTCTGTGAGTAAGCAAGATTGAGCTAGCATGATGGTGAACAGGATTTTAACTTCTCTCAAACATATTTTAACATTTTGAAATGTTGTTCATTTTCTCTAGAATTTAGCAGAACAGGGTGGACATTTAAGTGGGACATAGACTAACAACATGCAAAAATAGATAGAACTGAGTGTTTATTTATTTAGCTTTGCACAAAAGAAATGACATCCTGAATGTGGTGTCGTTGTAGGAAGAGGTTGTTTTCTTAAATGGAGAATTACAACAAACAGGTAGGAAAGTGATATCAGGGACACACAGAAAATCTTAAATGAAATAAATACAATGAACATGAAAAAAAAACTTTGAATTTAACTAGAACTATAAAATGAAATATTTTATGGCTCATATTTTATCGTGGAAGTTAATGAATAACACCCGGCGACCTGGCAATCCACCGAAGTGTTCAAAATGCATAGAATTCCCTTCCAAGATCCATATGTTTGTATTTTTAAAGTAATGGACAACTGACCTTATATTTAAAGCCTTTTGGAATGCACACTTTACACTAAATAAGAAGTGCTATTTCTTTGGGACAGAAAAGGCACCTCATGTTAGGAATGGCCCACTGGTGTTATGTTACTGATGATTTGTTGCCACAGTTTCTACTGTTGTGGCTAGATGAAGTAGACCTACAGCTCCATTTAGTGGTTGTGTCGGGGACAAGTCGTTGACAACTAGCATTATAGGGAAGCCTAACCGTTTCCTAACATTATCCTCATTCACCTAACCTGCTATGTTAATTTACATAACCTGCTGCTTTAGTTCTCCTAACCTGCCACGTTAGTTATCCTAACTTGCTGTGGCGAAAAATCATCAGTATCACCACACCGGTACTTCGATAAGGTTCAAATTGCATTGGAAAACTAATTGTCATGGTCTGAGTAGAGACAAATCCTCAGTTCTATGTGCAAGTTGGTTGAAATCTTCAACATAATAGAATATATCATTTTTTTGTCCATTGGTGGGAACGGAAATGTGTCTTCTGCCCTTCCCAACACTCCCAGAGCAGAATGGCATAAGGAGCTATATACCACAAAAGAAGACCATTAAGTCAATCAAATCTAACAAGTTTATTCTCTGAAAAGTCTTGTTTACAGCTAGTTAACGTGTGTGTGAGGAAGAGGGGGGAGCAGTGTGGGACTGGTGAGCAAAAATACAGTATGAGAGGTATTAATGTTAATGTATGAATGTGTTATCTTTGTATAATATGTGTGGGTATTATCAATGTGAGTGTTTAGGCTCTATTCCAACCCCTGGCTGGTGGTGGATGGATGCCCCCCTCCCAGTTTGAAGTGTCTGTTGAGCCTCTCTGGGTTGGTACGGGTGGAGCGGGATGGGGCGTCGGGCAGGGGGGGCAATGGGGCCTGGCTGGGGGGCAGGATGTGACCCCCCTTTCTGGACAGGATGTTGATCTCCTGGCGGAGGGCGTTTGCCTCCTGAGCTTGACTCTGGACCAGCTGGTACAGCCTCTGCCTCTCGTCCTCCTCAGCATGCCGACGGCCCTGGAACTGGGTACCCTGACACACACACACGACACACGGCATGTGACTTTCAAGTTTGGGAAGCACATTTTTACCATACAAAATGCACCATTTATAATATAGCATTCCATGTATCATTGCATTTGCAGATTTATGTAATATAGCCCACGATTACGAATGTGATGACTAGATTGGATAGTCATAATTTTGGCTAATAATGTAATGCAATCACTGTTCTAAAAAAAATACAGTTCAATGCATGGCTGAGTGCGTACTGGCGTAGAGCAGGGATCATCAACTAAATTCAGCTGCAGGCCGATTTAAAAAAAACAATTGATTGAGCAGACGGATGGTCAGGGGGCTGGAACATAATTACAAGTAAGTTGTCGACTGCAAATTGACCGCAAGAGGCCCAAATAGATATACTATTTGACTAAAACATAATCATTTCAAACCTTGCTTAGATCTGTATATGATCACATACAGTATATCTATCTATTATGCGTGGGAATACTTTGGAACAGATTTCCAAAATTAAAACCACTTAGACTGATTTGCTGTTGTTTTTACAGTCCTTTATGTCCAACAATAAAATCGCCAGTTGGGGAACCCTGGCGTAGAGTATAGGCCTAGGCTATATCAGATATGTTTCTTCTTCTTTCTTTGAAGGGGAAAAATGTGCCCTTTTATAAACACATTTTATGCAATACTACTACACGTTTTATAACTGGAGACATTAGCAGAATGTCTCCAAAAATTACAGGGTAGCCTACTCTGCTGACACTAACAAACAGATCAATAAAAATGACGTTGTCTGATCCATATAATAGGCCTATGAGAAGGGTAGACAAATACAATGTCACTATTATTCATAGCATGCAATGACTACATCAAGCTTGTGACTCTACATTTGTTGGATGCATTTGCTGTATGTTTTGGTTGTGTTTCAGATTATTTTGTGCCCAATAGAAATTAATAGTAAATAATGTATTGTGTCTTTTCCGACTGTAGGCTATGCGATTTAAAACAATCCCCAGGTTATTTTTTTAAAGAAGCTTGGACACACTGTGTCCAAATCATGCTTTCTGGTGTAGGAGCCTATTTTGGCAATTTAATTCAATTTACTTTAGGGGAATCTTAGCTATATGCGCCGTCTATGCACAGAAGGACACACACACACACACGCTGTTATTTACTCCATATAAACATGTCATATCATGCATACACACTTTCATGTAAGCACTTTTTTTTATCCCCTTTTTCTCCCCAATTTCATGGTATCCAATTGGTAGTTACAGTCTTGCTCATCGCTACAACTCCCATACGGACTCGGGAGAGGCGAAGGTCGAGAGCCATGCGTCCTCCAAAACACGACCCAACCAAGCCGCACTGCTTCATGACACAATGCCCGCTTAACCCGGAAGCCAGCCACGCCAATGTGTCGGAGGAAACACCGAACACCTGGCGACCGTGTCAGCATGCACTGCGCCCAACCCACCACAGGAGTCGCTAGTGCGTGATGGGACAAGGACATCCCTACTAGAGGTCGACCGATTAATCGGAATGGCCGATTAATTAGGGCCGATTTTAACATTTTCATAACAATTATTTTTTTAAATAAAGTTTATACCTTTTTATTTAACTAGTCAAGTCAGTTAATTAAGAACACATTCTTATTTTCAATGACTGCATAGGAACTGTGGGTTAACTGCCTTGTTCAGGGGCAGAACGACAGATTCACCTTGTCAGCTCAGGGGTTTCAATCTTGCAACCGCACAGTTAACTAGTCCAACGCTCTAACCATTGCACTCCACGAGTAGCCTGCCTGTTACGCAAATGCAGTAGAAGCCAAGGTAAATTGCTAGTTAGCATTAAACTTATCTCATAAAAAACAATCAATCATAATCACTAGTTATAACTACTAATCCAGTTTAGCAGGCAATATTAACCAGGTGAAGTTGTGTAATTTCTCTTGCGTTCATTGCACGCAGAGTCAGGGTATATGCAACAGTTTGGGCTGCCTGGCTAATTGCGAAATAATTTGCCAGAATTTTGCGTAATTGACATACATTGAAGGTTGTGCAATGTAACAAGAATATTTAGACTTAGATAAAATACAGAACGGTTCCGTATTTCACTGAAATAATTAAACGTTTTGTTTTCGAAATGATAGTTTCCAGTTCTAGTTTTGACTTCAAGCCTATCAGCCTAATGGCTGGTGTAACCAATGTGAAATGGCTAGCTAGTTAGCTGGGTGTGCGCTAATACTGTTTCAAACGTCACTCGCTTTTAGATTTGGAGTAGTTATTCCCCTTGCGCTGCAAGGGCCGCGGCTTTTGTGGAGCGATGGATAACGATGCTTCGAGTGTGGCTGTTGTCAATGTGTTCCTGGTTCGAGCCCAGGTAGGGGCGAGGAGGAGACGGACGCTATACTGTTACACTGGCAATACTATAGTGCCTATAAGAACATCCAAATAGTCAAAGGTATATGAAATACAAATGGTATAGAGAGAAATAGTCCTATAAATACTATATTAACTACAACCTAAAACCTCACCTTGGAATATTGAAGTCTCATGTTTAAAGGAACCACCAACTTTCATATGTTCTGAGCAAGGAACTCAAACGTTAGCTTTTTTACATAACACATATTACTTTCTTCTCCAACACTTTGTTTTTGCATTATTTAAACCAAAATGAACATGTTTCATTATTTATTTGAGGCTAAATTGATTTTATTGATGTTTTATATTAAGTTAAAATAAGTGTTAATTCAGTATTGTTGTAATTGTCATTATTACAAATAAAATAAAATAAAAATAAAAAATTGACCGATTAATCGATATCGGCTTTTTTGGTCCTCCAATAATCGGTATCGGCATTGAGAAATCATAATCGGTCGACCTCTAATCCCTACCGTCCAAACCCTCCCCTAACCCGGACGACGCTGGGCCAATTGTGAGCCGCCCCATGGGACTCCCGGGCGCGGCCAGCTGCGACAGAGCCTGGACTCTAACCAGGATCTCTAGTGGCACAGCTAGCAACTGCGATGCAGTGCCTTAGACCACTGCGCCACTCGGGAGCCATAAAAGCACTTTCTCAAATGATGAAAAACCACACTCTTTGAAACACACAGTACCATCCTGCTCTGCCTGGTGTTGAGTTTGTCCTCCATTTCTTTCTTCTGGCTCAGCAGGCTGTTCATACTGAGGAGACGCTCGGTGTGATGCCTTGTCACCTCTGTCACCGCATGACGGGCCTCTGTCACTTTCATCTGACACACACACACACACACGTATCATAAACAAAGCACCTTTGTTTGTGTGTGTGTATCATAAACAAACACCTTACTCACACATACACACTGCCATACCTCCCACTGTCTGACCTCCTGTGTGTAAGCGGCCTCTCGGACTCTGCTATCCTGTCTCATCTCCTCCAGGTTTCTGTTGCCAGACAGAGTCTGTAAGGCTTCCAGGTCCACTAGCTTCCCAAACTTCATCAGCATCAGCTGCTCACAGCGCGCCTCCAGACCTACACACACACACACACACACAGTTTACTGTAAACAGGGCATGTCTACGATGCACTGGAAGCAATCGTGATCTGCAGTGTCTTATTTTGAACTGAAGGATCGGTTTTTCACATTTTCTCCACAGTTTTGTGCCCCTAGTCCCCTCAGCCTACTCTGTATCTTGGCCTCCATGTCCTTGCGGTCGTGAATGAGCTGGACGTGTTGCTGCCTGGCCTGTCTGTAGAGGTCTCTCTGTTCACTCTTCTCCACCTGCAGTTCTTTAATCCTCTCCTGTAGTCCTCCCAATGCCACTGTGTTCAGCACCAGTGCTGGGGCCAGGCTGCACGGTACCACCCCATTGCTCACAAACTCTATCTGGTACACAGAGGGAGAAATAATTTGTTTTTGTTTTTTTGAATATGAGTTGTTGACTTAGTTTTGTTACTTATATTGACCACTAATAACTAAAGGCATGATGACATGTGATGATGTACGAGTGAACAAGGACAGTCACGTTTCTTACAAACGTGTTCCCTCAAATCCTCTCCTCCCTTCTCTTTGACGTTTTGAGGAGGCGAGGAAAGGACAGGGGGAAAGGATGCCAGGAATTGAGGCAAGACAATTGAGACACCCAGAAAGAGAGAGACATCTCTCCTCACCTGGTGCAGTCTGAGGGGAACCACCACATCCAGCTCATTGAGCTTCTGTTGTTTCTCTCTGTTGAACAGCTCCAGGTCTCCCTCTGCTGCTTTCAGACTGCCATGAACCACTTTTTCCTACATCACACAATCACAATACAGACTGGATGAAGATTAAATGAATGTCAAGAAAGACAGAAAAGAAGACAGAAATACACTAAGGAGGTGTTGAGAACTAGCATGATGAGTGGTCAACAAGAAAAGCTTTGGGAGTGGAGGATGAGATGAAAAAACAGGAGTGAAGTAGACAAAGGGGGAACAGTGGATAATGACAAGATGGAGTGGTTAACTGGGAAACGGAATGTATGGAGATAAAGAGAGGAGAAATGGAAGTAGAAGATCGGAAAGGGGTCAGAAAATGTGTACCTTCTTGACGAGGGAGTCACACTCCTTCCTCAGGTTGTCTGCAGTCTTCCTCTCCTCCACTAGCAGCTCCTCAAGGTCCAGACGACGCTCACGGAGCTGCACCGTGTTCTCAAACAGCTCTGAGTTACAGTCTGGGGGAACACACACAAAGACATACAGACAAAGACAGAGTGCATATCTGTGGCTAAATAATGGAGTACAATGTGGTGTATAACTGAGAATACTGTAAGGTGAATGGTAACGACTGACTTGGGGGGCAGACGCTGTCATCCAGAGGACCACCGCTCTCTGAGCCACTGTCATCCTCATCCTCATCCCAGTCAGACTCTTCATCAGAATCTTCATCACTGTCCTCCTGCTCCTCTGGTAGAAAACAACAGGATGAGCTGGGCTGATCAACCATACACTAAACACTCACGCACACAATCACACTTTCAGATGGGTCCAGGACTAACCGTCATCTCCAGCCTTTTCTTTCTTCTTGACGCGTTTGATCTTCTTCTTGAAGACCCTGGTGAGGAAGTCAGCAAACTTGTTGTTCTCCCCTAGAGAGGCCTGGAAGGTGGCAGCTATGGCCCTCTCTCTCTCCTGGAGCTTGGAGATGTCCCTCCGCTTCAACTCCAGTGCCTGCTTACACTCCTCCAACTTAGACTGAGGAGAGAGATGGGATGATGGTAATATGAAATACAGAGACACACACCTCTTCCTTCCCACCTACAGTGCCTTGCGAAAGTATTCGGCCCCCTTGAACTTTGCGACCTTTTGCCACATTTCAGGCTTCAAACATAAAGATATAAAACTGTATTTTTTTGTGAAGAATCAACAACAAGTGGGACACAATCATGAAGTGGAACGACATTTATTGGATATTTCACATTTTTTTAACAATTCAAAAACTGAAAAATTGGGCGTGCAAAATTATTCAGCACCCTTAAGTTAATACTTTGTAGCGCCACCTTTTGCTGCGATTACAGCTGTAAGTTGCTTGGGGTATGTCTATCAGTTTTGCACATCGAGAGACTGACATTTTTTTCCCATTCCTCCTTGCAAAACAGCTCGAGCTCAGTGAGGTTGGATGGAGAGCATTTGTGAACAGCATTTTTCAGTTCTTTCCACAGATTCTCGATTGGATTCAGGTCTGGACTTTGACTTGGCCATTCTAACACCTGGATATGTTTATTTTTGAACCATTCCATTGTAGATTTTGCTTTATGTTTTGGATCATTGTCTTGTTGGAAGACAAATCTCCGTCCCAGTCTCAGGTCTTTTGCAGACTCCATCAGGTTTTCTTCCAGAATGGTCCTGTATTTGGCTCCATCCATCTTCCCATCAATTTTAACCATCTTCCCTGAAAAGCAGGCCCAAACCATGATGCTGCCACCACCATGTTTGACAGTGGGGATGGTGTGTTCAGCTGTGTTGCTTTTACGCCAAACATAACGTTTTGCATTGTTGCCAAAAAGTTCAATTTTGGTTTCATCTGACCAGAGCACCTTCTTCCAAATGTTTGGTGTGTCTCCCAGGTGGCTTGTGGCAAACTTTAAACAACACTTTTTATGGATATCTTTAAGAAATGGCTTTCTTCTTGCCACTCTTCCATAAAGGCCAGATTTGTGCAATATACGACTGATTGTTGTCCTATGGACAGAGTCTCCCACCTCAGCTGTAGATCTCTGCAGTTCATCCAGAGTGATCATGGGCCTCTTGGCTGCATCTCTGATCAGTCTTCTCCTTGTATGAGCTGAAAGTTGAGGGACGGCCAGGTCTTGGTAGATTTGCAGTGGTCTGATACTCCTTCCATTTCAATATCATCGCTTGCACAGTGCTCCTTGGGATATTTAAAGCTTGGGAAATCTTTTTGTATCCAAATCCGGCTTTAAACTTCTTCACAACAGTATCTCGGACCTGCCTGGTGTGTTCCTTGTTCTTCATGATGCTCTCTGCGCTTTTAACGGACCTCTGAGACTATCACAGTGCAGGTGCATTTATACGGAGACTTGATTACACACAGGTGGATTTTATTTATCATCATTAGTCATTTAGGTCAACATTGGATCATTCAGAGATCCTCACTGAACTTCTGGAGGGAGTTTGCTGCACTGAAAGTAAAGGGGCTGAATAATTTTACACGCCCAATTTTTCAGTTTTTGATTTGTTAAAAAAGTTTGAAATATCCAATAAATGTCGTTCCACTTCATGATTGTGTCCCACTTGTTGTTGATTCTTCACAAAAAAATACAGTTTTATATCTTTATGTTTGAAGCCTGAAATGTGGCAAAAGGTTGCAAATTTCAAGGGGGCCGAATACTTTCGCAAGGCACTGTAGGTACCCTGAGGTCTTCCTCTTCTTCCACGCAGGCATTGAGTCTCTCCTGCAAGGAGTTCTCTCTCTTCTCAAACTCTTTGAGCAGCAGCAGCTCCTGGAACAGGGTGACATGGCGCAGGTCAGCCAGCTTCATCTGGATGTCTAGACACAGCTTCTCGTGACGCAGCAGGCACAGCTCCGCATCAAACTGCCACATTGACGACGACATCTGAGAGGAGAGGAAGGGAAGGGAGGGAGAGAAATAAGGGAGGAAGGGAAGGGAGGGAGGGAGAGAAATAAGGGATGGAGGGAGGGAGAGAAATAAGGGAGAGGGGGATGGAGGGAGGGAGAGAAATAAGGGAGGGAGGGATGGAGGGAGGGAGAGAAATAATGGAGAGGGGGATGGAGGGAGGGAGAGAAATAAGGGAGAGGGGGATGGAGAGAAATAAGGGAGAGGGGGACGGAGGGAGGGAGAGAAATAAGGGAGAGGGGGATGGAGGGAGGGAGAGAAATAAGGGAGGGAGGGATGGAGGGAGGGAGAGAAAATAAGGGAGGGAGGGATGGAGGGAGGGAGAGAAATAAGGGAGAGGGGGACGGAGGGAGGGAGAGAAATAAGGGAGGGAGGGATGGAGAGAAATAAGGGAGGGAGGGAGGGAGAGAAATAAGGGAGAGGGGGATGGAGGGAGGGAGAGAAATAAGGGAGAGGGGGATGGAGAGAAATAAGGGAGAGGGGAAGAATGAGTTGGCTTGGTTTCAGTTGACAATTTGATGCCAGAGCCTGGATGTTGCATTGAGGGCCTTTGCATCCCACCTGGAAAGTAAACTATTGGAAAGGCTGACCTGTTCCAGCAGGGATTCCTCTTCATACAGCAGCCTGATCTCCTCCACCTCCCTCATCTCCTCCTCCAGCTCGGTCACCCCAGATTCCTCCACCTCCCTCTCTCTCATATCTGCAGGTGTATGGCAGGGTGTCTCCTCCTGTTTTTCTAGCTCTGCCTCCAGCTGTTCCAGCAGAGTCTGCCCCCCCTCTAGTTCCTGGCCACGAGTACAGGCCCTGTGTGTAGGATTGGCATAATAATCATTATCGCTGAATTATTAGGGGGGGGTGGGGGGGGCAGGCAATGTTTAATGTGATAGTCGTTAGTTACTGTATGTTTCTATAATATTTCATTTTAAAATCACTAATTTTAAATATTTAGTATTTTGGGGACAAAAATCTGTTGGATCAGACTGACTTTTAGACTTAGGAACGTGATAACTGTTTTTAATCAATGATCTGTAATTGATGAGTTATTATGAACCTACAGTAAGTTCTGCTCCGGTCCCAGTCCCAGGCCAGACCTACCTCTGAGCCCTCAGGGCCCCGTAGCGCTGCAGGGTGGTGCGGGTGTAGCGTAGCTTCGTCTCAGGGGTCTCCTCGGGCAGCAGGGAGGGCAGGGTTGGGGCAGGGCTGCAGAAATGAGGCGCTAGGCGCTCCTGGACAGCCTGTAGCTGCTGGGCCTGGGAGCGCAGGCGTGACACGAGGCTCACCTTAGTGTCCCTTAGGGCCATTATGCGACTGTTCATCTGCGTCTTCCTCTCATGGATCTGACAGACACAGAGGGACAAACATACAGTGGGGCAAAAAAGTATTTAGTCAGCCACCAATTGTGCAAGTTCTCCCACGTAAAAAATGAGAGAGGCCTGTAATTTATCATAGGTACACTTCAACTATGACAGACAAAATGAGAAAAAAAATCCAGAAAATCACATTGTAGGATTTTTTATGAATTTATTTGTAAATTATGGTGGAAAATAAGTATTTGGTCAATAACAAACGTTTCTCAATACTTTGTTATATACCCTTTGTTGGCAATGACAGAGGTCAAATGTTTTCTGTAAGTCTTCACAAGGTTTTCACACACTGTTGCTGGTATTTTGGCCCATTCCTCCATGCAGATCTCCTCTAGAGCAGTGATGTTTTGGGGCTGTTGCTGGGCAACACGGACTTTCAACTCCCTCCAAAGATTTTCTATGGGGTTGAGATCTGGAGACTGGCTAGGCCACTCCAGGAGCTTGAAATGCTTCTCACGAAGCCACTCCTTCGTTGCCCGGGCGGTGTGTTTGGGATCATTGTCATGCTGAAAGACCCAGCCACGTTTCATCTTCAATGCCCTTGCTGATGGAAGGAGGTTTTCACTCAAAATCTCACGATACATGGCCCCATTCATTCTTTCCTTTACACGGATCAGTCGTCCTGGTCCCTTTGCAGAAAAACAGCCCCAAAGCATGATGTTTCCACCCCAAAGCTTCACAGTAGGTATGGTGTTCTTTGGATGCAACTCAGCATTCTTTGTCTTCCAAACACGACGAGTTGAGTTTTTACCAAAAAGTTATAGTTTGGTTTCATCTGACCATATGACATTCTCCCAATCTTCTTCTGGACCATCCAAATGCTCTCTAGCAAACTTCAGACGGGCCTGGAGATGTACTGGCTTAAGCAGGGGGACACGTCTGGCACTGCAGGATTTGAGTCCCTGGCGGCGTAGTGTGTTACTGATGGTAAGCTTTGTTACTTTGGTCCCAGCTCTCTGCAGGTCATTCACTAGGTCCCCCCGTGTGGTTCTGGGATTTTTGCTCACCGTTCTTGTGATCATTTTGACCCCACGGGATGAGATCTTGCGTGGAGCCCCAGATCGAGGGAGATTATCAGTGGTCTTGTATGTCTTCCATTTCCTAATAATTGCTCCCACAGTTGATTTCTTCAAACCAAGCTGCTTACCTATTGCCGATTCAGTCTTCCCAGCCTGGTGCAGGTCTACAATTTTGTTTCTGGTGTCCTTTGACAGCTCTTTGGTCTTGGCCATAGTGGAGTTTGGAGTGTGACTGTTTGAGGTTGTTGACAGGTGTCTTTTATACTGATAACAAGTTCAAACAGGTGCCATTAATACAGGTAACGAGTGGAGGACATATAGTTTGGGTGGGGGTCAGGTACAGAGGTCGCCAGGTCTATTATTGTATTACGTAGTGTAGTACGTTTGGTTTTGAATGGTAAAGATTGAGAGAAAGTGTGAGACGTAACCTAGTACCTTCTCCTCTAAGTGGACCAGCTGAGCTCTCTTCTTCTCTGCGTTCATCCTCAGGTGTTCTGGGACCGTAAAGTCTTTGGCAGTCTTCAGCTTGAAGTCACCCATGTTCTCCGTAGCCAATCGGATGGCTCGCACATCTTCCGGATCCTCACAGTTCTCATTGGGCTTTGTGGCATACCTAAGCAGTCACATGGAGATACAGTCATGTAGGGAAGAGTGAGGACAGAAATTCTGAAACGGAGACAAGAAACTTCAACAGAAGCCAAATGATAACAGACTCACAGTTCAGCCCACTCTTTTCTCCTCTTCTCTATCTTAACTCGGGCCCGCTCTGCCTTCTCCGTAGCCTTGCGGAGTTTCTCTGCCTGGCGGCCAGCCAGCTTGCTGCCCCCTGGACGCACCACATGGGGCGCCATAACAGCCTCCTCACCCAGGTCCTCCTGGTCCGCTGGCCAGGGACACACACATTATGATATGGTAGGTAAAACACACACACATTCTCTCTCTCTCTCTCCCCGCTCTCCTACCTGTGATGTTGGAACTGTCTTTGCCGGCCTCTGCTTTGTTCCTCCAACGTTCCTGCCCCACTGTCCCCGGGCCCCCCACCCTTCCCCTCTGTTTCAGCTCGTGGAACCTCTGGGACAGTGCCAGCAGACGATAGGTGGAGATCCTGTGGTCACTCTGGAACGCTACCACAGTAACTGTGTCCGACTCAAGAGAATCCCAGAACCTGGAAGAGCCAGTGGGCAAATCTGAAATGTCAACCCATTCCCTAAGCGCACTACCAGGTGAAAGTGCAGATTGATTGGTTGCTGGTTAAGTACCTCTCCTGTAGTTTCTGGAGTCCGATGCGGTGGCGTTCCTCCTCCCAGGCCAGCTCCTTCCTGGCCTCTCTCACCCTCTGGGCCGTCATCCTCTCAGTCTCCTCACGGAACCGCCAGTCCAGCTCCAACTCCTACACATACACACTAGATTCTCTTGGGCTGTGGCCAGAAACATGCTACAATTTATTAGGTTTATCACAGAAACATTCAAATGCTTTTTGGTTGGTTATGATACTAAACACTTCGGGACGAAGGGGTGGATTTGGGTTGCAGGGGTGTATGGGTTTGTGAGTGTGTACCGTGCGGTGCAAGCGGACGTGTTCGGGCAGACCCTGGTTCTTCTCCAGTAGCTGTTTGAACTGGTTCTGCAGCTCGGCCAGCATCTTACGTCTCTCCACCTTCCTCATCTCAGCCTCCCGACGCATACGGTCCATTTCCAACTTCTGCTTAGCCGTCTCAATGCTACAGAGAGGGAAGTGGAGGAGGGAGAGAAATAGAGGGGAAGAAAGAGAGGGATGTGTGACAGAGGGGTAGCGAGCGAGGGGCTGGTTTGCCTTTAGCCAGGTGTGCATTTGTATGAGTTTGTCTCTAGGTTTCTTCCTCACCTGTATGCCGACGGGTCTTCAATATCCTGGGCCACACCCTCCATTTCAACGCCGACCTGTTTCACCAACAACACACACAGGCAACCACAGAACTGGCACTCACTTATGTGTTATTCATGAGGTTATTGTCCCACTCGTTTCCTCCATCCCTCTATTCTACCCTCCCTTCCCTGCCCCCCACTGACCCGTGGTGAGGGGACTTTGGCCTTGCTGCACTGCAGGGCTTTAAGCAGGTCCTCCTGGGGCAGTAGGCTGAAGGAGAAGATGTTGCCGTCCTCCCCTGTCGTCAGGACAAATTGGTCGTCAAAGCTACAGCGCAGCTGGCGCAGCTGTCCATACTGGTTGTCATGGACGCTGAGGGCCCAGAAGGCCTGCATGGATGTGAGGTGGAAGTCAGGTGGCTGCAGAGGGTAGGCTCGGACACTGCCTGACTGCATGCCACATAGCAACAGCTGCCTGCTTGAGCTGGGACAGAGAGAGACCACAACAACCTGTCAACATATACAGTCGTATGAAAAAGTTTGGACACCCCTCTGAGGCTGCATAATAATTTACTCTGTCGTCACAGAAAATGATCACAGTGGCATGCCATTCATTTTCTAATAAAAGCTGAGTACTGGGGTATTGTCCAGACAAATATTTTTAGCGTAGCAATATTAAGTTGTAAGAAATTAAATCAGATGTGAAAATTAGGCTATGCAAAAATGTGGGCACCCTTGTCTTTCTGTTGATTTGAATACCTGTAACTACTTAGCACTGATTAATTGGAACACACAATTGGTTTGGTGAGCTCATTAAACCTTGAACTTCATAGACAAGTGCAGCCAATCATGAGAAAAGGTATTTAAGGTGGCCAATTGCAAGTTGTTGTTCTCTTTGACTCTCCTCTGAAGAGTGGCAACATGGGGGTCTCAAAACAACTCTCAAATGACCTAAAAACATAGATTGTTTAACATTATGGTTTAGAGGAAGGCTACAAAAATGTATCGCTGAGATTTAAGCTGTCAGTGTCCACTGTGAGGAACATAGTGAGGAAATGGAAGACCACAGGCACAGTTCTTGTTAAGGCCAGAAGTGGCAGGCCAAGTAAAATATCGGAGAGGTGAAGGATGGTGAGAACGATCAAAAACAGCCCACAGACCACCTCCAAAGACCTACAACATCATCTTGCTGCAGATGGTGTCAATGTGCATCGTTCAACAATTCAGCGCACTTTGCACAAGGAGAAGCTGTATGGGAGAGTGATGCGGAAGAAGCCTTTTCTGCACACACGCCACAAACAGAGTCGCTTGAGGTATGCAAACGCACATTTGGACAAGCCAGCTTCATTTTTGAATAAGGTGCTGTGGACTGATGAAACAAAGATTGAGTTATTTGGTCATAACAAGGGACGTTATGCATGGCAGCAAAAGAACAGAGTTCCAAGAAAAACACTTGCTACCCACAGTAAAATTTGGTGGGGTTTCATCATGCTGTGGGGCTGTGTGGCCAGTGCCGGTACTGGGAATCTTGTTAAAGTTGAGGGTCGCATGGATTCCACTCAATAAGCAGATTCTTGGGAATAATGTTGAAGAATCAGTCACAAAGTTGAAGTTATGCCAGGGCTGGATATTTCAACAAGACAACGACCCAAAACACTGCTCAAAATCTTGTAAGGAGGAATGGTCCAAAATATCTTCATCCAGAATCCAGACACTCATTAGAGGCTATGGGAAGCGTCTAGAGGCTGTTATTTTAGCAAAAGGAGGCTATTCTAGATATTGATGTGATTTTTCTATTGGGGTGCCCAAAGTTATGCACCTGTCTAATTTTGTTTTGATGCATATTGCACATTTTCTGTTAATCCAATAAACCTCATTTCACTACTGAAATATTACTTTGTCCATCAGTTATTTGATAGATCAAAATTAAATTGCTGATCCAAACACCCAATTATTTATGAATGGAAATTGTCAGGGGTGCCCAAACTTTTTCATACGACTGTACACACATTAACAGAACATCTACAAACCTCTGCAGTTACAACATTACAGAACACAATACAGACACACTGATACAGAAAACGTTTTCAGCCATCAGTTGTGTAGTCCCTTACCTGAAGGTGATGGTGCAGATGGGGTCCTCGTCTGTATTCTGGACAGGCAGGAAGGTGAACGGCTCATCCCTGCGCTGTAACAGGTCCTCACCCTGCTGCTCGGAAAACTTACAGTGGTACAGGAACCCCGAATCATAGCCTCCCTGAGAGAGATATGGAGAGAGAGCCTGGTTTTCACCCCGCACCTCCGCACACTCCACCGGCTTCCAGTCGAAGACTCATCCACGACAAGACCATGGTACTTGCCTACGGAGCTGCAAGAGGACTTGCCCCTCCCTACCTTCAGGCTATGCTCAAACCCTACACCCTGACCCGAGTACTCCACTCTACCACCACTGGTCTCTTGGCCCTCCCACCCCTACGGGAGGGCAGCTCCCACTCAAAGCTCTTCTCTGATCTGGCACGCCAATGGTGGAACCAGCTTCCCCCTGAAGCTAGGACAGCAGAGTCCCTGCCCATCTTCCGAAAACATCTGAAACCCTACCTCTTCAAAGAGTATCTTAAATAATCCCACAGAACCCCTCCTCACCCCCCACAAAAATAAATAATTACCTTTTGTGAACTAACACTAGCACTTTACTTTTCCCCTCCCTTCTAGCACTGACTTTGCTACTTTATTGAGGAAAAATGTATTTACTATGACTGAGATATGTGGTTGTCCCACCTAGCTGTAAGTCGCTCTGGATAAGAGCATCTGCTAAATGACTAAAATGTAAATGTGCAATGTAGAGAGAGCGAGATATGGCCCTTAATGTGTGTGTATGTACCATGGAGAGCCAGAAGGCCCCAGGAAGAGAGTAGAAGCCACAGCAGAGAGGGCTGGGGGGGTCAGGGGTGTAAAGAGGGGGCAGCTCTTCCTCCTCCTCTACCTCCTGCAGCTCCTCCTCAGTGGGCTCAAGGCCCTCCTCCTTGGCTTTCTTCAGCTGTGCTTCTCTCTCCTTCTGCTTCTTCTCCTTCAGAGCCTGCCTGCGCGCAATCTCCTCCTCCCGCTGAAATACACACACTCACAGTTACACACCCATGCCAGAGTTGAATCAAAAGAGCTGTCCACAAAGCAGATAACAGACAGATATAATGTGAGCGTGCTTATGTACGTTTCCTACTAAGTATGATGTGTATGCTTCTGTGTAAACTGTGTTTTTTACCTAGACAGCTTTTATGTGATGTGTATGTTTTATTGATTCTATGGAACCCATGACTCCTTGGAAAACAGTGGCAAGTGTTACTGAGTGGACTATCCTGGATAAATAAATAAAATTAAAATGTGTTTACAGTACAGTTGTTCCCAGACAGTGAGGGCCAGACCTTGATGTGTGACTTGATGCTGCTGAAGGTGAAGTTTCTTGTGGGGAGGCCAGAGATGTGGTAGGTGGTGCCGTGGTTCTGGGCCTCTGGGTCTGGAGACTGGACCTCCACTACATGACCACTCCTACACAGGACCAGCAGGGTGTTTTTGCCCTGAACACACACACACAGAAGGGTTCTAACTAGACTCACGTGCCATTGTCTTGCATACATTTGTCACTGATCTGGGATCAGACTTACATGTGACTGGGGGGACCACTCCAGCCCCTGTACAGGTCCTGGTACTGTGACAAACCCAATGGGGTCATACCTGTCCCCCACAGTGAAGAAGAACACAGTGCAGTCCATACTCTAGAGAGAGAAAGAGAGAAGGAGGGATGGTGGAGGGGAGAGGATTATTAATATGTTATTATTCCGATTCAGTTTGTTTTAGGTCTACAAGGGGAGTGTCTATAGAAATTAGCTAAAGATTGATTTCACATTGCCCATTGGCCAATATTCTGCGGCCTTCCCTACCCCAGTAGCTAGGATCTCGCCGTTACGTTCATATGCAATGGCTGTCACAGCTGCATTGTGGGGTTTGAAGGCCTGTTTGAGACGGAGCTCGGCATCTCCATAGCGACTGCGCCCGGCAACCACTCGTAAACTCTGGGGGTTGTAGAGCTCCAGCAGACGGACCACCCCGTCCTCAAAGCCCACCACCACCAGCCCTCCACTAGGGTTCACCTACACACACAGGCAAGGGCCACACAGAACAATGTCAACACACGGTACAGTACACAGATAAGCAAAGCAAGTTGAGACCTAGTTGAAGAACACAAGGCACTGCATGAATGATTATGTTACCATATACAGTGCATTCGGAAAGTATTCTGACCCCTTGACCTTATTCACAGCCTTATTCTAAAATGGATTAAATTGTTTTTACCCTCATCAATCTACACACAATACCTTGTTTTTTGCTCTGACATGCACTGTCAACTGTGGGACCTTATAGGTGTGTGCCTTTCCAAATCATGTCCAATCAATTCATTTTACCATTGGTGGACTCCATTCAAGATGTAAAAATATCTCAAGGAAGATCAATGGAAACAGGACGCACCTGAGCTCAATTTTGAATCTCATAGCAAAGTGTCTGAATACTTACAGTTGAAGTCAGAAGTTTACATACACCTTAGCCAAATACATTTAAACTCAGTTTTTCACAATTCCTGACATTTAATCAGAGTAAAAATTCCCTGTTTTAGGTCAGTTAGGATCACTACTTTATTTTAAGGATGTGACGTGTCAGAATAATAGTAGAGAGAATAATTTATTTCAGCTCTTATTTATTTCATCACACTCCCAGTGGGTCAGAAGTTTACATACACTCAATTAGTATTTGGTAGCATTGCCTTTAAATTGTTTAACTTGGGTCAAATGTTTCAGGTATCCTTCCACAAGCTTTGTGGGAAAAAATTGGATGAATTTTGGCCCATTCCTCCTGACAGAGCTGTTGAACTGAGTCAGGTTTTGTAGGCCTCGTTGCTCGCACACGATTTTTCAGTTCTGCCCACAATCCTTTTCTTTAGGATTGAGGTCAGAGCTTTGTGATGGCCACGCAACATGATGCTACCACCCCGTGCTTCAAGGTTGGGACGGTGTTCTTCAGCTTGCAAGCCTCCCCCTTTTTCCTCCAAACATAACGATGGTCATTATGGCCAAACAGTTCTATTTTTGTTTCATCAGACCAGAGGACATATCTCCAAAAAGTATGATCTTTGTCCCCATGTGCAGTTGCAAAGCGTAGTCTGGCTTTTTTAATGGTGGTTTTGGAGCAGTGGCTTCTTCCTTGCTGAGCAGCCTTTCCGGTTATGTCAATATAGGACTCGTTTTACTGTGGATATTGATACTTTTGTTTCCTCCAGCATCTTCACAAGGTCCTTTGCTGTTGTTCTGGGATTGATTTGCACTTTTTGCACCAAAGTACGTTCATCTCTAAGAGACAAAATGCATCTCCTTCCTGAGAGGTATGATGGCTGCGTGATCCCATGGTGTTTATACTGGCGTAGTGTTGTTTGTACAGATGAACGTGGTACCTTCAGGCATTTGGAAATTGCTCCCAAGGATGAACCAGACTTGTAGAGGTGTACAATTTCTTTTCTGAAGTCTTGGTTGATTTCTTTTGATTTTCCCATGATGTCAAGCAAAGAGGCACTGAGTTTGAAGGTAGGCCTTGAAATACATCCACAGGTACACCTCCAATTGACTCAAATTATGTTAATTAGCCTATCAGAAGCTTCTAAAGCCATGACATTATTTTCTGGAATTTTCCAATATGTTTAAAGGCACAGTCAACTTTGTGTATGTAAACTTCTGACCCACTGGAATTGTGATACAGTGAATTATAAGTTAAATAATCTGTCTGTAAACAATTGTTGGAAAATTACTTGTGTCATGCACAAAGTAGATGTCCTAACCAACTTGCCAAAACTATAGTTTGTTAACAAAAAGTTTGTGGAGTGGTTGAAAAATTAGTTTTAATGACTCCAACCTAAGTGTATGTAAACTTCCGACTTCAACTGTATGTAAATAAGGTATGTTTTTAATTTTTAATAAAAGTGCAAAAACTTTTAAAAACTGTTCGCTTTGTCATTTATGGGTATTGTGTGTAGATTGATGAGGGAAAATAAAGATTTTATCCATTTTAGAATAAGGCTGTAACGTAACAAAATGTGGAAAAATTAAAGGGGTCTGAATATTTTCCGAATGCACTCTAGTCAATTCTCACATACATACCAGGCGTGGCGCCCAGGTCAGTGTTGTTCCACCTTGTTTGTAGCGGCTGGTTGTTAGTTCTTTCTTTGCAAGGAAGTCAAAAATCCTCACTGAGCCTGAGAAAGAGAGGAAGAAAGAGTGTGTGTTTGGAACATATCGACACAAAAATCATGCGTTTCTATAATCTGTGCTGTGTGTACAGTGATAGGCCACTCTCACGGTCTAAAGTGGTGGTGGCCATCAGATGGCTAGTGCTGGACACATCCATTCCCTGGATCACTCCAGCATGGAAGGAGAACAGACACTCTGGGTCCTGGGTCTGTACACACAATATAATGGAGTAATTTAATACAAAACCCAATACACACAGTCCCACATACACACTCAAACACTGTGCTGATGGAAAGAAACTCACAATGTTGGAAAATGAAAGATCCAGTTTCCAGATGCCTCCATTGGAATCCTGTGAAGAGATACATTTGACACGTTATTTAATAAGAAATTATCTTGTTTCTGAGGGAATCCCAAACTTAAACCCATTAACATAACACTACACAGTTTCCCATACAGTCCATGGTAACCACCTATGATGGTTGTAAAACTTTAGGCTAAGTGTTGTTGTATGACCCTTGGCCCTTGACCCCTGCCCTCTGACCTGGGCAAACCAGATGAAGGAGTCTGGCAGGCAGCTTTTGACCATGGAGGACAGGCTGACGTTGCGTCCAATCACCATCTCGTTCATGGGCTCAATCTCAAACAGACCGCTGTCATCGTTACAGTCTGCTGTGTCAATGCTCTCAAAGTCCCAGCCCTGCACAGTGTGGAGAAAGATATTACACAGCGAGCAATCAACAAAACTGGCCCCAGATCAGTTGTTCAGGCCTGCTTTTTAGGGTTAGCAGAGACCACTTAGACTGAGGCTGAGAGGACTGTATAGTATCTGAAAGGTTACCCTAATGGCTCCATCGGAGCCGATGGTCATGAGCTCCCCCTCGTCCAAAGCAAACTGCTGGATGGTGCCAGCGTGGCACGTCCTGCCCCCCTTACGGCATATCTCTACCTTGATCAGGCCCCCGTCCCACAGCAGCATGTTTCCCCACTCAGACCCCGACACTACCTGGCACCCGGACAGCAGGGATGTGATCAGGACAACATAGAACAAGAGAATATTGCTTTTGGTTTGTGTCAATTTCAATGATGTATGAATAGCAGGAATTTAATGTAAAAGAGCAGTGGACAGACCTTCCCATCAGGCAGCTCCACATAACCCTCGATATCCGTCAGGGCAGTCTTCCCAAACCTTCCCAGAAGCCCTTGCAGTTTGAGACCAGTAAAAGTGCTGGCCATTTTCCAAAACCTGGAAGAATGATTGATGAGAGATCAACTCACATGGTGAATGACACTGTACACATAATAAACCATTTTTGTATTTGTTGTCAATATTTCATGATGAAATCTGTTTTCTCTCCGCCCAGCTTTCTATAAAGTACTTTGTAACAAATGTATAAAAGTGGTAGTACAAATACATTTTGCTCGATTGATTGCTACTAACTTGATGTGTCCAGATCCGGAGGTGGTGAGTTGCCCAGGATTGTCAGGTGAAAAGGTGACCCTGTAGACGTCCTGTGAGAAGGCCTTGCAGCGCAGCATCACCTGTTCATGTCTCCATTCCCACAGGGTCAGCATGTAGTCCGGAGCACTACCCACACTGGCCAGCAGGGTGCCCTCATGGTTAAAGTCCACAAAGCTGTAAGCCTGCCCTGTCCCACCTAACGGATAGGGATTCAAACCAAATGTCTTGATCATTAATAATATTCTTTATACATAGTTTTTTTTAATTAATTTTCAACACCACAAAGGGTGTGAGTGCCTGTGTGCATGTGGTAAAGTTCCCATACCTCTGAGAATGCGGTAGGGTCGTAGTGAGGGATACTCATAGATGACGATGTTGGGCTGGTCTCCCTTCTCTGCCACAGCAAAATACCTATTACTGGGGTGGGCCTGCAGAGAAACACAGTTACCGATGGGGTTATATAGGGTGAATTAAGGTTATCCAGAGCCAGTGTTTCTGTGTGTGTGTGTGTACCATGATGGTGCCGATGCCTCCCCCACTGCAGGAGCGGAGGTAGCGTTGCTCCTTGGTCCGAACATCCAGGAATATGAGCTGGTTTCCAGCCACAAAGGCCAGCGTTCGCTCATCCAGCAGCTGCAGGTTAGCCCTGCGCCCACAGTCATACCCAAAAGAGTGCCTGGAAGAATGTTAATTAAGGTGCAACGCAATACACAAACATAATACCATGAACATAACTGGGTTGTGAAGACTTCTACGCATAAACTCTGGCACATGGCATACACAGTGTTAAAAGATACGTAAGGTGCAGCAGGTTCTCTGGGATCTCCGAGTCTGCAGTGATGACTGGTCTGGAGTACAGCTCGTCATAGTTGTAGTACATGTCCTCAGAGAGTTTCTTCATCCCCATTCGCTCCTCCTCTTCCTCCACAGCATCACTACTCCCACCTGGCTGCTGCTGCACCTGCTCAGAGGCTGCAGGAGCTGAAAAGACAAACTGCTGTCAAACATCAGGTCATGGCCGAGAAGTAGGCACGCCATACTGAAACATTTTGCAGTGGGGGAAAAAAAAGGGTGTTCTTATTGTACAAGTTCCGGTAGTTACCTCCCTGTTTCTAAACGGTCTCTATCTACTGAACACGACCCAGCTCTCTCATGAGGGAGCTACCTATGTGTGGACTCTAGACAGAAAGGTCATAAAGAGAGCAGGACTACCCTGAACTTTGTCTTGTGAAGGGTCCTCTGCTTGTGTATGTGCTTCCTGTGCACCTGCTGATTGGGAAGTTGTGTTGTTCTCTGGAGGTGGCTGAACATTTGAGCTTTCCGTTTCCCCAGAAGCTTTCTGCTTTCCTGTGGGGTCACCTGTCATAAGTACAAGATCAGGAAGATTAAGTGCATCAAAAAAGGCAAATAGGACTTGTAAAACACTTCCAAGAAGAGGCTTAAGTTTATTGATAGTTTACAGACCAAATGTCTTATGTTGACAGGAGTCTTATTTCTATTGACAGTGTGTAACATGTAATGCAAATATGCAGACTTCATTTAAATGAATGAGCTACAATATTTGAAAATCACCCTAACGTAGACAGCAGCTAGCAAACAAGCTAGCTAGCTAGAATTGCTCATTCCTTGTGTTAGGGTCAGAGCAGGGTAAATAACTAAATAGCTCTTTGATTGTACCTATTAATTTAAATATTAATTTACCGTAGTCAAAATGTATAATTAGTTGAGCTGTGAACTTATATATTACCTTGAAAATTGTCTTCAGCTGGTTGTTTCTCAGAAGAGTCCATCTTCATTTGTAGTTGACTCGTTGCTGGGCAACCCAGGTAGAGTGACTTTGTAATCGCAAAGCATGTTGGTTAATGTAGTCACCCACTCCGACTGAAGCTTTGGGACACGTTCAGGTATGAGGTTAACTCAGAATATATTAATAAATAAATCAGATAGTCTTACATAAAATGTAGACATGTGTTTTTGTTAGTGCCAGCCTATATTAACTGAGTGAGTAGACTACAATCAGTGGTTCAGATTCACAACCTTTTTTAAAATTTGTACCACTAATCACATTTTGTCCTTTCCACGCATACCCCTGAAGTACCCCCTCAATTGCATTTTACCAGTAACCCTATAGTCTCATGAGTATTCTCAAGTAACCCCTGTGGATAAGGCCAAGTACCCACAGGGGTCCGACTACCCCTGGACTACATTGATCTGTTAATATGAGCATCCATGGACCATCATATCATATTTATATTAAAATGTGTGTGTGGAAATAGTGTCAAATAAGTCAGCTATAAAGCCATTCCAATGCCATACTAATGTATTTTATTTTTGAAAGATCACATTTTACAGTAATGAAGTCATAAAAGAGAAAGTGTTTTGATTAATAAGTAGTATTAGGCTTACACGTTTGACAGGACTATCGATGTATATATTACAATGAGAGAAAATAACAAACAAAAAGTAAAATAAGTGCCATGTCTATAAAACAAAAACTTATTAAATTAAAACTTCAATGCAGCTGTTTTTATCTCAATATCAAATTATTTCTGTGTAACAATTAAGTAACTTTTACTGTGATTGGAAAGGGATACCTAGTCAGTTGTACAACTGAAATGTGTGTGGGGGGCTACCTTAATCTACATCCACATCTTTGGCGCCTGGGGAACAGTGGGTTAACTGCCTTTCTCAGGAGCAGAACTCTTTCTTATTGGTCTATTAAAGGCCCAGTGCAGTCAAAATTTGGATTTTCTGTATTTTATACACTGAATGCAGAAAACATTAGGAACACCTGCTCTTTCCCTGACAAACTGACCAGGTAAATCCAGGTGAAAGCTATGATCCCTTATTGATGTCAATTCAATCAGTGTAGATGAAGGGGAGGAGACGTTTAACTCTTAAATGTCATGGCAAAATTTAGATTTCCGCCTAAATAGACATACCCAAAAGTAACTGCTATTAATGTGTAATTACATGATTATAACATACAAACCGTTGCTATATTTGGAAAGAAGACATCTGGGAGATTGAGGAAAGATAGGAGTTGCATAGTTCAGAATACACAAGATCAAGCACACACAAAATAACCTTTTTAATTTTAAAAGACATCTTTTATTGACAAGCCATAGGTTAATTATTTATGACTAGAGCTGGAAACACAGATGGCTTCCACAACATGTATGAGAAAAAAATGGGATTACTAGACCTAACAACTAGAAATGGGCAGACGTTTTAGTAAGTGGTCAGGTGTGGTCACGGGATGTTTCCAACTTTCCCTAAACCTCTCCAAAGTGGCATATAAATGTAAATTAGACATTTCCAGTGCTATTACATAATTGCAATCCCTAAATGCTATTTGTTCCTTAAAAAAAACACATTTTCTACCATATCAACCTCACTCAAACATTGTGGTTTTATGGCGTATCAAGGGTCCTTTCAACTTCTCCAAAGTGTCCGAATGTGGTAATTGCACTGTTTTTGCACACTGGATGTGCCAAAAAGTTATTGTTCACTATAAAAAAAAAACAATTATATGACACCAACCTCTCTCAAACATTGTGGTGGTGTCGGGTGACATACAGCGGATATGTAAGCAGGCAACATCATCTTTTTGATGCGCAAAGATAGTCACTCAGTGGACATTCGATGTTGACATCAAGTAATACATCAGATAACATTGGCAATAGGCTTTATTCCTACCAACCTAAGCATTCATTTGATTCCCCCCCATGTCGCTATAGCGTAAACACAGACCAAATTGAGTTTACTTTGTAAGATGTTTGGTAAAAACATTGTGTAAAATAAACATTTTGATTCTCGGGGCTGGTGATCAATAACGGTAGGTCACAGGGAGACAAATAAGATATCCTCATGAGCTGTGGAGTCCAGGCTTTTGGTGTGTATCAACGTATTCTGTGATAATTTTGTTTATGCTTCACAATGCTAACCGGAATGTAGTTAGCAGCCATCTTGAAATGAGGTCATCGGCTCAGCCTGCCCTTATAAATGTATGCCCATATATGGTAGTAAGTCATACCTAGGCTTTCCGCAGACACCCTGCTTTTGCAGTTAGGGGCTACTGTTCTCATACCAGACTGAATTGAATAAAAAAACACTGCTGGGTTTTTCACGCTCAACAGTTTCCTGTGTGTATCAAGAATGGTCCACTACCCAAAGGACATCCAGCCAACTTGACACAACTGTGGGAAGAATTGGAATCAACATGGGCCAGCATCCCTGTGGAACACTTTCCAGTCAATGCCCCAACGAATTGAGGCTGTTCTGAGGGAAAAGGTGGGTGCAACTCAATATTAGGAAGATGTTCCTAATGTTTTGTGCACTCAGTGTTTATATTTCCATACTATGAGGTTGGAATAATACTGTGAAAATTATGATGATGCACTTTTAGTGTAAGAGCAGGCTGAAATGTCAGGTCTTTTCAAACAACTCTTATACTAAAAATGTTTTTATTTTTATTTTTATTCAACCTTTTTTTCACTAGGCAAGTCAGTTAAGAACAAATTCTTATTTACAATGACGGCCTACCCTGGCCAAACCCTAACCCGGGTGACGCTGGGCAAATTGTGAGCTGCCCTATGGGACTCCTAATCACGGCCGGCTGTGATACAGTCTAGAAATGAACCAGGGTCTGTAGTGACGCCTCGCACTGAGATGCAGTTCACAATTTCACAGTATTATTCTAACCTCATAGTGTGGAAATATATATAAAACACAGAAAAATCATGTTGACTGCATGGGAAGCATTATCCTCACAGATGATTCCAAACCAACCCCAAACCCAGGATAGAGGGGTTCAGTGAATGTGTTATTCACTCTGTGGAGGAGGGTCACTTTTTTAGAAATGCTGTAAAAGGACAGAGTTCCTGCCTTGTAGTCCAGGTACACTCCTACTCTGGAGGTGCAATGGGATCGTATTTTAGTCTTAACATTATCATGAAGGAAAGAACAACTGGTGGGAGAGCATTCCAAACTCCAAGACTGATCATTACCTCCAAACCTACACTCATTACCCTCTCCTTTCCTCACAAGAGCCACATATGAGACTGCCACAGTAATCCAGCCTCGAAGCTCAGCCTCCCAGTAGCAGTTTCCAGATAAACCCTCTCTACACAGCACTTGGTCATAGTGGGTAAATCTGTCTGGATGATCAGGATAGGCTTGAGTCTCCCCTTCACTCCATGTCACCTTGCTGTTCTTCTCAGACAGATGCAGTGTTCCACATGCTGTGTTAGGATCCACCGTGAGTTCGTAGGAATCTGAGTGAATTGACAAAAAAAAAAAATATGACAAAAAGAGAGATACAGTGCCTTGCGAAAGTATTCGGCCCCCTTGAACTTTGCGACCTTTTGCCACATTTCAGGCTTCAAACATAAAGATATAAAACTGTATTTTTTTGTGAAGAATCAACAACAAGTGGGACACAATCATGAAGTGGAACGACATTTATTGGATATTTCAAACTTTTTTAACAAATCAAAAACTGAAAAATTGGGCGTGCAAAATTATTCAGCCCCCTTAAGTTAATACTTTGTAGCGCCACCTTTTGCTGCGATTACAGCTGTAAGTCGCTTGGGGTATGTCTCTATCAGTTTTGCACATCGAGAGACTGACATTTTTTCCCATTCCTCCTTGCAAAACAGCTCGAGCTCAGTGAGGTTGGATGGAGACCATTTGTGAACAGCAGTTTTCAGTTCTTTCCACAGATTCTCGATTGGATTTAGGTCTGGACTTTTACTTGTCCCTTCTAACACCTGGATATGTTTATTTTTGAACCATTCCATTGTAGATGTTGCTTTATGTTTTGGATCATTGTCTTGTTGGAAGACAAATCTCCGTCCCAGTCTCAGGTCTTTTGCAGACTCCATCAGGTTTTCTTCCAGAATGGTCCTGTATTTGGCTCCATCCATCTTCCCATCAATTTTAACCATCTTCCCTGTCCCTGCTCAAGAAAAGCAGGCCCAAACCATGATGCTGCCACCACCATGTTTGACAGTGGGGATGGTGTGTTCAAGGTGATGAGCTGTGTTGCTTTTACGCCAAACATAACGTTTTGCATTGTTGCCAAAAAGTTCAATTTTGGTTTCATCTGACCAGAGCACCTTCTTCCACATGTTTGGTGTGTCTCCCAGGTGGCTTGTGGCAAACTTTAAATGACACTTTTTATGGATATCTTTAAGAAATGGCTTTCTTCTTGCCACTCTTCCATAAAGGCCAGATTTGTGCAATATACGACTGATTGTTGTCCTATGGACAGAGTCTCCCACCTCAGCTGTAGATCTCTGCAGTTCATCCAGAGTGATCATGGGCCTCTTGGCTGCATCTCTGATCAGTCTTCTCCTTGTATGAGCTGAAAGTTTAGAGGGATGGCCAGGTCTTGGTAGATTTGCAGTGGTCTGATACTCCTTCCATTTCAATATTATCGCTTGCACAGTGCTCCTTGGGATGTTTAAAGCTTGGGAAATCTTTTTGAATCCAAATCCGGCTTTAAACTTCTTCACAACAGTATCTCGGACCTGCCTGGTGTGTTCCTTGTTCTTCATGATGCTCTCTGCGCTTTTGACGGACCTCTGAGACTATCACAGTGCAGGTGCATTTATACGGAGACTTGATTACACACAGGTGGATTGTATTTATCATCATTAGTCATTTAGGTCAACATTGGATCATTCAGAGATCCTCACTGAACTTCTGGAGAGAGTTTGCTGCACTGAAAGTAAAGGGGCTGAATAATTTTGCACGCCCAATTTTTCAGTTTTTGATTTGTTAAAAAAGTTTGAAATATCCAATAAATGTCGTTCCACTTCATGATTGTGTCCCACTTGTTGTTGATTCTTCACAAAAAAATACAGTTTTATATCTTTATGTTTGAAGCCTGAAATGTGGCAAAAGGTCGCAAAGTTCAAGGGGGCCGAATACTTTCGCAAGGCACTGTATATATATATATATATATATATATATATATATATATATATATATATATATATATATATATATATATATATATATATATATACATATACACACATTGTGTGGGGGGGTGGGGGGTTCATGTGTGTTCATGATGTGGGCAGTATGAGAAAACATCCTGTGACTCACATTCTAAGAACTCCTCTCTGGTCTTGGGCTCCAGAGGTCGAACAATTTGCACTTTCATCACTATGGACACACAAACGTTCGAAATGCCACTACTATTCAGTCAGATATTTCTTGTGTGATCTTAATAAATACATGGTCTACTCTTTGCCTTACCATTTTCAGATATCTTGTCTATTTCCTCCTTGCAGATACCATCCAGTTGCACTTTCAGTCCAGAAACCAATTTCTTCACACGTTCAAAAGAAATGTGTGGATTGAAAGTGGGGCTGGGTAGGGCCTCAGAACCAGGAGGGACAGAGAGTGACTGGAAACTCTACAGTGGAAACAGACAAGAAAATAACTAGTCTAGAGACAGTTTCACTTAGATGGCAACTTAGGAACTATGTGTACAGTGTAGGTATGAAGCCAATGATGTCACCTGAAGGAAATAGATGTGATCCTCTGTGTTTGAGAGCTGCCTGAGCTCAGCATCTCTTCTCTTCATCTCAGTGACTTCCTGATCTAGTCGGTCCAGGAGTCCCTGAACCCGACTCCCTGCAATCCTCTCCTGAGCTCTGATCAGCTCCTTCACCTCAGAACGCCTTCGCTCAATGGAGCGGATCAGCTCAATAAAGATCCTGTCAGTCGCATCCACTGTCACCTGTGCAGAGCGCTGTTAAGGTAGAGAAAAGAGGGTATATTTCAACCAGCCCCTCACCTCTCATCAGGACCCCGGAAAGCTTGTTCCCAACTGGGTCTGAGTGGGATTGGAATGTGGCCCACTGGTCCTTAATGGGCTCCTCACTGATCGACTGCAGGGTCAGGAGAGCCCTGACTGACTTGCCAAGTGTTGCCAAGTGCCCTAGAACCCTAGAAGCTGAAAGGCTAGACCCCAAAAGATTTCCGGACTCTCCATACAAATTGGTTAGATAGTAGTATTAGTAGTAGAATAAATAGACAAAACTCACCGTGAGTGTTTTCACAGCCTGCCTAAGCTCCTGTACCTCCTTCTCCATCTCCTGGATTCTCTGGTGGTACTGCTGCTGTATTTTACCCAACTGTTTCTGTGTAGATGACAAATCATATTCCACTCATTTAATTTGTGATTGTAGCTAGGTTTCCATCCAATTGGCGACAAATTTTTATGTGAATATTTAAAAAAAAATCTGCATAAAAACAATATGCTTATTTTCCCATCAGAGGTGTTTCCATCAAATGTATTTGTTGCAGATAAAAGTCTGTGCGGGATGACAGTGTCCACAAAAAATACATTTTGCAGTTAAATTCCCATTAACCGACTAAAAAATACAATTTAAATGGGTTTCTATTGCATTTTCAACTCTACTTAAAAATGTATCACAATAAAATGTTGCGTTATATTGAGCACATGTATAACCTACATTTATTTGTCAAACGGCAGCCAAGCATTGATGATCATGTCATCAGAAAAAGACCCTCGATATTTATTGGAAAAGAGCATTAAGCTTATTTCCTTCCACCAGATACATCATAACTGATTTAATCTGTAGCATAATAAACTGCATGCTTTCCCCAACGAGTCATAGTGGGACCACACAAGATGTAATCGCGTTTCTCAAAGTTTACTTTGATATGATGGCTATTTTATCAATATTGCGCATAAAAGAGTTTCCACCGATATGTCTCACATAATTCATTTTACCGACACAAACGATCCCACCTTGTGTAGCGTATTTAGTTTAGTCGACATTTGGAAAATTTACCGGAAAAACTTGTTTCCATCAGGCCCGTCTTTAAATGTTTTATCCAACATGTGGGCCTACTTTACTCGCGTATTAAGGTTGGATGGAAACCTGGTTTATAGCTAGGTTTCCAATCAATTGTCGACAGATTTTATTGCGAATATTCTCAAATCTGCATAGAGAAAAAAATCCCATTTCCCTCCAGTGGTTTCTACCAAACTGACATGCTGGGGAGAAAAAATGTGCATGATGACGTAGCGCACACAAAATGTACATTTTTGCTTACATTTTCTGTACTGGATACAAGTGTAACTTGTTTCCATCGTATTTTCAACTCTACGGATAACTTCGTCACAAAAATCGGTTGCAAATGTACCTACTCTGGTCTTGGCTCTAGCCAACAGCTCCTGCGGTTAGGCTACTTGTTTTCTCTTTTGGTGGGGTTTATCGGCTGTTGGCAACCAACGTTATGGTGCATTACCACCACCTACTGTACTTCAGCGTGGGCCAGAGACAGGGTGAAACTAAATCCTACCTACCAGGCCCATTGCTCTTAAAAAATATAACAAAATATTTGAGACTATTATCTAATGACGTTCTACACGACATACTCTTTAAACTAATTTCCTGCATTCCCTTCTCCCTCATATTATATCTCAGCCTCTCCCTTTCCCTCTGATACTGCCCACACTGTAGCAATACATGCTCCACTGTCTCTGTTTCCTGGCAAATAATCACACTTTCCTGTTGGATGCTTTCCTATCACATTTAAAGTCTTATTCAACCGTCTGTGTCCCACCCTTAAGCTTGTTAAAATAGCCTCCTTTCTTCTTTCCCTTCCTGCCATCCTCCCCGACTTTCCTCTGTACTTGAAATAAATGCCTGCCCTTAGTATCACTATTCACTATCATATATTTTTCAGGTCTTAAATGGCACTTAACTGTTCAAATCTATCAAAATGCCAGACTATTTCTATGGTGATTTTAATTTGATGATATTTACACCCTCTGTTATATTCAAAGTACAGTATTTGTACATTGATTTGTATATAGAGTAGAACATTCTATACCTGTTTCTCAGTCCTTTCTGCTGCAACTGACACCGTATCATGGCCTTTATGTTCATCCATCACACACAGCAGACAGATACACTGCCGATCAGTACAGCAGTAAACCTCCAGCAGTTTGTCATGATGAGGGCAGATCTTCTCCTGTCGTTGTGTGGAGGCTTCGACCAGCTTGTGCTTCTTAAAGGCAAGCGAGTCATAATGAGGCTGGAGATGAGTCTCGCAGTATGAGACAAGACACACCAGACAGTACTTGACAGCTTTGTGTTTTCTCCCAGTGCAGACATCACACTCCACATCTTCAGGTCCAGCATAACAGTGAGCAGATGACGCTTGAGGTCCTGTCCTCTTCAGTTTCTCCACCACTTCAACCAAGACAGTGCTCCTGTTCAGAACAGGCCTTGGGGTGAAGGTATGTCTGCACTGGGGACAGCTGTAGACTCCTTTCAGATCATCCTGATCCCAGCAGCCGTTGATACAACCCATACAGTAGCTATGTCCACAATGTATAGTCACTGGATCCTTTAGTAGATCCAAGCATATTGAACAAAAGAACGGATCTTGGTCTTTTAAAATGGCCTCTGCCATTTTGTTGCACACAAACACAGCTTGAGCAGAATGATATCTGAGATCACTTTCGTTTTCCTTGAACTGAGAAGTGGGAGTGGCTAAATTTATGGAGCTGTATGTGTGCTCAGAATCTGAAGGGGAATTTGGTCCTGAATAAAGGCCAGAATGAGAGGTCACACAAAGACTACTCAACATTTTAACAGAAAGAGATTTCAAAGTTCCAGGTAAAGAACTGTAGCATTTCCATAAATATGTTTTAAATAAATACATTACGAGTATGACCATAAATCATTTGCTTTTGTTTCATGTTTTATTGAGGAGACGAGTGAGCCAAGGTGGCAGTCTGTTTCTGGTCTCTTGAAAAGCCTTATGTGGAATTGCCTAGCCCAACCGGTTGGCAGATGGTGCTATTATTCATTTTACGTCATCATCTGCTTCCATATGCAGTACCAGTCAAAAGTTTGGACACACCTACTCATTCCAGTGTTTTTTTTTTTTTTTTTACTGTTTACTATGAATACTATGAAATACTATGAAATAACACATATGGAATCATGAGGTAACCAAAAAAGTGTTAAACAAATCAAAATATATTTATATTTGAGATTCTTCAAAATAGCCACCCTTTGCCTTGATGACAGCTTTGTACTCTATTGGAATTCTCTCAACCAGCTTCATGAGGTAGTCACCTGGAATGCATTTCAATTAACATGTGTGCCTTGTTAAAAGTTAATTTGTGGATATTTCTTTCCTTCTTAATGCGTGTTACGGATACAGGTATCCTGTGTGTGTGTGTGTGTGTATGTATCCTGTGTTATTTTCTCTCCTTCTCCCCTCACAGGTGAAAATCATCACTCCCCAATCAGTCACAAATCAATCATCAATCAGAAGACACACCTCCTCCTGTTTCCTACCCAATCACAGTTCCTTTCCCTTGGTTTAAAAACCCTGTCAGTTGTTTGCTCTAGAGCGCAATCTCTCTGTAAATGCCATATGTCTGTAGATTGCTCTGGTTCACCCTCTCCTACTATGTCTCTCTATTGCTCTTTATGTATTGAGCTATCTTTTGTTTGAGCACCTCCATATCACTGTCCTCACCTGTGAGTATTGTTTTTGGTTATGGTGTTTGTTTGCTGGTGGGAAAAGGGGGAACCAAGACAAGTCGCCCATGGGCATACACTACCCGTAGGTGAACTTTGTTAAAAACACTAGTTAGAACTGGGCGGACCACCCACTGTATTTTTGGTTAGTTAGCTGTTGAAATAGGCTAGTCTAGCTTAGGGTTGTTTTTGAATGCTTATTGTTTCTTTCCTTGGGTCCAGCTCAGCCCCCTTTCCTGCTCCCCCCCCCCCCCCCCCCCCCCCCCATTACCGTGTGTTTTCTAATAAACCATGTGTTTGACGGTAATTTAGTTGTCTGTGGTTATTTCGTTCTCACTTTTACTTTTTCACTATTATAATTTGCATGAGTTGTTACGGGTCTCGTTACCATCTCCCCTAGACTGTCGGGCCAAAAGGGATTCGTAACAATGCGTTTGAGCCAATCAGTTGTGTTGTGACAAGGTAGGGGTTGTATACAGAAGTCAGCCCTATTTCGTAAAAGACCAAGTCCATATTATGGCAAGAACAGCTCAAAAAGCATAGAGCAATGGCAGTCCATTACTTTAAATCGCAAAAACCATCAAGCGCAATGATTAAACTGGCTCTCATGAAGACCGCCACAGGAATGGAAGACCCAGAGTAAAGTTCATTAGAGTTAACTGCACCTCAGATTGCAGCCCAAATAAATGCTTCACAGAGTTAAAGTAACAGACACATCTCAACATCAATTGTTCAGAGGAGACTGAATTAAATAAATAATAATTTAACTAGGTAGGCCAGTTGAGAACAAGTTCTCATTTACAACTGCGACCTGGCCAAGATAAAGCAAAGCAGTGCGACAAGACAGTTACACACAAACAAACGTACAGTCAACACAATAGAAAAATCTATATACAATGTGTGCAAATGTAGAAGAGTAGGGAGGTAAGGCAATAAATAGGTCATAGAGGTGAAATAATTACAATTTAGCATTAACACTGGAGTGATGTGCAGATGAGGATGTGCAAGTAGAGATACTGGGGTGCAAAAGAGCAAGAGGATAAATAACGATATGGGATGAGGTAGTTGGGTGTGCTATTTACAGATTGGCTGTGTACAGGTACAGTGATTGGTAAACTGCTCTGACAGCTGATGCTTAAAGTTAGAGAGGAAGATGTAAGACTTCAGCTTCAGTGATTTTTGCAGTTAGTCATTGGCAGCAGAGAACTGGAAGGAAAGGCGGCCAAAGGAAGTGTTGGCTTTGGAGATGACCAGTGAAGTATACCTGCTGGAGCGCGTGTACAGGTGGGTGTTGCTATGGTGATCAGTGAGCTGAGATAAGGCAGGGCTTTACCTAGCAAAGACCACACATGCCTTCAGGCCTTCATGGTCGAATTGCGAATTGAAGAAACCACTAAAGGACACCAATAAGAGGGACTTGCTTGGGCCCGGAAACACGAGCAATGGACATTAGGCCAAGGGCAAATCTGTCCTTTGGTCTGATGAGTCCAACTTAGAGATTTTTGGTTCCAACCGCCGTGTCTTTATGAGATGAAGAGCAGATGAATGGATAATTTCTGCATGTGTGGTTCCCACCATGAAGCATGGAGGAGGAAGTGTGATGGTGTGGGGGTGCTTTGCTGGTGACACTGTCAGTGATTTATTTAGAATTCAAGGCACACTTAACCAGCATGGTTACCAAAGCATTCTGCAGCGATACGCCATCCCATCTGTTTTTCAACAGGACAATGACCCAACACACCTAAGGGCTATTTGACCAAGAAGGACAATGATGGAGTGCTGCATCAGATGACCTGTCCTCCACAATCACCCAACCTCAACCCAATTGAGATGGTTTGGAATTAGTTGGACCGCAGAGGGAAGGAAAAGCAACCAACAAGTGCTCAGCATGTGTGGAAATTCCTTTAAGACATTTATTTTTTTTTATTTATTTTTTTTACCTTTATTTTACTAGGCAAGTCAGTTAAGAACAAATTCTTATTTTCAATGACGGCCTGTTCAGGGGCAGAACGACAGATTTGTACCTTGTCAGCTCGGGGGTTTGAACTTGCAACCTTCCAGTTACTAGTCTAACCACTAGGCTACCCTGCCGCCCCAATAATAACACAGTTGGGAAAGCATTCCAGGTGAAGCTGGTTGAGAGAAGGCCAAGAGTGTGCAAAGCTGTCATCAAGGCAACGGGTGGCTACTTGAAGAATCTAAAATCTAAAATGGCTAATACATGATTCCATATGTGTTATTTCATAGTTTTGATGTCTTCACTATTATTCCACAATGTAGAAAATTGTAAAAAATAAAGAAAAACCCTTGAATGAGTAGGTGTGTCAACTTTTGACTGGTACTGTATATACTAATCGTTCTGTCTGTGCCATTATAGCTTCTGTGACATCATGGGCAGCGCAATTTTAATGTGGTCACATTTGTTCTTCTTCATTGGCTGATTGCTCCCAACTCATAGAAATCCCCACCCAGTTGACTACTTTTAAATGGTGGATGCCCTCAATGGCAATGTCCATGCTAAAACAGGTTATATCCATGATGAGTCCTCAATTTAACTCTGCATTCAACTTAAATGTATGTAGCTGGCTATACACTTCTGTCCCCCGGTGACTGGCTCATAATTAAAACATCCTCCATTCAGGCTGCAAGGGTGTCGGTTTCCTCCTTAACTAACTTTAATGGTGAACTACCACAAAAAAGGGGAAAATATGCATGCTGTCTTAATAAAACACAATTTTCCACCACCATGTTAGAGTGACTAATGCTACTTCCTAATGTTCAGCCAATCAGGTTACAGTAGTCTGTTGTGGGTGGAACAAAGTGTCCCGAGCCTGCGGCTATGGAACCTTGACCTGTTCCACGGACTTGCTACCTACCACCTTGTCGTGTTGCTGATCATGTTTCTGCTGTTCTGCCTGCGACTATGGAACCTGTCGTGCTACATTCTCCTGGACCTGCCGTTTATGCCCCTGTGTCTCATGTACTCTTATAATCTCCACCCGGCACCACCAGAAGAGGACTGGCCACCCCTCAGAGCCTGATTCCTCTTTAGGTTTCTTCCTAGGTTCTTGCTTTTCTAGGGAGTTGTTCCTAGCCACAATGCTACTAGATCTGCATTGCTCGCTCTTTGAGGTTTTAGGCTCGGTTTCTGTATAAGCACTTTGTGACAACTGCTGATGTAAAAGGGGCTTTATAAAGATAGTTGATTGATTGATTGATCTTCAACCAGGATGGTCAAGGGATCCAGCTTTTGTAAGAATTTACTTTTTGTATTAGGTTTAGGACAACTTACACAGCAGGTTAGGATAATTAATGTGGCAGGTTAGGTTAATTAGGTTAAGGTTCAGAAAAGGGTTAGGGTTAGCTAAAATTCAAACAAAAATATATGTTTTCTACTTTTGACGTAAATTTGACAAAATATGGATCCCATCCAGACATGACCACCTAGGATAGCCGGCTGCACGCATACATGTGTATACGCATCATTGGACGCAGATGAAAAATTATGTAAAGTAAATAATATGGCCATCTGCCGGACGGTTGGGCTAGGAATTGTCCATGTTTGGCTTGGGTGGACGAAGAGGTCAGTAACTCATCAAATGTGATACAACAATACATTTGTAGATATATCTGCGCAGTATGTTTGCTATGTTTGTGTATGGTTCTCATGACTTAAGATTGGGTGTTGAGGGACCACTTGTCACATTGTCCGAGGTGTGTTTGTGTTTTGATAAACAATGCGTTCTGTCCAGATAAAGATGGTGATACAGCATTGAAACAGACCTACCACTGGCCAAATGTCTCTTTGTTTTCCTGTCCAACAGGAGTGCATCCCTCATACCACCCTCAGACAATAACTACTTTCCTTTAGTTGGCTACTTGAGCAAAACTGAAATGTAATATAACCTATTCTAGGAGCCTATTGTTTGTGTATGATCTTTATTCATTGTTCACTTGTTTTCCAGCCATATCAGATACAGGCAGGGATGACTGGGGCCTTCAGCAAGTAAAACACAGGGCCTTGAAAGTAATTTGAACATCACAGATTATTCAAAATTCAAAAGGCACTCACACATGAGGTATCTAACATCACAGATATACATTCCCACTGTGCCCATGATAAAGATAACTAAAGTAATGTAGTTGGCTACTTTGAGCAAAACCTGTATGTAATATAACTTATTCTGGGAGCCTAGTGTGTCTGTATGAACTATGTGGAATATCTTTGAATCATTGGCTTCCCTGAAAACAGGTACTGACAATAGGAGCAATATGAGTCTGTCAGAGGTCGCTGGATGTGGCTGGTGATGGAGTCCTTGGTGGTCCACACAACGAAGAAGCAGGTGTCCCTCCCAGTGATGTGGAGCTGACCTTGGACTTGGTGCCAGTATGGATGGTCTTCACGGAGGCAGTAAGACCCTCTCTCCTTGATATAGAACTCCTTCTACCTCACTGCCTCTTCAATGGTAAGTGGTAAGGTCCCTTGCACCATAGGGACACTAGACCTCCACCACTGCTGTGGTGCCCACCAGACCATCCGGTGAGGCAGTAAGGATCCCAGACCCTTTGACCCAAAGCACATCCATCCCTGTAGCCATTTTGAATTCCTTGATACCCTCCTCTTCGTTATCTGTGCCCCACATTACAGACAACACCCAATCCAACAACTGTCATCTGAGGACCGTTTTTAGCAGCGACGGAGTAAAGCATTTGGCACTAACCACTGCTCCATAATTGCTGGCCGTCAACCTCCCTCTCCTCATGGTGTGCCAGTTGGGGTTGGTGCGCTGTCCAACTCCACCGACAGCGGCATGCCAGCCAGGATGCCTGCGTGCCCCAGGTGCCTTTGTTTTTTAATGTCTGCTACAGACAGGGATGACAGGGAGGGTAGTTATTGTTCTGGCTCAGGTTCAAGGAGACATGCCATTCCAATGAACCTCCAGGGGGCTCCAGGAACAGAGGGTTGCAGTCTTCAGCCGGGTACATGTCCTCCACTGACTGCACCTGGTTGGGCATGGCTGGCTTCCTCCACATGCATTCCACATCCGTACCATCGATTTTGTAAACTGCCAAAATAGGCTGCATGGCTACACTCATGAGCTCCACGAAAGCATTTGCATGTAGTAGAGAATCCCCTGGTCACCTGCCAAGAGGAAGGATGTTAAGTGCCACATGCCTTTCAATGCATGACTTTGAACACCTTGAAATGCATTTGTTGTAAGAAATGTGCTATATAAATAGAGTTTGATTTGATTGATGACATTACAGCTGTAGGATATTTAGTAAACTGTAATTTTCACGAAGACAAGTGCAGTTTTTCCATTTAATTTAATTGACATACAGTGCATTCAGAAAGTATTCAGACCCCTTGACTTTATGCACATTTTGTTACGTCACAACCTTATTGTCACACCCTGACCATAGTTTACTTTGTATATTTCTATGTTGTGGTTGGTCAGGGTGTGATCTGAGTGGGCATTCTATGTTTCATGTCTAGTTTGTCTAGTTCTATGTTCGGCCTGATATGGTTCTCAATCAGAGGCAGGTGTTCGTCATTGTCTCTGATTGGGAACCATATTTAGGTAGCCTGGGTTTCACTGTGTGTTGGTGATTGTTCCTGTTTTTGTGTTTGCACCAAACAGGGCTGTTTTGAGTTCTCACGGTTCTTGTTTTTTCGTTAGTTTGTTCATGTATAGTGTCGTCAATAAATTACAATGAACAACCACCACGCTGCGCTTTGGTCCGCCTCTACTTCACAAGAAGAGAATCGTTACACTTATTCTAAAATGGAATAAATGTTTTTTTCCCCTCATCAATATACACACAATATCCCATAATGACAAAGCAAAAACACGTTTAAAAAAACCCGGAAATATCACATTTACATACGTATTCAGACCCTTTACTCAGTACTTGTTGAAGAACCTTTGGCAGCGATTACAGCCTTGAGTCTTCTTGGATATGATGCTACAAGCTTGGCACACCTATATTTGGGATGTTTCTCCCATTCTTCTCTGCAGATCCTCTCAAGCTCTGTCAGGTTGGGTGGGGAGCGTTGCTACACAGCTATTTTCAGGACTCTCCAGAGATTTTCGATCAGGTTCAAGTCCGGGCTCTGGCTGGGCCACTCAAGGACATTCAGAGACAGAGACACTCCTGCATTGTCTTAGCTGTGTGCTTAGGCTCGTTGTCCTGTTGGAAGGTGAACCTTCGCCCCTGTCTGAGGTCCTGAGCGCTCTGGAGCAGGTTTTCATCAAGGATCTCTCTGTACTTTGCTCTGATCATCTTTCCCTCGAGCCTGACTAGTCTCCTAGTCCCTGTCTCTGAAAAACATCCTCACAGCATGATGCTGCCACCACCATGCTTCACAGTAGGGATGGTGCCAGGTTTCCTCCAGATGTGATGCTTGGCATTCAGGCCAAAGAGTTCAGTATTGGTTTCATCAGACCAGAGAATCTTGTTTAGCTGACTTTTGGCAAACTCCAAGCGGGCTGTCATGTGCCTTTTACTGAGGAGGGGCTTCCGTCTGGCCACTCTACCATAAAGGCCTTATGGGTGGAGTGCTGCAGAGATGGTTGTCCTTCCGGAAGGTTCTCACATCTCCACAAAGGAACTCTAGAGTTTGGGTTCTTGGTCACCTTCCTGACCAAGGCCCGTTTCCCCCGATTGCTCAGTTTGACCTGGCTGCCAACACTAGGAAGTGTCTTGGTGTTTCCAAACTTCTTCCATTTAAAAATGATGGAGGCCATTGCTTGGTTTTTGTCAACTGATGGACCTTTATAGACAGGTGTGTGCCATTCCAAATAATGTCCAATCAACTGAATTTACCACAGGTGGACTCCAATCAAGTTGTAGAAACATCTCAAGGATGGTCAATGAAAATAGGATGCACCTAAGCTCAATTTTGAGTCTCATAGCAAAGGGTCTGAATACTTAGGTAAATAAGGTATTTCTGTTTTTTATTATTAATACATTTGCAAAATGTCTAAAAACCTGTTTTTGCTTGTCATTATGGGATATTGTGTGTAGATTGATGAGGGAACAAATGTATTTAATCAATTTCAGAATAAGGCTTTTAACGTAACAAAATGTGGAAAAAGTCAAGGGGTCTGAATACTTTCTGAATGCACTGTATCAATCAATTAGTGCCCTCAAACTCAACTCTGGACCTTGAAGCCGGTTCCACTGCATTTTCTTATTGTTTCTCACACAGGTGGGTGCATTTAATTATCAGTTAAAAAGGAAAACCAGCAGGCGCCAGACCTCGTATGGTAAGTGTTGAGTACCCCTGATATAGTGGGAAGGATCCTATAAATCAAGACTGTGTGAATGCATGTACCACTCTGAATAAACAAATCTTGTCTTTGAAGATTTTCCTCTGGGTATGCAACTACAATACAGGCTGGATGTCTAAACAAATTCAATTCTGAATGTCATTAGATTTTTTCATTCATTCTCATCAATGACAACATTCTAGAACTGAGTTATAACTCATCGAAGTCTGGTATCCTGGGTAATCTGGTTAATGATTATATGATTGATTAAGTGTCTCTTTCCTTGTAGAATGTTGACGGCTGTATAGAACACATTGTATTGCTAAGATGCTCAAACTTAACTTAATAGCTACAGTCACCGACACAGGATAAACATTATCCCTCGTGCTGACCCTGACAAAACCGGCAAATTGTCCCTTACTATAGCTGTACTTCTCCACATGCCCAGACTTATAGTGGTCTTTAATGCTCTTTTGCTCTTCTTTGAAAAATTCCATGTCTGAAATAGACACCAAAGTCGACATACTGTAAAAACAATTATCTAGGCTAAGTGCTGCTGCTCTGCTAACTAGCTGAATCGTAGTCAGTGGCTAGCTAAGACAGAGAAAGGGGATGGAAGAAGTTCAACATTTTATTCAATTCATTTTAATACAGCAAATGGGTCGGGTACAGGTCTCTCAGATCACGCTGGTGAACGGTAGCTGACAGTGTCGGCTAGAGATGACTTGCAGGAGCTTCCTGCAGGAATTTGTAGTCTTGCTGAGTCTTCTCTGTTGCTAATTAGCATTTTGTAAATTGAGGCGAATATATCGCTAAAACTCAATTTGTCAGACAGAGAATTACATGGTTATGAAAACATCACAAGGTAAGCCTACACCAAACACTTACTTATTTTGAAGTGTTTGTATAATTCACTATGTGAAAAATGAATGGTGGAAAGAGAATGGAAACATTTCTGTGTTTGACCGCTAGGTTTTATGGGTATTATGACATGTCCACTATGGCGGACTATTGCCACGTTCAAAACAACTGGGAACTCAATATTCTCATACTTCCGAATTCAGTGCATTCAAAACAACTCGGAACTCGATTTGAACAGTCATTCAACTCGGGAACTCGGGCCTCTTTCTAGAGCTCCGACTTTCCGTCCTGAAGATCACTTCTTCTTCTTGTTTGGTGTAACGGTGTTGGCATTAATTACATGTGCATTCCACCACCTACTGTACAGGTGGATATTAAGGATCCAAAAAGGGTAAAAAAAATAAATAGAAATCCATACAAACTATCAGTAACAAAATGTTAATTAGTAAATCAGTAAAGTAAATCAGCCTGCTTTTCTGTTTTAATAAGGCCCCTTCACAGGCTGAGAAGGATCCCGTGATGGCGGGACATTTCCTGGCAACAGTAGTCCTTGTAGTGCTTCTGCCGTTAAATCTTGGGAGGCCCAAAAACTTCTCAGCTGCAGATATAATGATGTCCAGCTTCTTGGACACTTGTGCAGTACAATTAATAACTGTGGCTATAAATGCTACAAAATCCACCTTCTTCACAATAAGTGTATCCAGATCACTTGATGTATAACATTTGCAACTAGTTGTGGTGCATCTTCAGAACTTTGGACTCCTTTCCCTTCAAATCTCTTCACCGCCTCCACATAGGAGATTTGCTGTACAGCCCTGATCCTTGACCCCTCAACCTCTTTCACCCTAACAGGGCACTCAGGAAATTCGGAAATATGAACTCCACCACAGTTGCAACATTTTACATTCACAGACTCATCAATAACATATTCCTTCCGTCTGCAAACACTTGACACATGGCCAAACTTTTTTCACTTCTTGCATTGCATTGGGTTTTGCACGAACGCTCTTACGACGTATCTTATATATCCAAACTTTACATATGGTAGTAAATACTCATCAACCATCAAATATACAGATAAACGTTTCTATTTTTTCTCATTCTCCACACTTGTCAAGCAACGTGCATGAACTACTCCTGTAATTTTTTGCCTAAGATATTAATTATCGATGTCCGACGGGACACCAGAGATAACACCTTTTACCAGGGCTCTGCTCTGAAAACCACAGCTGTTCACTTCATGCTTCATCCTTATCCAAACGTTGTCCAACAATCAATGATTCATTAGACTAATTTTCCACAATAATTTTTGCCCTTTTTGTTCCATTCTTGAACTGTTGTCCACTCATCTTACTCGCTAACTGTACTTGACGTGCTTTCAGCTTCAAACGACCCTTCTGCCATCTCTTCTTCTTCGATGAGGTTTAATGGCGGTTGGCATCCAATAAATGTTGCATTACCACCACCTTCCTTATACTTTGCTTGAAAAAAAATACAAAAAGAATATAGAAATAAACACAACAAATACCCAACCATCTAACACTACACTAGGACAACAGCCTGAAAGGATGGGACACCACCACTTAACACACCCTGTAACTCTTCTGATGTCTCGCACACCCAAATACCTCTCTGCAGCTGCCACCACAACCTCTTTTTTCTGCAACTTACGTTCCATCCCTGCAGTACAGTTGATAACCATTGCTATAAAGGCCAAAAATGAAATCTTACTGAAACATGTATCACTTGTTGATTTATTCCTTTGTATTGGTACAGATCTACTACTCACACCACTCCTCTCAGGATCCTTCCCCCATCTTCATCGACTTTCTTCACTGCCTCAGCATATGACAACTTCTGCACTACTCTAACCCTGGAAACCTCAACCTGCATCTCTCACACAGGATATTTCTGATCCCCAGCCCTATAGGCACCTCTACAATTAACACAGACCACTACTTTCCCCAATGCTACATATTCCTTTGTCTCATGCCCTTCTCACACCTAGGAACCTCCCTCCTACACACTGCTGCCTCATGCTCATAAGCTTGACACATGTAACAACGTAATGTATTTGGCACAAAAGCTCGTAGAGGATAACTTATTTTTCCTAACATAATTTTGTTGGGCAAAGACTCAACATCAAAACTCAAAAGAACAGACAATGACTCTTCTGTTTCTCCACACACGCCACCCTGTCTGCGTCGCCCCAAACGACGAGCATCATAAACACAGAGAATCTTCCCCTTCAGTTGGTCAGCTTTCACATTTACCACTAACCCAGTAATCACTTCTTTCAATGGCGCCCTTTTCTTGTAGGCAGAACAATTCACATCTCTTGCCCCCATTCCTTAAACACGGAGCACATGCTCCCTCTGACCAGCAGAAACACAAACAATTATCAGAAGACCACTTCTGGTTTCCCTCACCGATTCCACAGCACAGAAGTATATTTTCATTCACCCTGAAACCCCAAATGGATCTGCCAAAATATCCCCTCCATTCCTCCTCTGTATTCCAAGTATAAGTCTCCTTATGATAACATTGCACTTCTCTTGACATACATCTTGTTCTTGCCTTGTCAAGGAACACCATTTAACCGTCTGTCACAATCTCCGTACAATCAGCACGACCCCTTGGGATGTAGCGCTCAACAGTGCATTCCACTTGTAAAGCAGTTGCTTCTTCTTGATGTTCTTCTTTTCTTCCGCCATCTCCCTACCCTGAAGATCACTGACTTCATGATTTGACCAACAAAAAAAATTCTCCAGTTGTTTTGAACTCGCTACCCCCCCCACCCACCCCCCCCCCACAAAAAAATGGATTAGGTAAAAGTACAAAACAATCTGAGACCAGGCTAAATTAAATGTTTTATTTTATTTGTTTAACCTTTATTTAACTAGGCAAGTCAGTTAAGAACAAATTCTTATTTACAATGACAGTCTACCCCGGCCAAACCCGGACGATGCTGGGCCAAATTGTGCTTTGCCTTATGGGACTCCCAATCACGGTTGGTTGTGATACAGCCTGGAATCGAACCAGGGTCTGTACTGACGCCTCTAGCACTGAGATGCAGTGCCTTAGACCGCTGCACTACAGAAAATTAAAGGACTGTCTTGATAAGTAGATTTACAGAGATTTGGGAAATTGTGGAGGTCTGCTGAATCAGTCATAATTTTGATATCAATGTATGACCACCGGTCATGAAGGAAAAGAAACGATGAAAGCAGGCACATTTGGGTCGCGAGATTTTGGGCAGAACGCGAGATTTTCTGTGACCAAGGGAACCGTGTTTTGTTGCTGGCAGGCATGACTTTCTAAACCGCTGTCTTGCTAGCACAGGAGCATCTTTGCAATTCGCATGGAGCTTCCAGAACCGATCAGAAGACGTTTAGGACACTTTTCCAGAACTGTGTTTGTTGATCAGAGTCGTACTCAACCATCTCCCGAAGATCATGTCACGTTTTTGGGGCACAGTGAGTGGAAACTTGCATGGATTGGTAACTGAAACGCTAGCTAGCGCTTGTCTCAGCTAGCTAAACAAGCCATTGTCAGCCCATTATCCATAGGCACCAGGCAGATATTATTTACATCTGTTGGCCCGGCCGTGTATAGGTTATATACTAACTAGCTTACTAGCAAGTAGGATACGGAAAGAACGTGAACTTTATTGTTTTACGTTCCCAGACAGTGAGGTTGTCTCCAGCCTGCCTCTCCAGATGTCACTGTTCTTCAACATGTGTTTTTTCCCACTGTGGTGGATCAGCGAGGTGGTGATGCTGCACCTCAAGGTAACTCACCTCTAGAATTTAGATGCACTCATACTCTATGTATCTAACTGTAACCAGTATCTAAATAAACCCCTTTGCCTTTTTCCCATATTGTTTCAGTATCCAGCCCTTCCTGACTACTATAAGTTCATCCTCATCACCATCCTCATCCTGATGACTCTTGTAGAGGCTATCAGACTCTACCTAGGCTATGCAGGAAATTTGCAAGAGAAGGTACACACACACACACTTTCACTGTATCCTTAATTATTAAAGGGCGACTGTACTTCCTGATTTGGCCTCATTGTGGCCATGACTGAATTCAAAAGTGGGTTGGTTTCAGGGTATGGTTTGATAGAGTGGGTATAATTTGTGGATCGTTCCAACAGGAATCTGTTAGAAAAACTTTGTAAAGCACAAGGATTCCAACAAACAACGCATACAAAGTAGCATGATCAATTCATCTAGCTAACTAGGTGCAGAATAGGCATCAACTCACCACGTAGCTTATTCTTAATGTTTGTCCATAGGCAACAAGAGTGAGGACAGACATTTTTCGGAGTAAAAGTGGTGAGTGAAAAAAAACGTAATTACATTGCCCACTCCCTACCCAGTATCTTAATCTGCCACGATACAACTTCATATGTGTTGTTTGTTGGCAACCTTGTTATTTACAACGTTTTTGGAACAGATTCCTGTTGGGACGGTCCACAAATTATTCCCACCCGGTTTAATATGGGTGTCTCGTGTGTGTGTGTTAGGCAAATTATTAAGGCAATTAGCTTCATCCAGCTGGTGTGCAACCCTGGCAAAATTGGTTTGGATAGCCGTGCTTCTACATCTGCATTGCTTGCAGTTTGGGGTTTAGGCTGGGTTTCTGTATAGCACTTTGTGACATCGGCTGATGTAAAAAAGGCTTTATAAATACATTTGATTGATTGATTTGATAGCCTATTTCTGGGGCTAGTTAGGGACTGTCAATAAATTACTAATGTAAATGAGACGATGTTCATGTTGCACATCTTTTTAGTTCTCATTAAATGCTTTCAATATTTGTAAATGAATTTCTACAATTTATAGTTGGAGGTTTTTAAGTCTTTGAAATTAGGAGCTATTGGAATTTTAACATATTGTCCCATGTACATTGTGTAATTTACAGATAGTCCCTAACTAGCCGCATCGGTATATCCAAAGTCAACCCAAATTTATCACAGGCATTACGATTGGGTCGCTGCACTTCAAATTGATGATTATTTGTGAGCAACTTTCATTTACTTTTGATGTAGTTGCGACCACAAGTCTCACAAAACTCTTTTTTGGACGAGACTGACATTATGGACAAAATGATCCTATTTACATTATGTAGTTCATTTTGACAGTACACCTATATCAATACCACAGGCTGTTTTCTAAATTAGAAGTTGTTTTTCATGGGCAGTTGCACTTTAAGCCATAGGCCACCTCTGGGGTTGGCCCATGCTTGGAAAACATCTCAGAGAACTGGTCTTGGGTGATTGTTTACGATCTCTCTCTCATGACAGGTCCCTGAGCTGGCTGGTTTTTGGCTCCTGAGTCTCCTGCTGCAGTTTCCTTTGATTCTGTTTCAGCTCTTCAACCAAGCCATTCTGATCCAACCTCTGGAGAGAGGGGTTCACTTCATTCTGGCCCTGTTCATACTCACACAGGTGAGGTTGCATGCCTGTTGCCTGTTCCTACCATGGTAACTAGATTAGTGTCCAATTTGACCACATTGGGGTAATTTAAACCCTGGTTTATTTTCTCTGTCGTGTATAAAGGTTGTGTGTCTGGGGCCTCCCGAGTGGCGCCGCGGTCTAAGGCACTGCATTGTGGTGCTTGAGGCGTCATTACAGACCCGGGTTCGATCCCGTGTTACAGCCGTCCGCGACCGGGAGACCCATGAGGCGGCGCACAATTGGCCCAGCGTCATCCGGGTTAGGGGAGGGTTTGTCCCATCGCGCTTTTGTGGCGGGACAGGCGCATGCACACTGACTTCGGTCGCCAGCTGTTTGGTGCAGCTGGCTTCCAGGTTAAGCAAGCAATGTGTCAAGAAGCAGTGCGGCTTGGCAGGGTCGTGTTTCGGAGGACGCATGGTTCTCGACCTTTGCCTCTCCGAGTCCGTATGGGAGTTGCAGCGATGGGACAAGACTGTAACTACCAATTGGATATCACGGAGAAAAGGGGGTTAAAAAAAAGTCTGTTCTAACAAAGTCTCTTTCTCTCTTAGGCCCTCTCTGGCTTTGTGGCTCTACGTGGGATGGTCAGACACACAGAGAGCCACTTCCACCTCAGACAGTTTGATGGGGTTCAGGAGCTGAGGGCCTGACTGCTCTGCTGAGCTGACATGCAGAGACAGAGGTACTCGGGTGTAAATCTCCTATTGATTATGAGAAATTTGAGTTGCTTAAGTGTATCTCAAGTTAGAATTCAGCTTTGCGTTTTCAGTGGACCATGTTCAGACATTAACACAATGTGTTTTGTGCCTTGAATGATCATTTTTGGGGGTTGTTGTACAGATGTGAAGACAATAAAGGTTTGGGTTTTTAGACGTATCTGTTTCACAATGTTTATGCTACAATAACACCAAGACTGCATTTTGAGAATGTAGTTTTCTAACAGATAATTTACTGCATAGATAGTGACTCAATCTGATTATGCCTTCAATCGATAAGCGGAAAATAAATAATTGACACTGAAATGTATACAAAATATTATGAAGTTAAAATAGGTTCACAACGACATGAAGACTCAATAAGAAAGGCACACAATCAAGGCAAAAAAATAAATGTAATTTCTATAGCCATCTGAAAGGCAATGTGCTGTACATGTTAAGGCACATTCACACTGCACCTTAGACCAGGACTAAGAGCAGTGTTTGACTTGCAGGAGCTCACATTTAATTGGATATATCCATGCTAATAATATTGTTGCGTGTTTTTGCTAGGATCAGAAAGTTGATGTCTCGTTTGTGCACAGCATTCTTTGTACAGGGGTAAGATCGAATTTCAAAAGTGAAACATTGTTTCCCATGGCGGATAGGCAGATATACTAACCATCACTGTTGGAAATCAAATGCAAGGCAAGTAGAAGCAAAAGGAAGTGCTGTTAATAGATGTTTAATTGCTTATAACTTTGGTTGCGTGTTAATTGCTTATAATGCTGGTCGCGTGTTTGTCCGTTAACCAGGGCTTTGGAATAAAAGTGTGAATCCTTAGCCCAGGGCTAACAAATGCTGAAACACAGGCTAAGCTATCTCAGGGCCAGTCAAGCCTGGGGCCAAGCTAGCCTGGGGCTAAGAACAATGCAGTGTGAAAAGACCTTTATTGTCCCATGGTCAAAATAGTTGCAGAATCTCCCTCTAGTCTCCATCCATCTTCAAGGGTTAATGTCAGCAGTCTGTCATATTTGCCAATGTGTTTCCCTGCCTGGTTCTTAGCTCAAAAGGTGTTTTATTGCGAGGAGGGCAGACCCTGACAGTCTGGCGACCATCCTCTCCTCCAGATCTGCTTCGGCCCCTCTCCCATTGGAGTGGAACCTGGAGGTCTTGGCCAGGCTGAGTTTCTGGAGCCTACGTAGACTCTCACTTTGGGGGTTGAGGACATCTGTGGTAAAACGCCGATTTCCTCTTCAAGGTCTGCTGGTCCAACCCGAGAAGAATGGTACCATTCAGAGTAGACACATTCCAAAATAAGCTCTGAATGTAGTTTTTAGAAGTACTATTTGCTAATACAAAGAACAATGCAAAAAAAGGGGTGGCATACACTTTTAGTACCTGTGGTTGTTGTTCAGACTCGCTGCTGCTGCTGCATCTCCACCAGACACACGCCTGCCTGCTCCCCTTCCCCCCCAGCGGCTCTCTCTGAGGGGCCCTGCCTCTAATCTAAGCCGCTGTCTGGTCCCCCCATGGACAGTCATGGCTACAGAGAAGAGAGGGAGGAAAAAGGGGTTATAACTGGGGCAGGACAACAGCGGGAGATATGTATCTGGAGTCATTCCCAGATATAGAAAAAAATAAAAACATACACATCTGTTGTATATGTACTGTGATATATTGTGTATACCAACATATACTCTGTACAGCATAAAAAGACACACTAGAAAGTCCATATGGCTGTTGTGGAGAGGACAGTAAGTTATGTGCCTCAGGTCTGGCATGAATGAGTTGCCATCTCTCCCAGGTTAACTCAGTGGGTTCTCAAAGGCTGCTGGAGGTCCTCTCTGGTCCTGCTCACTCACAGGTGCTGAGCTTGATACAGATACACCTGTTGTGTATTCTCTTTCTGGGCTCCTCCCTCGGACCTCCTCTGGCATGTACAGTAGTAGCGTATGGAGACCCGGGCTGCGTGGCCTTGTCTCTGGGTGCGGCCGATGGTGGTGGGACTTGGCTGAGAAGAAGTTGGAATAGCGGCAGGACGCTTGATTTACCATCTGTTAAACTGGGGTGGAAAAGAAAGCCCCCGACTTTACTCCTGATTGCATTTCTGTGTCATACTACTTTCATACTAGTTCATACAAATATTATGTTAGTGAACACCTAAGTTCATATTGGGTGTGTGTTCTTCATGTCAATAGGTGGAATGGAATTAATGGAACGGTATCAAACATGTGAAAACATGTTTGACTCCATTCCATTAATTCCATTCCATCCATTACAATGAGCCTGTCCTCCTATAGCTCCTCCTCTGGCTCAAACCCAACCTCTCATCTCAGTGTTGGTTTTGTGATCGGGGCTGAAGGGCATGGGCTGCTGCTGCATAACAGGCATGGAGAGGCCGCATTGCTCTATGGCCGTGACAGATAGGGGCAACTGCTGAGGGGCCGACCGTGGAGGCTGGGAGGAGCCAAACTGCAGCTGGTGACTGATACTGCCGCTGCTCCTCTGAGGAAGACAAACATCAGAGCCACATTCAGCAGAAAAACTCAAATTTGGTTAAAAAAAAAATTGGTGAAGTCATAAAACAAAATCCATTCCTAATGATAAGGTTCTATCCTCCACACCTGTGATAGGTGGCTGAGTAGGGTGAGCACGAGCCCCACTCAACAGGTATGCAGCCCTCAGCCTCCAGGTATTCATTCTGGAACACAGTTAATGCTGACCATCACACTGGCACAAAACAGTGGTCATCACTTATTCATGCCTTTTAAGTTTGATGAGGTGGGGATGTTCAGAGTGCATCAGCCTACTAAGAACAGGTTTGGGAGGTCAAGGCCCAGGTTGTTGTAAAACACCTTGAGATGAATGTACCTGTAACAGTATTTTAGTAACACTGCAAACTATCAAGATGCAGTAGGGCTTGAAGGGTAATTGACAGCCATTACCTTCTGACTCCTCCTCCTGCCAGAGGGTCACATGGCCTATGACACCAATGCGAGTGGTGGGATGGGGGATCCAGGAGTGTACTGTCTTTAGAAATTAGGTTCTGGGGTAATGCACAAGCCACAATCAGTCTAAACAAATGAGGAAGAGTGAACTTCTCTCTCATCCATACCTTCTCTCTCTCTTCTCTCTGACCACAGCTACCGTTGGCCAAGATTTTCTTTAACTCAATGGGATTCGAACCTTGTCATTGACGTTCTTGCTCATCATGGGAGGGAAGATTCTCTCATGGAGCCATTGTGTGGCATCATCGCGGTTGGTACAGCCGCACATGAAGACATTGTTCTTATGACTGTGACTGAAAATCAATACAGCACCACATCTCTCTCAGCCATCAGTTTTGGGTGCAATGACAACAACGAGGACAGATGGGAAACCATAGCAACAAGGTCAGAGAAGGCAGACTGAACTTAAACCTCTACGTAGGTTAGAGAGGCATGACTCTCTCACATCTGTTTGAGTATCCTCCCACTTCCCCCCTCTCGCCTATTGACCATGTTCCTGGTGTGCTAGACGCAGGGGAAGGAATCCCTCAGCAGAGTCTTGTAGTTCCTGTTCAGGTCCCTGCCGGCCAGAGATCAGTAGTAGTTCACCACCCCGTCTGGGTTCAGCATAGGCATCACCTGCAGGTCCGCAAGGGAGCCACACAACAATCAACATCATGGGGTCTCTTTATGATGTGTTTCTAATTCTGAATGGAAAACGTACATTTATCCCACATGGCAATCAAACACATAACTGAAATACTTGGTTATTTTCAAAGATAAAAAAGTCAAAAGTGCATAAGCGACTTTAAACACAAAGATCTCCCTCAGCTGCCTGGTGTCGTCCGACTCCCAGCAGGAAGTCCAAGAATCCCTGCATCAACCAGGAGCTGTTGTTCTCCCCGGGTTGCACCCCGGCCGTCACAACCACCACCTGCTTGGCAATCCTCTCCGCCCACCCTCCTCCCGGCGGCGTCACTGTCAGCACATGTACAACGTTGCCGGCCAGGCTGCGGCAATGCACCCGCAGCTTGCAGTAGCCGGCGGTGGCCGAATTGGAGTTGAGGCGGCTGAGGTAGCACTGCAGGTGGGAGTAGGTGTTAAGGTTAGCAGTGGGCCAGATAGGTGTCTGTCATAGGGGAACTGGCAGGTCCAGGTGAGGGATTTGATGTTCGTGGTGGTGTTGTTGTCCTGCTCAGCCTTATGATGCTGGTTGTGGTAGTACCTGATGCTTGAGGCAGTCCGGTGCCAGCCGTCCCTTCTCCCAGGCGGCTATCTCAGAGTAGAGCATGGACCTCATGCCTGTGCAGTACAGACTGCTAGCCTTCATGTTTCTGACCCGGAAGTACTCTCCACTGCGTGTGCTTGGTGGTGTACATATCAGTGTGCAGGGTGAGCTTGTAGTTATGGACACCACTGTGTAAGTGGGAGAGGGGGGGTAGAAAGAGAGTGAGAAGGAAAGATTATTGCCTAAACACAGTGACCCCTGTCTGCAACTTAGCAACAATTGGTAAAGTGTAAAAACACACTGATACAGGCTCCATAGACTCACACTTGAACTGCCTTCTGCAGGTTGCCACTCTCGAAGCATGACTCAAAGGACTGGTCCTGATGCGTGGCACAGGAGGTGGAGCTCTTGATGAGCCCCCAGCTCCCCCCCACGTGAGAGCAGGTGAAGTAGGAGGTTTTTGTGGCTAAACAGGGGAAAGAATACGAAAAGGAGGAAGAAGGACCGGTGAGAGAGGTAACACTGAGAAAATGAAATCTGCGAAGGGCAGCGCTGTGACAAGGGGACCTTACTGACACATTAGGGTTACCTGAGTCAATGAAGTAGACCACGTTCCCCTTCTCCATCCCAACAGGCACTGGCGCCCTGTCATGGCCCGGGGACTGGTAGAACGGCTCTGGGTCTGGAGGGTCTCACTCTAGAACACGGCAATATATTTCCGTAACAATAACATTCCAATTTAGATTCACACTATGTAATAGTTTAGCACTTGGAGTCCATTCAGACTCATAACTCTGTACTGTATGCCTCTGTACAGTGTAGAGGTCAAAACAACATTGGGTGTTTGTTACAGCAAACAGTTCAGTGGTATGTACCTATGTACATTACCTATGTCCAAGGACCCTGCCTATGTCCAAGGACCCTGCCTATGTCCAAGGATCCTGCCTATGTCCAAGGAACCTGGGACTAAACACAGGGGCGTAGCCAGATTTTTGGGGGGTTGATAGGCCTAGAAAAATTTGGATAGGCATTTTTCAACTTGTTTATTACATTTATTTTGCGATGTGCACCGTATATTATTTCGTAATACAATCGTTTTATACTAGTGCATAGTACTTGGAGCTATCTCTGTTACTAGTCCAACACTCTAACCACTAGGCTACCCTGCCGCCCCATGTCATTGGAAGTGTGACAATAATCCTTAACAGAGAGTTTATATTAGGGAAAATATCATCAGGGCAGCTGTCAAGTACAGGAGGAGGAAAAGTCACTCTTTCCCATGTTCATTTTTCGACTCAACTACTGAATAAAAACAGTGAATTCAGTAACCTCAATTGATATTGCATAATGATCGCATGTGGTCTTCAGCTGCTCTTTAAGGCTGCAGGTTTGGGATTCTTTGGAAAAGGAGGCTGCCGCTCGCATGATCCCATGTGTTGCCTCAGGTCACGGTCACTCTTGATGCTGGATGTATTCCCTAATGAAGTTGTGACTACACTGTCTGCCAATTTTACAGGCAGTTTTCGCTGCCGTGATGCGCTCACGTCCCAATGACTAATATCATGCTTAATAATAATATCTTCAAATAGCTTGAGAACTTTATCAAAGTCTCCCCCTGAGTTATCTCTGAATGTAGAAAAGCTGCTTTTGAGGATTTAAATTAAACCAATACAGTCCGTCACAGATAATGTTGAGTTTTGTAATGCCTTCATAGCAAAATCACTAGTGTCAAACAATTTACTAAACGTGACTAACAGGAATAAAAACGTATTGTTCTGGATTTGGTGTAAGAGGGCATCGGCTTCTAATTTGGTTTGTCCACAAGCCTCTGAAAAAATCTGCAAGAACTTCTAAAATGACATCTAGCAGTAACAGCACTTTACACACAGACCCTGATTTTGAACTCCACCGTACACCCGTGGATCTTTCTAGCTCGATACATGGTCTATCGGGATGCAACTCTTTCTGTACCTCTATGAATCCAGCATGTCTGTGGGATCCACTCATAAATGTGTGTAGCTGGTTTACTGTGTCAAAAGAAGTACTGACATGTCCCAACACTTGTGCCGTGGTGCACAGATCCAAATTCAAACGGTGGGAGTTGCAATGCACATATACCGCTTGCTTAAATGTTTGCTTTAGTAGGACTTGTACCCCTCCCCTCATCTGTTTCCTGACATGACTGAAGCGTCATCGAAACAAAAACCCACAAGGAGTGGGATCCCAAACTGTTATAGACCTATATCCATCCTGCCCTGCCTTTCTAAAATCTTCAAAAGCCAAGTTAACAAACTTTTGCACCCCAGTATCTCTACTTGCACATCATCATCTGCACATCCATCACTCCAGTTTTAATGCTAAATTGTAATTATTTCGCCTCTACGGCCTATTTATTGCCTACCTCCCTACTCTTCTACATTTGCACACACTGTACATAGATTTTTATATTGTGTTATTGACTGTATGTTTGTTTGTGTAACTCTGTGTTGTTGTTTTTGTCGCAATGCTTTGCTTTATCTTGGCCAGGTCACAGTTGTAAATGAGAACTTGTTCTCAACTGGCCTACCTGGTTAATAGCTAGTTAGCTAAGAGACAAAAAAAAGACAGAACACAGAAATTTCAGCAAGAAATATTTTAAAAAACGCTCCAGAAATATGATTATATTAATATACTGAGATAATGATAAAACCAGCGACTTCGATGCAAATATGGCTAAAATCAGGCTGACAGGACGCGATCAGAACATGAAGCTATGTATCGGGTAGGAAGTAAAGCGGAAATGGGCGTTGCTACATTGTGCAAAATGTCCAATGGCCCCTCTTTAATGGCCGCAAAATTGTTGTAAACTCTGGATTGGGAAACTATAAGTGCACTTGAGTAGAATGCACCGATCTTTTACTGTAACACAATGTACAGGCAATAATTTATGGTGCAATAAGTGATTATTATGACACGTAATTATTATTTGTATGATAAGTAGTATAACATATATTGATAATTGTGCACATTTACCATCATTTTCTCCCTAATTATTAATTTACAAAGTATACAGGACAGGTCTCTTATTCTGAAAGATTCCAAAAATCTATGACCCGGAAGTACTTATTCTTGCCTGCTTTACGGTGGTCAGGGCACAAAGGTAGCTAGCTGTAACTTGCATTATCTAAACATGTCTAAAATACAGTTGTTGAGGGTGTTTCTCAACGAGCGATTAGCAGTTGCTGTTGATGAGATCTTCGGGGCAGTTGAAAAAACAATAACTGAGTACCAGGAAGAAGTTTCCCGTTCAAAGGATGAAAACGATCGTCTGCAAAGGCTGCTTGAAATCGCCCTTAAACCGGAGTTAAAGCTGCACAGAGCAGGTTTGGGTCATTCGTTTGTCTAGTTACCTTGATTGTATTTTTTATGTAACAAAATATACTGTATTTATAGGACGATTCTTATGAGCATTTGCGTTTTCTATTTCATGCTGTAAACTCACCTGCTGTCATTGTGATTTGACTTGCCTAGTGCTTCTACACCTGCATTGCTTGCTGTTTGGGGTTTTAGGCTGGGTTTCTTTACAACACTTTAAGATATCAGCTGATGTAAGAAGGGCTATATAAATACATTTGATTAGATTTTTAAATTTGATTTAATGATTGCAGTCTCATGACAACGTTTGCGTTCTAATTTATTCAGACCTCCAGCAGCTCACTTTCCGTGTGTCTGAAGAGGAGGTTCACCCTGATCAGCAGAAGTGTGTGCAGGAGTGGAGCCCCAGTCTGAGACAGGAGGACCCAGAGTTTACACAGATTAAAGAGGAGCAGGAGGAACCCAGAACCAGTCAATGGGAAGAGCAGCTTCAAGGGCTAGAAGATGATAGCAAAGACTCCATATTCATTCCTGCTTGTGTAAAAGGTGACTGTGATGAGAACCCAACTCTGCACTCATATCTTTATGATGGTCAAAATGAAGTTAACGGAGAGAGAGTCTCTCTACCCAGCACCTCAACTAAACCGATCAATACCGAACCCTACGAAGAGGATTACCTGGTATCAGAACTAACCAGTGACTCTCATACTCTCGCTGCAGTAGACTGTTCTGCAGTTCAGAGAGAAAACAGTGCAACTGTCAATGGGATGGAAAGTGGAGTCCCTCAGTCAGGTTTTAAGCGAGGAAAATCAAATAAAACATGGACAGTAAAAAGACAGAGCTATCGTGCCAATAATAAGGGTAGGAATTCCACAAAGTCCTCCATTCTGAAATCACCTAGTCAAAGTCATAATGCTCCTTGTCATTGTAAGGTGTGTGGCATGTCTTTTCATTACATGGGTTCTTTAGTGAATCATGTGCAAACTCATACAATGGATAAAGAACATCCTTGTGGTGTGTGTGGAAAATGCATCGAATCCACAGAAAGTATGAAAGATCACCTTCAAATTCACAGTGCAGCTAAGTTTTCTTGTAAAGTTTGTAGTAAATGTTTTACAAGGAATAGTAAGCTGACAGTGCACATGAGGACTCACACAGGAGAGAAACCACATCACTGTCGTGATTGTGGCCAAAGATTCAGCACTGGGTCCCATCTTAGAGTGCACATGAGGACTCATACAGGCGAGAAACCATATGTCTGTCCTGATTGTGGCATAGGCTTCTTTCAGAGTGAACATCTGAAAGCACACATTAGGATCCACACAGGAGAGAAACCATACCATTGCCGTTTTTGTGACAAATGTTTCAGGACTGGCACCAATCTGACAGGTCATATGAGGACACACAGGGGAGAAATCATTTAGCTGTATTCTGTCTGAGAAAATAATGTTGGTGGTCTGAACTTAGCAGAAGTTGGATTTTGTCATTGTTGGACATTATGTCAGTATCTAAGAAGCGCTATTTACGCAAAGATTACATTGTATTCTTTATGACAAAAAAACTCAATATAAAAACATAAATCCTCGCTATATCTGCAACTGTTATACCCCTGAACAGGGGAAGTATAGAAATAAATCACACGGAGATGTAGCTTCGGCTTCAAGTCATTTGTAATGAGTGTTTTTCATATAAAATCATCAACCATTTACATGGGGCGGCAGGTAGCCTAGTGGTTGCAAGATCGAGTCCCCGAGCTGACAAGGTAAAAATCTGTTATTCTGAACAAGGCAGTTAACCCAATGTTCCTGGGCTGTCATTGAAAATAAGAATATGTTCTTAACTGACTTGCCTAGTTAAATAAAGGTAAAATATATTTTTTATTTTTAAATGTACAAAATAGAATGTTTCACAAATGCACAAAATATCTTCTCTCAAATGACATAGCTGTTACAACTGTTCAATAAACCAGTATTGTCTTATTTATACATTACAATGGCTCTTAGTATCCCTCTTTAAATGCTTCCTATCAAAACATCCAAGAGGATCATAATGGGACCTTCCTGGACTATGATCAGTTTCTGCCACTGCACCCCTCTACTAGCTTGAACCAGAAAATGGCTGCTCATTGTCTCGACTCCAGGTAAGCGTAAATGGATGCATGCCTTCTTACCCTGCGTCCGGACTTAAGACTTTCAAACCACTTAGAGCCCCTGTACCAGCGGGTTTTCTGCCAGGGGCTTGGGTGTTCCCTCCTTGGCTGTGGATGCCCCTCCAGCTAACTCTCCCTGTCCTGGTCAATCAACTGTCTGGGCACAGCCTGGACCACCCCCTCAGCTGGGCCGTGCTCTCTGGATCAGAGCTCTGTCCCTTTGGCTGTTGTGGCCTGCTCACAACCGGCTTCTCAGCAGCCCTCTTCTCAGGTGAGTTCTGTGGCTCTGGCCTTGCAATCTACTTCGAGACACGGCAGAGACCGGATCATTCCGATATCGCCAGGTTGCTTCCTGAGGCTGTGAGTCAGTCACTGGAACTGATACCTGAATGGTTCATGTGTGGTCAAATTACATTATGAAGGGCAGCTTAGAATAGCTGAAGATGGATTTTATAGAACTGACAAACACCCCATAATATCTGAGCCTCTGTCGTAACTTTGTATTGATTAATGTGACTGCTGTTCATCGAATGATTAACTGTTTATAATTACGGGATTCAATGAATTAATATCGATTTTACAGAAGTCGCTAATTAATTAATTTATTCTACAGTCTCATCCTGAACGTCGCATAATACGTGAATCTGCACAAACCCGAGCCTCACTAAATCATTCCGTACCACACCAATTGAGTTATTTATTTACTAACAAGCTAAATGACAATATAAGATATACACACACAAACACACAGTCTAGGCTTTTTATATAAACTTAGTACATTGAAACATGTCCCTAGTGGGCCAACACAATAGGACACGTAAATGGGTAATTTAGAACTAGAAAGAGAGTGCACGACAGAAAAGCACACTTGGATACATTTGTAAACTATGCTTAGTTTAGCCCTAACACCTTGCCCCGAACTGCAGCTCTTATGGGTTAGAATATAATGGTATAATTACGTGTCAAAGGTCTCCGATGGGCTGTCTCTTTTCCTCTGATGGCGGCACTTCTTTCGTTACCAGGTGTAAGTCTCTGATTGTCCACACGATGTCAGTGCCCTTTCTCTTAGTGGTTTGTTTCCTCGCCCTCGTTCTGAAAAGGGGTCTTCTCCGGACGGCTAATCAGCCGTGTATAGATGGTTCCAGCGTGGGAATGAAAGCAGTGTAGACATGATTCCTTAGACAGAATAACCGGCTGGTTCTGCTTGAATTCACCCACTTAGACACAGCTACTCATCCTTAGCATAAATTGTTAAGAGGTTATTTTGTATTTTTCAACCTCGTGTTGCATTTTTGGGTTGCGACTACTCGAACCTTGGCTGCAGCACATGGTCACCTTGTCTGAATTGTACATTCTTAACTCACAAGTTATATACCCTCGAGTCAGAAAGGGGCGTTTCTGTCTTTATCGCAAGTTCTCTGGGCGTAACTAGTTATGAGGCAAGATATGGATTTTACTCAGATCCAATTTAGACAACGAACTTCACATTTCATCTTTACAAACACATTCTATTTGATCTGGACATTTTCCACACAATGTACAGGATACGAACATCAGATACATATTATGAAAACTCTTCAAGTTACAATGTTTCGTTATAACGCCGTCATTTAACTTTTAATAACATAACAAAAACAACATTTATTTTCATATTCCATCAATTGTTGTTTCCACCATTTATGGCATGTTACTGATCTGAGGTAGGTTCTCCACAGGGCCCACTCACACATTCCAATCCTCCATACTGAGAGGACAAAGGATTTGCCTGCTGTTCAAAGATTTACAATGGGCATGAGGTGTCATGAACATATGTCCCTCTTACTGCCCGGAATGCCTCTGCTGATCCTACAGCTATTGTATGCAGTAATCATATGCCTATGAACCAGAGTAATACTGTTAGCACTGAGGGAAGCTGCTGTAGACCACCAAGTGCTAACAGTCAGTATCTGGATAGCATGTGTGAAATGCTTGATAATGTATGTGATATCAATAGAGGGGTATACTTTCTGGGTGAATTAAATATTGACTGGCTTTCATCAGGCTGCCCACTCAAGATAAAGCTTCCAACTGTAACTAGTGCCTGCAACCTGGTTCAGGTTATTAATCAACCTACCAAGGTAGTTACAAACAGTACAGGAATTAAATCATCAATATGTATTGATCCTATCTTTACTAATGCTGCAGAAATTTGTTTGAAAGCAGTATCCAAATCCATTGGATGTAGTGATCACAATGTAGTAGCCATATCTAGGAAAACCAAAGTTCCAAAAGCTGGGCCTAATATTGTTTATAAGAGGTCTTACAATACGTTTTGTAGTGATTCCTATGTTGTTGGTCCATGGTGTGTAATGACGAGCAACCAGACGCTGCACTTGACACATTTATTAAATTGCTTATCCCAGTTATTAATAAGCTTGCACACATTAATAAAATTACTGTAATCTTTTTATTCACACCCACATAGATAACGTTTCACTATCGACCCAACTGTTTCATAGAGTGTTAGATACAGATTATCTTCCCAGATTGCTTATAGTGACCATTCTCCTCTGGTATTATGCATTCTCCAATTATATTTATGCTGCAGTAGTTTATGTGTCGGGGGCTAGGGTCAGTCTGTTATATCTGGAGTATTTCTTCTGTGTTGTCCGGTGTGAATTTAAGTCTCTCTCTCTCACTCTCTCTCTTACTCTCTCAGCCCTAGGACCATGCCTCAGGACTACCTGGCTTGATGACTCCTTGCTGTCCCCAGTCCACCTGGTCGTGGTGCTGCTCCAGTTTCAACTGTTCTGCCTGAGGCTATGGAACCCTGACCTTTTCACCGGACGTGCTACCTGTCCCAGACCTGCTGTTTCCAACTCTCTAGAGACAGCAGGAGCGGTAGAGATACTCTGAATGATCGACTATGAAAAGCCAACTGACATTTACTCCTGAGGTGCTGACCTGTTGCACCCTCGACGACCACTATGATTATTATTATTTTACCCTGCTGGTCATCTATGAACATTTGAACGTCTTGGCCATGTTCTGTTATAATCTCCACCCAGCACAGCCAGAAGAGGACTGGCCACCCCTCATAGACTGGTTCCTCAAATAGGTTTCTTCCTAGGTTCTGGCTTTTCTAGGGAGTTTTTCCTAGCCACCATGCTTCTATTCCCGCATTGCTTGCTGATTGGGGTTTTGGGCTGGGTTTCTGTACAGCATTTTATGACATCAGCTGATGTAAGAAGGGCTTTATAAATAAATTTGATTGATATGATCAAAATCCATTCCTACCAAGGTAAATGGAGCATATAGATGGAGACTAAATTATACACTCCTGAAGCAACCTGAATTTTGTGCATTCATCAAAGAGCAGATGAAAGACAGGCTTTTGGTAACAAAAAACTGAAATATTATACTCTGAACACATATCAAGCTGAGAGGGCCCTCACTAAATTAAAACAGCATTCCTACGAACTCGGAGAAAAAGCACACAAAGTATTGGCATGGCAACTGAAAGCAGAAGAAAGTAAGAGGACAATTAATGCTATAGAAACTCTTACTAACGAGAACTTTCAACCCTACTGAAATTAATGATACTTTTAAGAAATATTACAAAGACCTCTATACTTCTCAATCAAGCGATGATCTATCAGGAGATCAACTATTTTCTCTCCTCTCTCAACCTCTCCTGGGGAGGTCGGCTTCCCTCCAGAGTTCTATAAAACATTTAAGGAGCGGTGCCCTACCTTATGAAGGTACTTAAAAAATCCGGGGAGCACAACTGCTTTCCAGATTCTTTCTCTCAAGCGGTGATTACTGTAATTCACAAGAAAGGGAAAAACCTGTTAAAGTGCGCCGCCTATAGACCAATCTCTCCTTAACACAGATTGTAAACTGGTCACCAAGATGCTATCTAAGAGACTGGAGTCATGTCTCCCCCTGTTGGTCAACCCAGATTGGCTTCATAATTAATAGATTGTCCTCCAATAATCTCAGAAGGTTCTTTTGATATAATTCACCTTGCTAACAAAAACAAAATACCTAGTGTTGTAGTCTCCCTCGATGCTGAAAAAAGTTATTTGATAGTGTGGAATGGCATATCTCTTTCGCGTCTTGGAAAAGTTTGGTTTGTGCACCGTGTTTGTAAATTTGATAAAATCACTCTACAAATCTCCTAAAGCTAGGATTGCTACCAATGGGATTACTTCCTCCCCGTTCCCTCTCTATAGGAAGAACAGACAAGGTTGCCCAATTAGCCATCACCTCTTCGCCTTCGCCATCGAACCATTGGCTATTAGAACGTGCCCTGACATACATGGCTTTGAGGTGGGCCCCCATACCCATAAGTTATCACTTTTTGCGCACGACCTTATCTTATTTCTAACGAACCCATAACATTCCCTCTCTCACTTACAGAACCTATTACAGTATTATAGTTCTTTCTCTGGATATAAGGTCCATTTTGATAAAAGCTAAATCTTACCATTGTCTGTCTTTGACCATTAAGCATCAGTTTCCTTTTAGATGGTTGCATATGAGCTTCACATATTTGGGCATAATGGTGGATGGTAACCTAAACAACCTCTATTAACTCAATCTGGCCAGCTTGTTGCAAAAGGTGGATGGTGACCTGTGTAAATGGATGGACTTGCCTCTCACTCTACTGGGTAGAATTTATGTAATTAAAATGAATGTCCAGCCCAGATTTCTGTATTTGTTTCAATCTCTCCCCATCCTTGTGCCCGCAGCATCCTTTTCCTCTCTCAACAAGCTGACCAGACGGTTTATCTGGCACGGCAAAACCCCTAGGGTTAACTTGGATAAGTCAAGGGGGCTTAAATCTCCCCAGTTTCAGAATGTATTACTGGGCTGCGCAGTCTAGATTCCTGGCTCAGAGATTTGACAATGGTCCTTCTCCCTCATGTTTCAACATTGGAAAGTTTGAGGTAAATGAGGACACTGGAGCAGAGTTGTTTTACAAATGGGAAAGAAAATCTATACAAACCATCACAAACAGCCCGTTAATTATACATTCTGTCCTGGCATGGTGCAAACTGCATGAGCTGATCAGACGAGAGGGATTCCTTTCCCCTAAAACCCCTTTATGGAACAATAGATTGATTCCTATGTTTTTCCAGAATAGTAACTTTAGACCATGGTCTGATAAGGAAAACTCTTCTGGAACATTGTTATGAGGAGGGAATTCTTATGTCTTTCGAACAGCTGAAACATAAATACCACTTGTCTAACAGGGACTTCTTTAGTTACCTACAACTAAGACATTTTATTAGGGTGACTCTCAAGGGACAATGGGACCTACCTAAGATGTCACCTATTGAACAACTCTGCCATTGAACAACTCTGCCATGTTCAAGACCATTTCCCGTGTTTACGATGCTCTTATGTCAGGACTAACACTGCCTGAGCTAGACAAACCCCGATTTAAGATGGGAAAAAGATCTGGGTATTAATCTTGATGGACTATGGAGAGACCTATGCAGGGATGGTGTTACTTCCACATTGAACTCCTGATTAAAGGTTGACCGATTAATCGGCATGGCATGGCATAACAATCTCAAGTTAACTACACGTGGTTGATGATATTACTAGGTTAACTAGCTTGTCCTGCGTTGCGTATAACCAATGCGGTGCCTGTTAATTTATCATTGAATCACAGCCTACTTCAACTTCGCCAAACGGGTGATGATTTAACAAAAGCACATTCGCGAAGAAAGCACAATCGTTGCAAAAATGTACCAAACCATAAACATCAATGCCTTTCTTAAAATCAATGCACAAGTATATTTTTTAAACCTGCATATTTAGTTAAAATAAATTCATGTTAGCAGGCAATATTAACTCTGGAAATTGTGTCACTTCTCTTGCGTTCAGTGCAAGCGGAGTCAGAGTATATGCAGCAGTTTGGGCCACCTGGCTTGTTGCGAACTGTGTGGAGACCATTTCTTCCTAACAAAGACCGTAATTAATTTGCCAGAATTTTACATAATTATGACATAACATTGAAGGTTGTGCAATGTAACAGCAATATTTAGACTTAGGGTTTCCACCCATTCATTAAAATACGGGACGGTTCCATATTTCACTGAAAGAATAAACGTTTTGTTTTCAAAATGATAGTTTCTGGATTTGACCATATTAATGACCAAAGGCTCGTATTTCTGTGTGTTTATTATATTATAATTAAGTCTATGATTTGATATTTGATAGAGCAGTCTGATTGAGCGGTGGTAGGCAGCAGCAGGCTCGTAAGCATTCATTGAAACAGCACTTTACTGCATTTGCCAGCAGCTCTTAGCAATGCTTGAAGTACAGTGCTATTTATGACTTTAAGCCAATCAACTCCTGAGATTAGGCTGGCAATACTATAGTGCCTATAAGAACATGCAATAGTCAAAGGTATATGAAATACAAATGGTATAGACAGAAATAGTCGACGAGTCATAATTCCTATAATAACTACAACCTAAAACTACTGGGAATATTGAAGACTCATGGTAAAAGGAACCACGAGCTTTCATATGTTCTGATGTTCTGAGCAAGGAACTTAAACATTTTTTACAAACTTTTTTACATGGCACGTATTGTACTTTTACTTTCTTCTCCAACACTTTGTTTTTGCATTATTTAAACCAAATTGAACATGTTTCATTATTTATTTGAAACTAAATTGATTTTATGTATGTATTATATTAAGAAATAAAAGCGATCACTGTTCATTCAGTATCGTTGTAATTGTCATTATTCCATATACAGTTGAAGTCGGAAGTTTACATACACCATAGCCAAATACATTTAAACTCAGTTTTTCACAATCCCTGACATTTAATCCTAGTAAAAATTCCCTGTCTTAGGTCAGTTAGGATCACCACTTTATTTTAAGAATGTGAAATGTCAGAATAATAGTAGAGAGAAGGATTTATTTCAGAATTTGTCTTTCTTTCATCGCATTCCCAGTGGGTCAGAAGTTTACATACACTAGTATTTGGTAGCATTGCCTTTAAATAGTTTAACTTGGGTCAAACATTTAGGGTAGCCTTCCACAAGCTTCCCACAATAAATTGGGTGAATTTTGGCCCATTCCTCCTAACAGAGCAGGTGTAACTGAGTCAGGTTTGTAGGCCTCTTTGCTCGCCAGGTTTATTCAGTTCTGCCCACAAATTTTCTATAGGATTGAGGTCAGGGCTTTGTGATGGCCACTCCCATACCTTGACTTTGTTGTCCTTAAGCCATTTTGCCACAACATTGGAAGTATGCGTGGGGTCATTGTCCATTCGGAAGACCCATTTGTGACCAAGCTTTAACTTCCTGACTGATGTTGCTTCAATATATCCACATAATTTTCCACATAATTTTCTTCCCTCATGATGCCATCTATTTTGTGATGTGCACCAGTCCCTCCTGCAGCAAAGCACCCCCATAACATGATGCTGCCACCCCCGTGATTCACAGTTGGGATGGTGTTCTTCAGCTTGCAAGCCTCCCCCTTTTTTCAAACATAACGATGGTCATTATGGCCAAACAGTTCTATTTTTGTTTCATCAGACCATAGGACATTTCTCCAAAAAGTAAAATCTTTGTCCCCATGTGCATTTGCAAAGTGTAGTCTGGCTTTTTTATGGCAGTTTTGGAGCAGTGGCTTCTCCCTTGTTGAGCGGCCTTTCAGGTTATGTTGATATAGGACTTGTTTTACTGTGGATATAGATCTTTTTGTACCCGTTTCCTCCAGCATCTTCACAGGGTCCTTTGCTGTTGTTCTGGGATTGATTTGCACTTTTCGCACCAAAGTACGTTCATCTCTAGGAGACAGAATGTGTCTCCTTCCTGAACGGTATGACGGCTGCGTGGTCCCATGGTGTTTATACTTGCGTACTATTGTTTGTACAGGTGACCATGGTACCTTCAGGCATTTGGAAATTGCTCCCAAGGAGGAACCAGACTTGTGGAGGTCTACAATTCTTTTTCTAAGATCTTGGCTGATTTCTTTTGATTTTCCCATGATGTCAATCAAAGAGGCACTGAGTTTGAAGATAGGCCTTGAAATACATCCACAGGTACCCCTCCAATTGACTCAAATTATGTCAATTAGCCTCTCAGAAGCTTCTAATGCCATGACATAATTTTCTGGAATTTTCCAAGCTGTTTAAAGTCACAGTCAACTTAGTGTATGTAAACTTCTGACCCACTGGAATTGTGACAGTGAATTATAAGTGAAATAATCTGTCTGTAAACAATTGTTGGAAAAAGGACTTGTGTCATGCACAAAGTAGATGTCCTTAACCGACTTGCCAAAACTATAGTTTGTTAACAAGAAATTTGTGGAATGGTTGAAAAACTAGTTTTAATGACTCCAACCTAAGTGTATGTAAACTTCCAGACTTCAACTGTATATATACATGTACACAAACACACGCTAACATACGCACTATACACACACATGTACACATGGGTTTTGGGTTATAGATATGTTGTAGTAGAGGAGAGGCCTGAAGGCACAAACTTAATATGTTGTGAAATCTGTTATGAATGTATTGTAATGTTTTTTGCTGGACCCCAGGAAGAGTTGGAGATCCATAATAAATACAAATGCAAAGACAAATTGGCACTATGAAATGCAATTACAAACCTTTTAACCTTTTTAATTGCATCACGTATTTCACTATTTATTATCACCATGAATTATACCTGTACAGTGGGGCAAAAAAGTATTTAGTCAGCCACCAATTGTACAAGTTCTCTCACTTAAAAAGACGAGAGAGGCCTGTAATTTTCATCATAGGTACACTTCAACTATGACAGACAAAATGAGAAAAAAACATCCAGAAAATCACATTGTAGGATTTTTAATGAATTTATTTGCAAATGATGGTGGAAAATAAGTATATTGTATGTCTATGGTTGCCTAGATTGGTTCTCAATTAGAGGCATCTGTTTATCGTTGTCTCTGATTGGGAACCATATTTAGGCAGCCATATTCTGTGGGTACTTTGTGGGTGATTGTTTCCGTGTCTGTGTTTGTTTCACCACACGGTACTGTTTCGGTTTTTCACGTTTCGTTTATTGTTTTGTACGGTTTCGGTTTTTCATTCAAATCTACTATGGACACTTACCACGCTGCATTTTGGTCCGATCCCTGCTACACCTCCTCTTCAGACGAAGAGGAGGAAATCAGCTGTGACATGTTAGATATTAGTAACAGTCATCTCATATCGCTATCTGACAGATAGCTAGCTAACTTAGAAGCTAGAGCTGACCTGGCTGTGGTAGCTACTACTAGCTAGTGTAGCTTATTCATTAACCTCAGACAGAGAGGGGATGAAACATTAGCTAACGTCACATGTCAGTTACAATACTAGCTCAACACTGCGAATAAACACTAGTTTAGTTTTTTTCTGTTAAACAGCTGTTACCTTTCCAGCTACATCAATCAACTAAAGAGTAGCCAGTTTCTGCTCTGCTTTATTTTACACCTCGGTGAAAGAGCGCAACACATACACACTATGTTTAGCTCTCCCGTGCTGGTCCAGCCAGCTTCCAGAAGTTTTGCCTTCACACAGCCTATCAACCCTCTCTGTGGTGTCCGCGTGGTCTTAAATCCAGCCTCCTGAACACTCCCAACAGCCTACCTGACCGCTCTGAGGCGCCCACATTGTCCTAAAGCACAATCTCCGATTTTTGTATCACATTGAAATGATAAAACTGGGGGGCACAAAAATGCAATTTCAGAATGTGGGGGCGGACTGACCTCCCCATCCCCAGTGAAAGTTGTGCCCCTGCACACAAATAACACATCGTTTTAAACAAGTTTTCTACTGCCTAAATAACACATAGTAACATCCGTAACATTCTGATATTAACAAATATGTTCGACATCACATTCATACCTAAAAGGGGGAAAATATAGAAATAAATCACACAGAGATGTGACTTCTGCTTCAAGTCACTTGTAATGTGTGAGCGCCCTATACAGGGTTGCCAGGTCTAGATTTTTTTTTACACAATGACTCAAAACCCACCCAAAAGGCCTGAAATCTAGCCAATTGTTCCCGCCCACATCAAGAGAGGATTTGCCACGTTTATACAGTAAACAACTTTCCCATAATGTTACGGAAACAATTAAGAAGGAATATCGACATAACTTGTAACTAGGTTAGAAGCAAAATTCGGTTTTCATCAAAATAATATTTATTGTGAACTATGACATGACGTAATAAACTAATTTGAATATGTTGCAAGAGAAAATATAATTTGCCCTTATTAAACTCGCCAGATAATTTTCGATCAATGGATGTCGATGTAACTCGTTTGACTGCTATGATTAAGCAATAAGGCACAAGGTGGTATGGTTTATGGCCATACATATACACACATGGCCATATGTGCAAATTATAGATAAATCAGACAGGAGAGTTTGAGTGATTCTAATGTTAGGCTATTTTCTGGGAAGACTACAAATAGTTATAAATGGCCCATTTGTGAGATTGACTTGTCATTTCAATAGGCATAGGATACAGAATAAAATCTGGGTTTATGATTGTAATTCAACTTTGCCATGGTTTGCTTAGATACACTACATGGCCAAAATAATGGGCATTAATATGGAGTTGGTCCCCTCTTTGCTGCCATCACAGCCTCCACTGTTCTGGGAAGGCTTTCCACTAGATGTTGGAACATTGCTGCGGTGACTTGCTTCCATTCAGCCAGAAGGGAATTAGTGAGGTCGGGCACTGACGTTGGGCGATTAGACCTGGCTCACAGTCGGTGTTCCAATTCATCCCAAAGGTGTTTGATGGGGTTGAGGTCAGGGCTCTGTGCAGGCCAGTCAAGATCCTCCCCACTGATCTCGACAAACTATTTCTGTATGTACCTCACTTTGTGCATGTGGACATTGTCATGCTAAAACAGGAAAGGGCCTTACCCAAACTGTTGCCACAGAGTTGGAAGCACAGAATCGTCTAGAATGTAATTGTACACTGTAGCGTCAACATTTCCCTTCATCGGAACTAAGGTGCCTAGCCCGAACCATGAAAAACAGCCCCAGACCTTACTTCTTCTTCACCAAACTTTACAGTTGGCACTATGCATTCGGGTAGGTAGCGTTGGCCTGGCATCCACAAAACCCAGATTCGTCCGTTGGACTGCCAGATGGTGAAGCACGATTCATCACTCCAGAGAACGAATTTCCACTGCTCCAGAGTCCAATGGCGGTGAGCTTTACACCACTCCAGCCGATGCTTGGCATTGTGCATGGTGATCTTATACTTGTGTACGGCTGCTCGGCCCTGGAAACCCATTTCATGAAGCTCCCTACGAACAGTTCTTGTGCTGACGTTACTTCCAGAGGCAGTTTGGAACTTGGTAGTGAGTGTTGCAACCGAGGACAGAGGATTTTTACGCACTTCAGCACTCGGCGGTCCTGTTCTTTTAACTTGTGTGGCCTACCACTTCGCGGCTAAGCCATTGTTGAGCCTAGACGTTTTCATGTCACAATAACAGCACTTACAGTTGACCGTGGCAGCTCTAGCAGGGCAGAAATTTTACCAACTGACTTGTTGGAAAGGTGGCATCCTATGACGGTGCCATGTTGAAAGTCACTAAGCTCCTCCGTACAGCTCATTCTACTGACAATGTTTGTCTATGGAGATTGCATGGCTATGTGCTCAATTTTATACATCGGTCAGAAATGGGTGTGGTTGAAATAGCCGAATCCACTAATGTTAAGGTTTGTCCACATACTTTTGGCCATGTAGTGAAAATGCACATAGCCTATAGTTCCTTATAGGCCAACATCTTATTTCAGATAGTCTTCAGTAGCCTAGAGAAAAGGTAGGCAAGATGTAAACTGAACGATTTAGCAGATTGCTTTGTTCAAATTAACAGACTCATTTATTTGGCCATTAATAATTGCATAATAACATAATGCTACAACAACAATACACTGAAGTTATAGATTATTTATTAAATCCGTTTGCCAGCTCCAGGAAGGCTACACAAGTGGCACAAATTGATTTGCAATGACTCCAGTGATATAGTCATTTCAACACATTTACTGTATCAAATCGTAGCCTACAGTTGCCTACAATGGCATATAAATGAATAGGCTACTTGATGGCCAACAGATGCAAATGTAACATTCTCCACATTTAATGTCAGTTTCATTGAGAACTTTTCCGCATAACTGAAGCATGCGAGTGAATTCCATAACTTCCATTTCAAATTTACACTCAAGCATAATGACAAGTTAAATAGCCTACCTACCACTTGTAAAACAAATTCACGACCTGCTTGTGTGCTGCTCTGTCTCCTCTCACTCTCGTGGACTAAGCTGCACACACACCTCGGGCCCCACCCACCAATCAATAACTCAGCAACAGCACTGCCTGATAGTCAGCAGTAGCATGTCACAGTGAAATAAAAATGTTTTAAAGAGAAATGCCATGGCGATCGCTGTGTAACTTAGAAGTAGCCCAAAAACCTGCAACCCACAACCAATAGTATTAGGCCAATTTACAGTATAAAACAAATTACAAATATGTCAACCCTGCCCCTATAGGAATTCCGAGGTATAACCAATCAAACCTTGATCATTTAAAAAAAATGGTAACCTTTATTTAACGAGGCAAGTCAGTTTAAGAACAAATTCTTATTTACAATGACGGCCTACCCCGTCCAAACCCGGACGATGTTGGGCCAATTGTGCGCCGCCCTATGGGACTCCCAATCACGGCCGGATGTGATACAGCCTGGATCAGACATCAGTAGAGTACACATATCGAAAAAATGGATAGTATATTACTTACTGCTACACATTATGATTCTGTATTATTATTTTGTTATTATTAAGACACTTTTAATTATATCATACGTCCCTCCCGTCAAAGTATCCACATCAAATCAAATCAAATTTTATTTGTCACATACACATGGTTAGCAGATGTTAATGCGAGTGTAGCGAAATGCTTGTGCTTCTAGTTCCGACAATGCAGTAATAACAAGTAATCTAACTAACAATTCCAAAACTACTGTCTTGTACACAGTGTAAGGGGATAAAGAATATGTACATAAGGATATATGAATGAGTGATGGTACAGAGCAGCATAGGCAAGATACAGTAGATGGTATCGAGTACAGTATGTACAAATGAGATGAGTATGTAAACAAAGTGGCATAGTTTAGTGGCTAGTGATTCATGTATTACATAAGGATACAGTCGATGATATAGAGTACAGTATATACGTATGCATATGAGATGAATAATGTAGGGTAAGTAACATAATATAAGGTAGCATTGTTTAAAGTGGCTAGTGATATATTTACATCATTTCCCATCAATTCCCATTATTAAAGTGGCTGGAGTTGAGTCAGTGTTATCTCACCTGAGGTTAAAATATAGGATTAATATATAATGTACAGATAGATATGTGATTGGTGATATTTCAGACAATATAGGATATGTCATGGGGTACATTTTGTATTGGAAAAGATTTCCATAAACTGAACCGATCTTCTCGTACTCCACTCCAGCAGGTGGTGATAAATCAAAATGTGTTACCTCCTACCAGATGAGGTTGCCCGCGGAAACGGACAGAATCCAGGAACTAGCTACTTCGGAAGCTACTAAACGTAATCTAAAATGTCTAAAATACAGCTGTTAAGAGTGTTTCTCAATGAGCGATTAAGAACTGCTGCTGAGGAGATATTATGGGCAGTTGAAAAAACGATAGCAGAAGAAGTTTCCCGTTCAAATGAGGAAAATGACCGTCTCCAGAGGCAGCTTGAAATCGCTCTCATCAAGCTAAACAGAGCAGGTTTGTGATTACCTTTGTCAATTCAACCGTCATTGTATGAAAGTGGATAGAAAATATCACATCAGCTTTTACAGGTACATAGTTATGTCTGAATAGTCATACTCGCCAGCTTGTAGTCCTAAAAACCGGAAATGAGTTATCAGGATCGTTCAGCCGTTCCTATGGAGGGAAATTAATGGGGAAAGAATGCAGTTCGGTAGGGTCTGATGCTTCTTAAAGAATGGGTTTTTAGGATAAACTACGAAAATAAGGTCTGAGGTTAACACAGGCTTAGGAGTACGTTTTGTTCTATGAGATGATCAGTCAGTTAACATAACCTTTATGAATTAAGATGCCTTTATGTGCTTGTTTTGATTACATACATGCTTCACAAAAAGTAACGTTAGCTGATGATGATCTCATAGAACAGTAAGATCTGAGCCTGTGTTTACCACAGACCACACTTTGTGTTTATCCAAAAACCCTACAAAAAAAACATTAATTTCACCCATAGGCTTTGGCCAACGAGCAATGGCGGAGTTAATGCCTACAAAAATACACTGTTAATAATTCTCTCTATTGTAGGCTTACAGGTTTTCTATATCTCATCCTTCCTTTCTACTTGCCTCTAGACATCCTCCAACAGTCAGTCTCGGAACAGGTTCCCCCTGAGCAGCAGCAGTGTGTGCAGGAGTGGAGCCCCAGTCTCGGACAAGAGGACCCAGAGCCTACACAGATAAAGGAGGAACAGGAGGAACTCAGGACCAGTCAATGGGAAGAACAGCTTCAAGAGCTGGAAGATGATACCAAAGACTCCATATTCACTAATGCCTTTATGGAACCTGACTGTGAAGACCCAACTCGGCACTCATATCTTTATCAAGCCCAGAATGAGGGAAAAGAAGAGAGAGACTCTCTACCCAGCACCTCAACTGCAAATATCAAAGCAGAAACTGGTGGAGAGGACTACAGATTATCAGAACCAACCAGTGATTCTCAGCCTAATTATGCAAGAAATCCATACTGTTCTGCAGCTCAGAGGGAAAACATTGATTGGATGGGAGTTGGAGGGCCTCCGTCAGGTTTTAAACCAGTCAAATCAAAGAAAAGATGGACAGGAAAAAGACAAAGTTCCCATATGAATATTAAGGGTAGAAAATCCACAGAGTCGTCCGATCTGAAATCACCCAGGCAAAGGGATAATGCTCCTTGCCGTTGTAAAGTGTGTGGAAAGTCTTTCCAGTACATGGGTTCGTTAATGAAACATGTGCAAACTCATACAAATGAGAAAGAACATATTTGTGGTGTGTGTGGAAAATGTTTTGAGTCCACAGAAAGTATGAAACATCACATCCAAACTCACATTGCAGATAGGATGTGTTGTCATGTTTGTAGTAAATGCTTCACTAGCAATAGGGATCTGATTGTGCACATGAGAACCCACACAGGGGATAAACCGTATCAATGTTCTGATTGTGGCAAAGAATTCAGCGTTCGCAATAGTCTGAAAAGGCACATGAAGATTCATGCAGGAGGTAAAGGATATAGCTGCAGTCATTGTGACAAGTGTTTCAGCACTAGCTTCCGTCTGACATTTCACATGATGAGGAGTCACAGGGGCGAAATCATACAGGTGTCATGTATGTAGAAAAACTGCTTTACCCAATAATGTGTAATCAGAAAAGTCACACTGGGGAAAATGTGTATGAGTGCAGTGATTGCAGTAAATATTTCAGTGACAGTGGCTGCTTGAATTTCTAAAAAGTCCACACAGACCGCTGTCATATACGTTGCTCACCTAGATCTGTATAGTCCTAATGCTGGAGTAACTCGCCATTGTGCGGCCTTTGAATGAGCCTGGCTTGCAAAAAGAGACAACCTGTGTGTTTTTGGAGTTCTATTATAGTGGGAGGAAAGGAAATTAGCTACTAATGGTAATACATCTAAAACATAATAAAAGTACTATGATTTCAAGTATGTTTTATTCCATTGAAATCTGTTGAGCTACTTTTTAATGCCCAATAAATAAAAGCACAAAGCATATACTCAGTTTGGACAGTATGTGTAGGGAGTTGAATTTTAGTTAGTGGAATTGTAGCCCAAAATAATTGTGGGCAAACTACATAGTCAACCACCAGGCTCTGTACACATTGACAGTCATTTAAATGGTTATGGACAAATTATAAACTGGGTGGTTCCAGCCCTGAATGCTGATTGGCTGACAGCTGTGGTATATCAGACTGTATACCATGGGTATGACAAATATTTTTACTGCTCTAATTACATTGGTAACCAGTTCAAAATAGCAATAAAGCACCTCGGGGGTTTGTGGTATATGGCCAATATACATAAGTACAGCCCTTAGCCGTGGCATATTGGCCATATACCTCACCCCCCTCGTGCCTTATTGCTTAAATATACCACAGTAACACTTGTCTCAACTATACTGACACTGGTGTTCTCTTCCAGGTAAGCCAGGCTTAAAAGTATTTCTGTAAATGTGCAGTTATTTGCTATTCCAACACAAGGAATTCTTGGTCAGGCAGCAGATACCTCTGAATGATGGCCATCACATCTTTTTCAGTGCTGTGTTCAAAGTCATGTCTGTTCTTGAATGGTAAATGCCCAGCCAGCTCCCACAGAGCCACGTTGAAGGCAGATTCATAATTGGCACCAAAGCAGGACCCCCTGGGCCACAACAATGTGCACACACCCCTCCTGGCACGCACATCAGATTCCCCAGGTGGGCAGCCTGTAGCTACACTGTTCAAAAATATAAACACAACATGCAATAGTTTTTTTTATTTTACTGAAGTTACAGTTCATTTAAGGAAATCAGTCAACTGAAATAAATTCAATACGCCCTAATATATGGATTTCACATGACTGGGAATACAGATGTGCATTTGTTGGTCACAGTTACCTTAAAAAAGGTAGGGGTGTGGATAAGAAAACCAGTCAGTAACCACTATTTGTGACCACTATTTGCCTCATGCAGTGCGCCACATCACCATCTCATTGAGTTGATCAGGCTGCTGATTATGGCCTTTGGAATGTTGTCCCACTTCTCTTCAATGGCTGTGTGAAGTCGCTGGATATTGGTGGGAACAGGAACACGCTGTTGTACATGTCAATCCAGAGCATCCCAAACATGCTCAATGGGTGACATGTCTGGTGAGTATGCAGGCCATGGAAGGACTGGGACAATTTCAGCTTGCAGGAATTGTGTGCAGATCCTTGCGACATGAGGCCATGCATTATCATGCTAAAACATGAGGTGATGGTGGCAAATGAATGGCACGACAATGGGCCTCAGGACCTTTGTCCCATAGCTTATGCCTTCCCATACCATAACTCCATACATAGCCTACATCGACTCATTTAGCCTACTTGTGGAACAGTGCATACAGTGCAACATGACATAGATGCATAATACACGCTATCAAGGCCGACATCAATGTAAAATAACCAGAGCATAAAACAACTGACTTCGACTTAATCTCAGATAAATCCTACACATGAATTGAAATAAAATGCATACGTCGAAGAAATTACTTAGGCTTACAATCGACCAGGACGCATAAATGAAGAAGGAAGAAAAATCTACACAATAAAGCTGCGCCTGTGATTTAGCACCGCCTTGGTACAGGTAGGCATAGTGGAGCTCCATGGGGTGGCTAAATGGACAGCGTCTCTGTCTAGTAGCCAGCTAGAATTAGGCTAATCAGTTGAGTAGCCTACAATACTTATATGAAAATCATAACTGGCATGCAGATCTTTAGACATTTTTGGATAGTACAGTATACTATGCCAGTGTTATTGTCTCGTGCGTTTCCCACCAAAATTGTTGCTCTGCATTCAGAGCTGTTCCTTATATTGTGTGAGTCCAGTTCATTTCTGTGTTTGCTGGTCTGCATTATTTGCCAGGGAAGGGAAACATTCTGCAAATACTGAAGCATTGCATCAACAAGGTGTTTCTGAGCATATTGAAACATTGTGTCAACGATTGAGGCTTCTCAGAGAATATTTCATGGGGCGGGGGGGAACTGACCACCAATACTGGATTGTTAATTAACCACATAAGGATACATTATTTATTGATAATTGCTGTCCAATTAACCTCTTAAACAACGATTGTAAGTTAATAGCTTCCATTCCAGTAAAACGCTTAAAATATGGTCTTTGTAGTTTGATTAATGAGTGCCAATCTGGATTTCTGAAAGGGCATCATATTTCAAACAATTGGGTAATCAGGCTGGTCTTGGACTTGATGGAATATAGTGATTTATTAGATGACAATCCTGCTATTACATTTTTTTCTTTCAAAAAGGCGTTTAACACTGTTATTCGTGAGTTTATTTTAGATACATTGCACAATTTGTTTTTACCACTCTCAACAAATTAACATCCAATTTCATTTGGAAAAATACGCCACACAAGATCAGGAAGGATGTCCTTACCAACAAGATTTGTGATGGTGGTCTTAATGTTTTAGATTTTATGCTGTTTAACCAGACTACAAAAGTCAACTGGATTAAGAAGTGTCTCAAAAAAACTTAGTCTTTGGAATATAATATCACATTTTATTTTCCAGAAAATTGTGGGGCTTGATTTTTTACTCCAATGCCCTAATGCTGTGGGTAATATTTCTGTTAAATTAGCAACATTTCATAAATAAGCTCTATTGTGCTGGTCCTTGTTATACAAGCACAACTTCTCTCCACACAAATAATTTATTTGGAATAACAGTGATTTTAGATATAGAAATAAAACATTATTTTTTCATAATTTATTTGCCAATAACATATTTGTGGTTAATCAACTTATAAATGATCATGGTAATCTTTATACCTACAATGAATAATTAGCCAAATATAACTTTGTTATGTTATGTAAGGAATATTACATTTTAATGAAAGCTATTCCCAATGGAATCCTTCCTTACTTTACTGAAGGATCGATCAAGCTTTTCATTACAGTGATAGTGTAGTAATTAATGGCATCAATATATTAGATAAGAAATCTAACAACAATTTAGTCTGAGAAATGTTGTGGTAATTTCCTGTATTACTAAATGAGGAGAGTTTACAAACCACACACCAGTCAGAGTTATACTTAAACTTCATCTTTAATTATATGGGGCGGCAGGGTAGCCTAGTGGTTAGGGCGTTGGACTAGTAACCGGAATGTTGCAAGTTCAAATCCCCAAGCTCAAGGTACAAATCTGTCGTTCTGCCCCTGAATAAGGTATCCCTGGCTGGGGTAGGCTGTCATTGAAAATAAGAATTTGTTCTTAACTGACCTAGTTAAATAAATAAAAATATGAGCTTCACCATAGCCCTTTGACTCTCAGATCAATTCAGTGTCTATAAATGAATTCTGAGTGTGCCTATAAGAGAATACCAAGATCTTTTATAGCCAAGATACACCCCTCTCAACTTACACAGATCTTGGGAACAGTTCACAAAGAAAGACTTTTACTTGAGAGAGAAGTATCCCATAGCCAGATAGCATTAGCTATAAATTATCGTTCCGTTTGGTCTCTAAGACAAAGTTTGAATCTCGTTTTTGGTACTTCATAGTACCAAAACATTACCTCATCCAATGGCATATATCAATTGTCAACTCTAGATACTCCCATCTCCAATACACCCTGTCTTCTCCCCACTCCTAGACAAGCTCACCGAGGTGAGTAACTTGTGCACAGACATTGTGGAGCCAAGAGATAATTGGTTCCCCCTTAATCATCCCTTCACATGGTTTAACAGATACATTCACATATGGAGACAAGCCTGACCTCTCCCCTCTCTGGGCCCCAAGTGAGCCCTAGCTGAGAAGGGAAAAGTGCAACTGCCAACAGTATAGTCCAAAAGGAGACATTCTAATGACAAGTATCTCACAAGCATATTATGAAAGTAAATAAAACATCTTATTTATCTATGTTACCCAACTAATTCTGATTCATCCCCAACAGAAATTATTAACAGGAAGTTTACCTCTGCTTCAATTTTTCAATGGGCATCTTCAATTGATGTGACACGGCAGCGTGTGTGGACTAATCCACAAAAATATAGTACCAGTTAAAAGTTTTTTACACACCTACTCATTAAAGGGGTTCTTAATTTGTACTATTTTCTACATTGTAGAATAATAGTGAAGACATCAAAACTATGAAAAACACATATGGAATCATGTAGTAACCAAAAAAGTGTTAAACAAATTAAAATAAATTATATTTAAGATTCTTCAAAGTAGCCACCATTTGCCTTGATGACAGCTTTGCCCACTCTTGGCATTCTCTCAACCAGCTTCATGAGGAATGCTTTTCCAACAATCTTGAAGGAGGTCCCACATATGCTGAGCACATGTTGGATGCTTTTCCTTCACTCTGCGGTCCAACTCATTCCAAACCATCTCAATTGGGTTGAGGTCGGGCGATTGTAGAGGCCAGCTCATCTGATGCAGCACCATCATTCTCCTTCGTCAAATAGCCCTTACACAGCCTGGAGGTGCCTTTTGGATCATTGCCCTGTTGAAAAACCTACTCTGCCTCTCACAAAGACACAGCGGTTGAAACCAAAAATCTCAAATTTGGACTAAACAGACCAAAGGACAGCACCCGATGTCACAGGAAGGCCAAAAATATAATCAAGGACAACAACCACATGAGCCACTGCCTGTTCACCCCGCTATCATCCAGAAGTACAGGTGCATCACAGCTGGGACCGAGAAACAGCTTCTATCTCAAGGCCATCAGACTGTTAAACAGCGATCACTAGCACATAGAGATTGCTGCCTATATACAGTTGAAGTCGGAAGTTTACATACACCTTAGCCAAATACATTTAAACTCAGTTTTCACAATTCCTTACATTTAATCCCTGTAAGAATTCCTTATCTTAGGTCAATTAGGATCACCACTTTATTTTAACAATTTGAAATGTCAGAATAATAGCTGTGAGAATGATTTATTTCAGCTTTAATTTCTTTCATCACATTCCCAGTGGGTCAGAAGTTTACATACACTCAATTAGTATTGTCACGGACGTCCTCCTCTTCATCTGAAGAGAGGCGAGAAGGATCGGAGGACCAAACTGCGATGTGGTATGTGTTCATCATGAATTTTAATAAAGAAAACACTGAACAATGAAACACACTATACAAAAACAATAAACGAAATAACGACTGTGAAGCTAATGAGAACTGTGGTGACACAAGCAATCAACATAGACAATCACCCACAAACAAACAGTGAAACCCAGGCTACCTAAATATGATTCTCAATCAGAGACAACTAATGACACCTGCCTCTGATTGAGAACCATGCTAGGCCGAAACATACAAATCCCCAAATCATAGAAAAACAAACATAGACTGCTCACCCCAACTCACGCCCTGACCATACTAAATAAATACAAAACAAAGGAAAAAAGGTCAGAACGTGACAAGTATTTGGTAGCATTGCCTTTAAATTGCTTGACTTGGGTCAAACATTTAGGGTAGCCTTCCACAAGCTTCCCACAATAAGTTGGGTGAATTTTTGCTCATTCATCCTGACAGAGCTGGTGTAACGGATTCAGGTTTGTAGGCCTACTTGCTCGCACACGCTTTTTTAGTTCTGCCCACAAATGTTCTATATGATTGAGGTCAGGGCTTTGTGATGGCCACTCCATTACCTTTACTTTGTTGGTCTTTAGCCATTTTGCCACAACTTTGGAAGTATGCTTGGGGTCATTGTCCATTTGGAAGACCCATCTGCGACCAAGCTTCAACTTCCTGACTGATGTCTTGAGATGTTGCTTCAATATATCCACATAATATTCCTCCCTCATGAAGCCATCTATTTTGTGAAGTGCACCAGTCCCTCCTGCAGCAAAGCACCCTCACAACATGATGCTGCCACCCCCGTGCTTCACGGTTGGGATGGTGTTCTTCAAATTGCAAGCGTTCACCTTCTTCCTCCAAACATAACGATGGTTATTAACAGTTATATTTTTGTTTCATCAGACCAGAGGACATTTCTCCAAAAAGTATGATCTTTGTCCCCTTGTGCAGTTGCGAACTGTAGTCTGCCTTTTTTATGGCGGTTTTGGAGCAGTGGCTTCTTCCTTGCTGAGCGGCCTTTCAGGTTATGTTGATATAGGACTCGTTTTACTGTAGATATAAATACTTTTGTACCTGTTTCCTCCAGCATCTTCACAAGGTCCTTTGCTGTTGATCTGGGATTGACTGCACTTTTCACACCAAAGTACGTTCATCTCTATGAGACAAAACTCATCTCCTTCCTTAGCGGTATGACGGCTGTGTGGTCCTATGGTGTTTATACTTGCGTACTATTGTTTGTACAGATGAACGTGGTACCTTCAGGCATTTGGAAATTGCTCCCAAGGATGAACCAGACTTGTGGAGGTCTACAATTTTTTTTCTGAAGTCTTGGCTGATTTCTTTTGATTTTCCCATGATGTCAAGCAAAAAGGCACTGAGTTTGAAGGTAGGCCTTGAAACTCTTAGTGAATGTAAACTTCTGACCAACTGGAATTGTGATACAGTAAATGAAAAGTGAAATAAACTGTCTGTAAACAATCGTTAGAAAATGTACTTGTGTAATTCACAAATTAGATGTCCTAACCGACTTGCCAAAACTATAGTTTGTTAACAAGAAATTTGTGGGATGGTTGAAAAATGAGATTTAATGACTCCAACCTAAGTGTATGTAAACTTCTGAATTCAACTGTACGTGATCAAATACAAATGTTAGAATCAACTATTAAAGACTACCAGCACCCACTGGATTCTACAGGACAAAATACAAACCCTCCAACCCAAAAAAGACTGTGGGGTTGATGGCATTCTAAATTAAATGATAAAATATATAGACCACATATTCAAATTGGCTAAACTTAAACTCTAACATCATCCTCAGCTCTAGCATCTTCCCCAATATTTGGAACCAAGGACTGATCACCCCAATCCACAAAAGTGGAGACAAATTTGACCCCAATATGTACCAGGGGATATGCGTACATTATGCGATACATTTCCTCAGTGAAAAAAAATGTAGTGAGCAAATGTCAAATTGGCATGAGGGTATGCGATACAATTGGATGGAAAGTGGTGTTGGGGGAAAAACATACGACATCATAAAATCCATGTACACAAACAACAAGTGTGTGGTGAAAATTGGCACAAAAAAAACTTTCTTCCCACAGAGCTGGGGTTGAGACAAGGACACAGCTTAAAGTCCACCCTCTTCAACATATATATCAATAAATTGGCGAGGGCACTAGAAGAGTCTGCAGCACCCGGCCTCACCCTACTAGAATCTGAAGTCAAATGTCTACTGTTTGCTGATGATCTGGTGTGTCTGTCCCCAACCAAGAGGGCCTACAGCAGCACCTTGATCTTCTGCACAGATTCTGTCAGACCTGGGGCCTGACAATAAATCTCAGTAAGACAAAAATAATGGTGTTCCAAAAAAGGTCAATTTGCCAGGACCACGAATACCATTTCCATCTAGACACCGTTGCCCTAGAGTACACAAAAATACATACAATACATACCTCGGCCTAAACATCAGCACAACAGGTAACTTCCACAAAGCTGTGAACAATCTGAGAGAGAAGTCAAGAAGGTCTCATCAAAAGGAACATAAAATTTGACATACCAGTTAGGATCTGGCTACAAATACTTTAATCGGTTACAGAACCAATTGCCCTTTATGGTTATGAGGTCTGGGGCGCTCACCAACCAAGAATTCACAAAATGGGACAAATACCAAATTGAGACTCTGCATGCAGAATTCTGCAAAAATATCCTCTGTGTACAACGTAAACACCAAATAATGCATGCAGAGCAGAATTAGGCCGATAGCCACTAATGATGAAAATCCTGAAAAGAGACGTCAAATTATACAACCACCTAAAAGGAAGCGATTCCCAAGCCATCCATAACAAAGCCATTACCTACAGAGAAATGAACCTGGAGAAGAGCCCCCTAAACAAGCTGGTCCTGGGCTCTGATCACAAACACAAACAGACCCCACAGAGCCCCAGGACAGCAACACAATTACACCCAACCAAATCATGAGAAAACAAAAAGATAATTACTTCACGCATTGGAAATAATTAACCAAAAAACAGAGCAAACTAGAATGCTATTTGGCCCTAAAGAGAGTACACAGTGGCAGAATACCAAACCACTGTGACTGACCCAAAATTAAGGAAATATTTTGACTATGTACAGACTCAGTGAGCATAGCCTTGCTATTGAGAGGGGCCGCCGAAGGCAGACTGGCTCTCAAGAGAAGACAGGCTATGAGCCACACTGCCCACAACATGACGTGGAAACTGAACAGCACTTCCTGACCTCCTGTCAAATGTATGACCATATTAGAGACACATATTTCCCTCATATTACACAGACCCACAAAGAATTCAAAAACAAATCCAATTTTGAGAAACTCCCATATCTATTAGGTGAAATACCAGTGTGCAATCACAGCAGCAAGATTTGTGACCTGTTGCATCAAGAAAAAGGCAACCAGTGAAGAACAAAACACCATTGTAAATACAACCCATATTTATGTTGATTTTCCCTTTTGTACTTTAACAATTTGTACATTGTTACAACACTGTATATAGATATGACATCTGAAATGTCTATTATTTTGGAACTTTTGTGTTCACTGTTAATTTTTCCTCTCACTTTTGTTTATTGTCTATTTCAATGTAAACATATGTTTCCCATTCCAATAAAGCCCTTAAATTTAATTGAAACAACTTGAGAGGGGTCAAGAATAAAGTGAGAGGGGTCCGGGACAAGGGGTGTGTTCATAAATTCAATCTGGAGTGCCAGAGTGCGCTCAGAGCATTTGTAAATCCATAGCATTGTCAAATTGTCAGTTTGTAAATTCAGCATGTTCAGAGCGCACAACGGCAGTCAAGCACCCAAGCTAAGTGGCTAACATTGGCTAGCTTGCAAGCTACTTCCAGAAAGAAATGAGAGAACATCTCACTCTGACCATTTTACTTGCCCAAGCAGAGCTGGTTAGGCTGTTTTCATGTTACTAGGGTGTTGGTGACTGCAACTGTGCTGCGGGCAACAACTTAATTCTGCTTTATTTTGCCAACGCTTACTGACACCTGCCATATTCAAAGGGTGTTGTGCGTTTGTAAATTCATGAGTTATTCTGCGCGAGAATGCTCTGAAATCAGAGTAGATAGCCATTGAATCTTACGACGATACAATTTGGCTAAGAATTACTGTTAGAGTTGCGTAAATTCAAATCTGGTATCAGGATAAATATAACAATGAGTCACCGATTGTATACTATGTATTTTTTATTAGCTAAGTAATAAATGGCAAATGCAACTTTTGTATATACGGGCTCACTGTAATACCACGCAGGGCAGAACAGGGAACTGACAAGATGTATGTAAACAGTATTCTTTATACTGTGATAGACAGTTCCAACCCGTCTGTTGGCCTATCACAGTAGAGACTGGGCGTGGTTTAAACTTGCTCAGCCTATTGCAGGCGCTCAGGCGGGTCCCCGCCTCTTGGCGCTTCTGTTGATAGATGTAACTGTTGCTGTGAAGAACATCCATGCGCTCATGCTCCATACCGTTATCTCGCACCTGGCTCCTGTTAACAAAAGACCACTTGTTCTGCAACCCCATGCTACTCTGTATTTTTCCATCACGAGAAAGGCCCATGGCCCTGTAACTGTTAACAATGTTTCAAGTCAGCTATGTTGCATAACACATACATACATCCACACAAGCCAACAGCAGATAATATTAAATCATATATATGGTAATGGATATAATGTAAAACAGGATCCAACATTACATAAATAATCATGTCAATAAACGTTGGGTAGTTAGTTAATATACTGCCTGGCAAGTTTGATGTATTAGTAGCCAACTAACGTTAGGTAACTAGCTAACATATGGTATATATTGCTGTAATGCTATGCAGTTTGTAAGGATAGCGTAGCAAACAAATTGTCAGTCAACGTAATTTATTTGAAAAGGCATTACTTTATTACACTTTTCAAAATGTTCTTAACATTTGTCATAATTAGTTAAAGCAATTCATTTGTATCTACTCTCGCCTGACTTCGGCTGCATATTTTCTGCCATTTTCTTCAAATCTGAAAAGTTATGAAGCCACACCCATTTCCTGAAGAATGGCATTAGCTTGGGTGCTTGACTGCGATTGTAAGGTCAGAACGCTCAAATCAACCATACTCCTAGCAAGAGGTTGCATAGCAACATCATCAACTTCCAGTAGACAGATGAAGAGCTAGTAAGCTCAACTGAAAGGATACTGTAATGACCTGACTAGATCATAAAGGAACAATTGTCCAGACAGAGGTTTGAGTTTACGAATTGACGGTTTATTAAACCAACTTTACACAGGCTACTGTTTGGCCGTAGCCCACGCCAAATAAATGAAAGATAACCCACAAGCCAATCATGACCTTCTCTTGTGAAGAGAGAGAAAAAAGGCTAAACCTGGTCTTAACTTCCAATGCTCCATCCCCCTGCCCAACCCCCCTCCACGCCACTCCGCCAACCGCCAGGATGACCGGCATCAGAACATTCCAGGCATTCCTGTGATTGGCAGATAGCAGGTTGATTGGCATGTCCCGCGAACACTGGGTACTGGTAAGTACAACACAACCACCTACTAGCCTAACACATAACACACAGCTGTCTGTGCGGGTCGCTACAGATACCATTCGTTTACATTATACTAAAATTAACTAATAGTATATAGTATGCTCATTAAGTATGTAGTATACAGTATGTTAGTATGGGTATTCGAACACAACTTTCGTATTTTGGCGAATTTCGTACGTCATCCGGGAACTTTTGGCATACTAACTATATCCATACTATGACCAATAAGCATACTATATACTCAATTCACGTCACAAATAGTAAGGTTATTATGAGTATTCGAACACAACTCAGGTCTGGGTTCCATTGACTCAGGCAGCCGCAGAATAGCAGGTGGCACTTCTACTTAATAATATTACGTAAATTCCGGAAAGGGAAGTGGCTCCTTTGGAAAGTTATCGAAGCAGAAAGTTCTCAGAAGTTATCTAGCTTAACAAACAGAAGAAGGGAAACATGGGGACAACAGCAAGTCAATTAGGGAAGGATCTGCTCTCAGAATATCAGGTGACAAAAGATATTTAACGTGAATTAGATATCTAGCCAATAAAGTGTACACAACAAGTTGTTGGCCATTGTTACTAGGTAGGGAATAACTAACGTTACCTAAAAGCGAACCAAGTTGTTTTTAGCCAGCTAGCTATTTATCGTTACTTTTTGCCCTCATAAAAGAGTCGCGGCTCAGCTTGAATTATTGCCTATATTAACTAGCGAGTGCATTTTCAGCTTTTGACGACTGTTAGCAAGCTAACCAGTAGGACAACTTGTTGAGCACATTGCAAGTGACTGATAAAAGCAAGAAGTTGTGGTAAAAATATGGAATGCGTGTGTAGTATTAGAAAATAATGTATTAACACTTCCCTTCCAGGAGCTGACATTTCTTACAAAACAAGAAATTCTGTTGTAAGTAACTAGCTTTATTCATGATCATTTCAATTGACTGATACTGTTGTTTTCAATATCATATTTGATACAAATACAGTATATAAATACATAGGCTCCATTTTTGCCAGAGCTTAACGTCCTTGTCAACTGAAGGGCTAAAGTCCTAATTTACAAATAAATTTGACCGGCAAGATGGATTGTTTGAACTAGGTTGGAATGGTTTGTCATTTTAGATTTATTGCGAAAGGGACTTGATGAACAATCAACATCCATACAGGCAGAGCTGAGTTTGTTTGATGCGTCCTTTCTGTAGGGCACACAAGCGATTCTGTGAACTCCTCTCCAAAGAGGACAGAAACCTCACCAGTGTGCCCATGGAGAAAGTCCTTTCACTGCCAGAACTCAAGGTGACAAGATTGCAATTGAAATTCTACTCCATTACTAATACTTGAATGTTGTTACAAATCATTGTAACATGTTGGATTTCCTTTGGTCCCTAATGTTTATGTTCTGTCCCCACCCTTTAGTCCAACCCTTTCAGGAAAAGGATCTGTCTGCCATGTATTCTCAACATCTGATATGAAAGATGGAAGTCTCACCTTTGAGGACTTTCTTGATCTCTTGAGTGCCTTCAGCGATTCAGCTACACTGGAAATCAAGTCCCACTATGCATTCCGCATTTTTGGTAATACAATTGTTGGGAATTCATGGGGTACACATGGGGTATGTCATGTATTCATGATGTCTGGCAGTGTGTGGGTGGCTGGTGAAAACAAAATGGGAATTGTTTTGTCTGTTCAGACTTTGATGACGATGGCACTCTGGATGGTGGGGACCTGGAGAAGCTGGTGAACTGTTTGACTGGTGAGACTGAAGACACAAGGCTTACACCTGAAGAGATGAGGCAGCTCATCAGCAATGTAAGTTTACAGATTAAGGCCACTATTGGTCCTTCCCAATGTCAGCCTACCTCAAGGAAGACCTGTGTATGATATAGTCAGGTCTGCTTTATATGATTTCAAGTCTCCGTCTGCAATATCCAAGGGTAAATCAACTACTTATTTACTTTTCAATTTGACAGATTCTTGAAGAGTCAGATATAGACAAAGATGGGACAGTAAATCTGTCAGAGTTCCAACATGTTATCTCCAGGTCACCAGATTTCGTCAGGTGAGTTGAAATCTGATTAGAATATCTCTCCATAATCGCTACATTTTAACTATGTACTACCCCCCTCTAATATTCCACATTTTTCTTCAGTTCTTTTGAGATTGTGCTGTGAAGTCTACGAATAACACACCAGGATATGGATGCTTTGGATTCTGTTCTATTCATACTAAGAGGACCTCTTCTATTTTTTTCATTGTAATACCAATAACTTTGAGATTTTGCCTTAAATTATACGGAGTGAGATTTTTTTGATTCTGAGAATCTTCATCAGCTAACATCACTTTCTTGAATTTTGAAGAATTCATATAATCAACAACAAAAAAAGCATAGCACAAAGGCTTAATTCATAAAGGTCATGTTAACTGACTGGTATTATCCGATATAACAAAACATAAGATCTCCTCAGCCTGTGTTAACCTCAGACCTTATTTTCTGCATTTATTCCAAAACCCTATTCTTTCCCCATTAATTTTTCACATAGGGATGGCTGAACAAACCAAAGGTAACTAATTCTGGGTTTTAGGACTACACGCTGGCGAGCTCTGATAATTCAAGTTTTTACCGGTTAAACATCCATGCAGCATCTGCATACCAACCATTTGATCTCATCAGCTTCATGGGATATGCATTTAGATCTTCGTGTTATTGTTGTTTTGAATTATGGGCTAGTGAGCAAATTTTAGAGCAGATGTTAAACTGTAGCATAGTTTAGGCTGTGTTTTTGCCAAGTGGCCACATGGATTATTTTGTTGTCTGACAGTAATGTCATACTATTATATTCGGTTCTGTTTTGTAGAATACCATCATTGTGATCTTGCAGACATTGAATCAGCTTTGATCAAACTTTATTAAACAAGCTCCATTAGCCAGAGTAGCCTGTTCTGAGTAGTACAGAGTGTGCGTAAAGTAGAGAATAATTTTTCCGGGGGGGAAAGTCTGATCCACAACCTAAATTATAGGTAGATTAATATTTTCTGTTTGAAAATGTATTTCTACATCATGTCAGTGCTCTCTTAACGGAAACTTTTTAAAATCTATAAAGAGCTAGAATAAAAGTAATCAAGTCTTAGTCACTGACTTTACTTTATTTGTCTGAAACAAGCAGCTAGTCAATCAATCTGTGCACTGTCCTTAGTGCTCAACTCCTACAGGCAGTTTTTCCATTCTATGTCGTTCTTGGTTAGAGGATTAATGATATTTGTGTCAGGATGGAGAGAGGGGTCCTCTTTGATAGCAGAAACAAAAGTGTTCCATGGTCCACACACTACATCCACCACACGCAGCCCCTGGTCCTTGAAAAACTCTACCCTTCTTGGCTCGTCTGAACTGTTCTCAGTCCCCTGTCCCAGCTGGCCGTATTCACCTGAAACGGTGGCAAATGTGAAGCTTGAGAAAAGGCCATGTCTATCCATTAATTGATATGAATTCCTGGGTGAAATACATAACGGCTATTTATTCAATACACAGGCCTACTCAAAGCCACGTAGACTACAATATTTGACATTTAAAGCTTGCCCCAGTAGACTAGAATATTTCACATTTTAAAGCTTACCCCAGCCCCAAGTGTAGAGATCACCTGTACCTGTAAAATAAATAGACAAAATACTCAGTCATCTCTCTAAATTAGTAGTTTGAGGCAGCTTGTGTGAAGGGCTCTTACTTGTGACTGCCGCAGTGTGACGCGACCCACAGCTGATCTTGCTGACCTCGCATGACTGAGTAACATCCACCAGGGCTGGGAAGGCCTGTATTGATATGAACACGTCGTCGTAGCTCTCCTCTTCATCTTTACATGTGCTGGCACCACCTAAACATACAGCAGTTCAGATATAACATATTTATATGTTGTCTATCTACACCAGTCCAGAACCTCAATGTAGGTGTTTTGCAACGCAGCCAATTAGAGGGTCTATAAGTATCATCCATTTGCCTGTATGAACACTGAATTTTAAAATGAGCTGAGCTGGTGGGTCTGCCCTCCCAAAATATAACACAGATTTCAGACAGGCAGACCTGTGTCCTGGCTCTTCTGCTGCTCTCCTCTTAGGGCTCGTGATGGCAGTCCCACCTGGCCACTCTCATTCCAGCCCCACACGTACAGGTCTCCCCCAGCTGTGGACCAGACTAGTGATCACATTGACTGAATAATGTAATGTAATGCAATCACTCTACTTTATCATTCTTTTGTAAGTTCCATCCCAGTCAGTCCCTCTTACCACTGGTGCAGACAGAGTGCCAACCCCCGGCGGCCACAGTGCTCATGGACATACCCATTAGTGCCTCCATTGCTCTGGGCTCCTCCTGCGGGCTCAGGTCCCCATGTCCCAGCTGCCCATGGCTGCCAACACAAGGAAGCAAGGTTTTCAGAACATTTAATACAGATCCTATGCTGTCGTTCATTCCGCCATGTCTGATGTACCCAAAATAGTCATCAGTAACCTATGAAAGGTGTGCTGAAAAATGCCTATTGATTAAACTGTTGTACAGGATTTGTTAATTCCATTACGAAACATGACATTTGTTGTCTTCACCTGCCTGAGCCCCAGGTGTAGATGTCTCCAGATGCAGTGAGGAGGACTGCGTGCTCTGTGCCTAGTGCCAGGCTAACAGCCAGTAGTTGTGGGGAAAGTGGGCGGTAAAAGGGAGGATTGGAAGCTATGTACCCTCCTGGAACTAATGGGAATGCTAGTGAGGGCCCTACAAAACAAGAATGCATTATGATTACAACATTATTGAAATGCAACTATTGATTAGAGCTTCAATATATTTGCCACACACCTGTACATGGACCTGAGTGGGGGAAATAACCATATTTACTTAATTCTAGGGGTTGTGGGTGGTACCAACTATGCTACAGCGCCAGTCACTATGAATCAATACCAGTATTATCTGGAATCACCATACTCCACCCTGGTTTCTTCTCATTTCGCTCAGAGTTCCAGCACTCTACTCTGTCTGTGAAAGACAGGGCCAGATATCCCTCGCTGATATGTGCATCCTGGCACCCTCGGCTTTCCTCTACACAGCCGCCACATCCTTTCTGACTGGGGGTCCCTACTCCAAAACCTGCCAAACACAGCCTTCCATCACCTGAAACGTAAACAAATGATACAGTTAAGGGGAAACTTTGAAACAGTCCATGTAGGTTTATGAATTGAGGTACATGGTTGCAACTTAATTGATACACTGGAAACTGGTTCATGCAGTTATCAACCTTTCACTGCGGTCTCTGGTTGAGCGGTCTGCCAGTTATTATCACGAGAAGGCAGCCCTTTCAAAAAAATATAGCAGTTTTGAAACTGCAGTCGACGGGTATTTTGGACGCAGAATTTGGCAGCATACTGCAGTTATACTAAGCTCTGACTGCAATCTCCTTTTGTAAGGGATGATCGAGTTGAGTACTCTACTCACTATTTGAATGCAGAGCTGCTCTTCGACTCCAACTTGTCCTGATCTGCGTATCAACATTGCTATTATGTTGACAGATTTGGACAGGCTCCTCTTCCAAATTCCGACAAACAATATCAATAGAGATTGGATATGTCACGTTGGCATCTCCGGCACTTTCCCCATCCGTCAATTTTTCATTCGTTCGTATTTGCCCAAAGCCGTTGAAGCCAAATCCAAACCAATTCATCAGCAACTCTGCGTTTCGCGGTAGCGTAAACAAAACAATCCGTACAACGTTGCGATCAGTGCTACAGATAGAACAACGAGACAGATACTTCAACCGGATGTATAAATGTGAAGCATCCGCTTTGCGTTTCCAGTCATTACCAAATATGGTAGTGAAAGGAAACCCTCTGGCCGGCAGTGGGAGAAGATGAAACGACATGGGTTTTGGCTGACATTCTGCAAATTCTCATTGATTAAACATTTGATCTCAATTGAATTTTCTGTTCCCAAAATAAGAATAAGAATCTGTTTTGAACAGAGTGGACTACGTTTTGTACACTTTACCCTTTGGCATCCAATATGCTGCATTACCGCCCTCAACTGGACTACAAAATAAATCCATTAGGATATATATATATATATATATATATATATATATATATATATATATATTGTAATGAAATAGCAGGGAGCAGGTCTCGAACCCTCAAACTTCTAGCCCGAGGTCCGGCGCACTATCGACTGTGCCGCAAAAGCATGCTCGTGCGGCAGGGTAGATTACAGTGACTGTTTCACAGCGCTCCCCACCGGTCTGGGTTGCACCAAACAGCAGGCATCACAAACCAAACACCAGGAATCTTTAACTTCACACTTAACTCTAAATTATTCCTTTCAATGGTACAGATCTTAACCCAAGTAGTGTGACATAGAGCGTCCACTCCCTCTGGTCATAATAAATACAAACAAATATCACAAGTTCACGACAGGTTACCTTCACTGATTCAAATGCACCCACCTCCTTTCTCATCCACCCAGAAACCAATAATGGATCCGCTAAAAAGTAAGGATCCCCTTTCTACAAAAATGTCACTCCTACTGGACCAGATTCTTCTTTATCATGTCCATTGATGCCAGGCTCATGTTTCGAGTTCTTCAAGACAATTTCCACCTCACTTAACTCGCCCTCATTCACTTCCATTTCACCTCCAGAATTTGGGCTGGCGCACAGCCCACTCTGTTTGCACTTGACACCAGTCTTATTCAACACCCCATCTTCCTCAAATTCAAATCCAAACCTCTGTTTTCCTCATTCTCTTCGACCTCTTCTTTCTATTTGTTCCCTCCATTCCTCAGAAATCCACATGTTTGTGTCCCTGGCCCAATATTCCTATTCTCACGACTTTGCTTGCAGCCTGGTGGCATCCGGACGTAACCCCATAGTCGTCCTGCTCACCTCGGAAACGCGCCGACATTTGTAGAGCATCTTCCTGGTCATTTTCCTCTCTTGCCTCCAGCTCCATACGATGTTGGAGATGGGTGTGAGAGAATTTGATCCGTTCGATTGTGGGAGGTCAGATCAGCGTATTGAATGCATGCTGTGCAGTTGTCCGACGAGTTGAAACTAATTACATATATTAACACTGGATTGCTGATGCTATTCCTTTATCTTGCTGACATTTTTCCCGTCATGCATTTCCTTTGCATTCCCTGACAATTTCTACAAGTGTTTAATGTTTCCAACATATTATTTATGTTGTTCTATAATGCACAGAGAAACAGAAATGATTGACTTGAACCTTCTGATAATATGGATAATTTTTTCTTCCCTTTCCTATTTCCACTAGATTTCCAATGTCTCAGTTATTGTTTGTAAACCAAAAACACCAAGAGTTTAGAAGGCTGTCTGACAGAAAAACTTGCAATGTTAATACATCTGAGTGATTTCATTAAAAGCTGATCCATTGTATCTAAATAATTTCATCACCAAAGACTGCATCTAGCCTTAAATATTTATGTGCAATTTCTGGATTATGGAAATCACAGGAGGCTGCTAAGGGGAGGGAACTGAGTGAATGGAATTACATCAAACACATGGAAACCTCTTTGATACCATTCCACTTATTATGTTCCTGCCATTACTACGGGCCCATCCTCCCCAAATAAGGTGCCACCAACCTCCAGTGATGGAAATTAATTTCAAAGCAAGATGTGTCAACCAATAATAAGTATAAACATTGGATGACTGACTGATGACTGCGTGGTATTGAAGCTACCGCCAACTTGGTACTCCTCAATTGTAAAAAAAATATATATTAATTTTGGAAGCTATATAAATGCATGTATTAATGTCTACATTCGTTTTTGACACATTTATTATATTAAAGACACCTTAATGCATACTTTTAAATGATGTGAGCTAAACATGCAAATAAAAAAATAGATACAGTACCAGTCAAAAGTTTGGACACACATACTCATTCAAGGGTTTTTCTTTATTTGTACTATTTTCTACATTGTATAATAAGAGTGAAGACATCAAAACTGAAATAACACACATGACATCATGTAGTAACCAAAAAAGTGTTAAACAAATCAATATTTATTTTAGATTTTAGATTCTTCAAAGTAGTACAATGATCCAACCCACCTCCAGGCTGTGTAAGGGCTATTTGACCAAGATGGAGTGCTGCGTCAGATGACCTGGCCTCCACAATCACCGAACCTCAACCCAATTGAGATGGTTTGGGATGAATTGGGCCACATAGTGAAGGAAAAGCAGCCCACAAGTGCTCAGCATATGTGGGACTCCTTCAAGACTATTGGAAAAGCATTCCAGGTGAAGCTGTTTGAGAGAATGCCAAGTGTGTGCAAAGCTGTCATCAAGGCAAAGGGTGGCTACTTTGAAGAATCTCAAATATAGTTTTGATGTCTTCACTATTATTCTACAATGTAGAAAACAGTAAAAAACAAAGAAAAACCCTTGAATGAGTACTGTAGGTCTCTCATGCTGCGCTCTTTAACCCATGTCTCCGTTCTTTATTTGTCACTCCCCTCCATTTATTTTTGTCATCTCTCTCGGTCTCCTTCTCCATTGCACTCAGCATGATGGCTTCTTTGCCAAACTCTCCATGTTTCACTCTCTTGTCTCCTTCGCCCTGAGAGGTGGAGCTCGAGGTAAAGTTGCCATGGCAACAGCGAGGTCACTAGATACCCAGCCGTGGCCGTCTGTCTATATAATCTGTTATAGCTGTTCTTACCTTCTAGTTTAACCTGTGTTTAGCTGCCCTGTACCCTATAAAGCCTGCCGTAGCAGCATTGCAAGAATGTGCTTAAAATGCAAATAATTGTTTTCAGCCCTGCAGTTTCCCTGCTGTGTTGACTGTTGAAGCTAATCAGGGTGGGATGGGGGTTAGTTATCAGATTTGACCTGTGTTGAAACCTGTCTTCCTGCCTCCCAGGTGGTGGACAGCAGACCAACCAGCTTCCCCTCCCTACTTAGTCACATGACCTCGGCCATCCTCAACCACGAGGTGCTGGCGCTGCCCGTGCTGCCCAAGAAGCGTGGCATCCCTTCCTTGCACACCTTTGCCCCCCTTACGGGGGCCCTGCCCTGTGACTTCTACATGCTCAACCTGCGCAGCGTCCAGCACCAGGTAACTAGAAGTGAAGAAGTAATTGTCCTGTTTGTGGAACGTCAATATACTGGAAGATTTAATACATGTAGGGTTCTGTGTACTAACCATTGATGCTAATATGTTTGTGTGACTTGTAGCAGGACTCCCACTCCCCGTCTCCCTACATGGCCCTCATCCTGCATCGGAAGGGTCTGGACTGTGACCTGGAGACCCCCGACCCTGGATTCAACTGTACCACTTCCGAGGGACAGGTCAGTGGTCCTCAACAACGCGCACACACATGGATCACCACAGATACAACTGGGGCGATAGTACAGTGTGTTGCACAGACTCGTACAGCACTGCAGTGGGAGTCATTCTAGCAGTCTGGAAAGATTATTCTCTGTGTTAGACATGAGGAGTGACTGGACAAATTGTTCTCTCATACACACTCTTTCTACCTCTCTTTCACAAACTGTATCCATCTCTCGCTCTCTCTCCTTGTCTGTTCCTCCAGCTGGGTGTGTCTTCTCTGTTCCGTAACCTGGACCTCCAACTGCTGCAGCCTGTGTCTCTGTCCCTGATGTACTCCAGCCCCCCTCTGGCCAATGACTCCTCCATCAGCCTGGAGCCCATGGAGATCTCAGCCTTCAGGCTCAAACTACGCTAGCCAAGCTCAGATAAACACATCAGACCAGACACACCCAGGGCAGGCTTGGTCCCACCTGGTTTTGTCTGTTCAGTTCTAGTCTATAGGAAGATTGCCTCCCAGTGAACATAGGGGTGGCCAAGCTGGGGCTTCCTGGTCCAACCTGTGTCTACAACACACAGTACACTACACCACTCTACACTAAATCTCTCTGCACCACACTACACTACACCACACACACCCTGAACTGTAAAGTCAGCTTGGAAGAGCAGGTGTCCACCATGACTAGACTATAACTGCAGGGGGCAGATGGCTGTCAGAAACACAGTGGCTGTCTCCAATCTTTCTCAGAGAACCAGAAACCTTTGGTGATTTAGTTTTTGTGCTTGTGATAATAAAGGTGATGTCTTTATCACAGAACAGATACTGGTGGTCTTCTGCCTTTGCATTGCAATGTCAAGTTAGTGGAAACAATTTTCTTTCAGTTTTTAAATGAACTATATTTGTTTTCTTTAAAAAAAAAAATCCCATCCTAGACTAACTAATGAATGTAACAATCACATGTATAAGGACCTTGGAATGACATGGCGACCGAGTGCAATTTGTAAATGCTTTATTTTTGCCACGTTCACGTGCTAGTCAAAGCTAGGAAACTGGTTGTAGTTATACATGTGCCGCTTTCAACCAATTAGCAAGTCGAACATTTTCGATTTTCCTAGTTCTGAGGCTATGGCTCTGTAAGATACTGTATGTCAAGCAGAGTGAGTCACTCTAGTCACTACCTGGCTGGGGATTAGGTCTCTCTCTAAGGAAATACCAATCAATCCCCATGCTACTTTTTTGTTTTTAGTCATCATTATCTCCCTATTGCATGACTGTACGGCCTGCTATCCTTTCAATCCCCCCTTGCTTGTAGATGGTCTGAAGACTTTGAAACTATTGTTACGTGAGCCTCTCAAAGCTATCATGTCCCGATGAGTTGGCTGTGTTGGAATTTAAGTTACGTTTGTATTTAAATGCTCCTAAAGCCATTCCTGTGCTCCTGTTCTTTGTGTGTGTACGCCAATCGATGGACGAATGGTGGTGTGTACTATACTGTATGCAGTATAAGAAACTACTATGATGACGATACCTCTTATTTAACATATGACACATTGGTATGTATATTGATGTGGAAACATCTGTGAAGAAACAGTATGCCAGAGGAGTATTAAGATCCGGAGTGCAGTATCAGGGACAAGGTATCTGTTCATAGCACTGTACTGCTAATCATCATCATTAGTGAGTCTGTGTAGTGGGGTTGGAGGATCTGGCTTTCAAAGCCAGGCATGGAGACCCTGTTTTTAAAGGCAGGATCGTGGTTCAACCTTCCCTTCATGATGATGTGGAGAAATGGTCCGTTGAACGAACAAACGGATTCTTCAAGTCTGACTTTGACAGCGAGTTTACTGGCGCAAACATGGTAAAAAACTTTATCAGCTTTCATCACAAAACATCTCTATAGCCTTGATCTTGGTGGGGTTAAGGTACCTGTCTATGATTCATTTCTGCCTTTGGTGTTGGTGTGGAAGGCTAAACATCAGTAGCATACATCAGTAATGGCAGATGCCCTGTTTATCAGTTATCTTTGCCATTTCTCACTATATGTTTCTCCTCTACCATCTCTTAGACCATCCTACTATCCAAATATTTTTTCACCCTGCTGTGTTCTGTTTAACACTCCTCACTCAGAACACATGTATCTACAGTCCAACATTTCATTCTACAATGCTCAGGCACTAGCCTGGCCCCATACAGCGGATGTGCTGTAGCCAACTCCTCTATTGATGTCATACTATCTTTTGGTATGAGAACAAAGAAACAGAGAGGAGTTGGTTGTACGTACCAACAGACTGGACCACCAGACTACCAATGTAGCCTGCATCGCTTTTCATCATCAGCACTTCCATACTGTCTTTTCAGATTGCATTTTCCCTCTAGCTATATGTCATAACACTACCCCTGTTCCTAATACGGCACTCCCCCCTATTGTCCCTTTCTTCCCGCTCACCTACTGTCTCTGTGTCTGAGTTCCTCTGTAGACTTGTCTTTTGTATGTGATATTTGTTGTAGGACTTTTTTTAAGATGGAGTTTATGAAGGACAAATGTCTTTGTTCTCTTTTGTTTGTTTCTTCCTGGACGTGTGTTTAAAAAAAGATGCATAGAAAAATGCAGACGCGGTGGAGTCAGAATAAAGATCAAATATGATACTTGGTGTATATTTGTCTCTTATCACTAACCCTTTATGTTAACACCTTTTTTAATTAACTTTTTTTTTTTAGCAACTGATCTCTAGTTTGTCAAACTTGTTGAAGGGGGCAGCACTAAGTTAGTTTGTGGGACAAGCACAAACATCAGTGGTGAGCCATGCTGTTTGTCTCAGTCCTACAGAGGTTTTAAATACTCACCAAGCTGCGATTTTATATTTCAATACATTGAACTTGACATGAAAATGCTCAATTTATTTAAATGTAAAGTTTTTGTGATTTACACAACTGAATGTGTTTTGTAAATGAGGACCCAGATGTGCCCCGGGTATCAGCCAGTTGTATTGGTCATCCACACTGAGGGTGAGGACAGACACAGACAATCTCTGTGGCCAGCCAGCCAGGCCAAAGGACCCCAGCAGCTATGGGCTGCACTGGCTCAAGTGTTTTTGAGTTCACTCTTTCGGGAGGCAGAAATGACTGGCAGAGAGATTTCTCCCCTTTATCTCACAAAGAGGAGGGTATTTACGGGTGACAAAATACTAAATTATTCAGACAGTCAAGCAGGAGACTACACGTGGAGGAAAACTACAACAAAAAAGGGGACTCAAACCAGAACTAGACCAAGGAGAAAGTTAAGCGAAATTGAGATGGATCCCTAAAGGGCAGGGTTGGGGAATACATGATCAGTTTATCATCAAAATATTGTAATCAGATTAGACACTTTTGGAAAAACTACACTGAACGAAAATATAAATGCAACCTGTTTCATGAGCTGAAATAAAATAAATGTTCTATATGCACAAAAAGATTATTTCTTAAAAATGTTGTGAACACATTTGTTTACATCCCTGTTAGTGAGCATTTTTACTTTGTCAAGATAATCCATTAGCTGTGGCATATTTGGAAGCAGATTAAACCGCATTATAACACAGGTGCACCTTGTGCTGGGGGAAAAAGGCCACTAAAATGTGCAGTTTTGTCACACAACACAATGCTACAGATGTCTCAAGTTTTGAGGGAGCGTGCAATTGGCAAGATAACTGCAGGAATGTCCACCTGAGCTGTTGCAAGACAATTGAATGTTAATTTCTCTACTATAAGCCGCCTCACAACCACAGACCATGTGTAACCAAGACAGCCCAGGACCTCCACATCCGGCTTCTTCACCTGCAGCATCGTCTGAGACCAGTCACCTGGACTGCTAATGACATTGGATTTGTACAACTGAAGATTTTCTGCACAAACTGTCAGAAACTCTCAGGGAAGCTCATCTGCCTGCTCGTCGTCCTCACCAGGGTCTTGACCTGACTGCAGTTTGTCGTTGTAACCGACTTCAGTGGGCAAATGCTCACCTTCGATGGCCACTGGCATGCTGGAGAAGTGTGCTCTTCACGGATGAATCCCGGTTTCAACTGTATCAGGCAGATGGGAGATAGCATAAGCTACGGACAATTAACACAATTGCATTTTATCGATGCCAATTTGAATGCACAAGGATACCGTGATGAGATCCTGAGGCCCATTGTTGTGCCATTCACCTCATGTTTCAGCATGATAATGCACGGCCCCATGTGGCAAGGATCTGTCGACAATTCCTGGAAGCTGAAAATGTCCCATTTATTCCATGGTTGACAGAGGAAGAACAATGATTCCAAGCACCACCCTCCTTTTGAAGCTTCCAGTCTGTTATTCGAACTCAACCAGCATGACAGAGTGATCTCCAGCCTTGTCCTCGTCAACACTCACACCTGTCTCAATGAGAGAATCACTGACATGATGGGAGCTGGTCTTTTTGTGGCAGGGCTGAAATGCAGTGGAAATGTTTTTTGGGGATTCAGTTCATTTGCCTGGCAAAGAGGGACTTTGCAATTAATTGCAATTCAGCTGATCTCTCTTCATAACATTCTGGAGTATATGCAAATTGCCATCATACAAACTGAGGCAGCAGACTTTGTGAAAATTAATATTTGTGTCATTCAAAACTTTTGCCACGACTGTATACAGTACAATTCAAAGGTTTGGACACACCTACTCATTAAAGGGTTTTTCTTTATTTTTAAAAATATTTTCTACATAATAGTGGACTTAATGTTGCGGCCTTGTCAGCAGCTAATGGGCATCCTTAATAAAAACAATACAAATACTACAGTAGACATCCCACTGCAGCAAGGACACAGAGGGCAGACTGAATGACCACTGAAAAACCCCTACAGCACACGCTCACACACTTACATGGGTGAGTGAAAGTACATGGCAAGTCACTCTTCATCTCCTCTGCAGATGCAACACAACACTCATTCACTCACACACACGTACTTGCCATGCAAGGCATGCACAGGTTACGGGTTTCCTAAATGAGCTACAACTTCTCCCTGCGGATCTAATTATGGGGCACATTCAGGATGCACTACTATCTTAGACCTGCTCCCCTCTCTACTCTTCAGGAGGCTGGAGGAAATACTCCTCTTAATGATCTCTGCAAATACTACTGACGGACATGCACAACTTTTCCCATTCAAATTAATCTAGGTTAAATATTAATGTACTAGTATTTCAGCAGTATCTAGGGCTAGAGGAAGTTATTTTATCTCTGGGGGATCGGGCAATGCTCTTCCTGTAGCTGAGTAGTGTGGAGGAGAAAAAGGTAGAGGAGAGTTAACTTGGCAGCACAACCAAACCAAGCCCTAGAGATAAGGAAGTGGGCTTGTGTACCGCTGGTGGCCTCTGACAAGGCATTAGCTCTGTGAGTGTGTTGTGTGAGTGTGTCTGTAAGTTTTGGCTGACTGCTGTGAGAGCAGGCCTACGCAAGGCTCCCCAAGGGTGATACAGAGCACAGAATGGGTCAACACAACAGATCTCATTTCACATGACCTCCCAAAGTCATTTTATTTCAGCATGACATTTATCCCCACAATATTGACATCAACCATCAGTCAAATAAAAAAGGATATACATTTTAAAAAAGGATATAAAATACAATCCAATATAATCTATTTAAAATATGCTGTAACCTTGATTGTATCGGCTTGACTGAATCGACGAGTTCAGAATATACAGTTGAAGTTGGAAGTTTACATACACTTAGGTTGGAGACATTAAAACTCATTTTTCAACCACACCACAAATTTCTTGCTAACAAACTATAGTTTTGGCAAGTCGGTTAGCACATCTACTTTGTGCATGACACAAGTAATTTTTCCAACAATTGTTTACAGACAGATTATTTCACTTATAATTCACTGTATCACAATTCCAGTAGGTCAGAAGTTTACATACATTAAGTTGACTGTGCCTTTAAACAGCTTGGACAATTCCAGAAAATGATGCTTTAGAAGCTTCTGATTGGCCAATTGACATCATTTGTGTCAATTGGAGGTGTACCTGTGGATGTATTTCAAGGCCTACCTTCAAACTCAGTGCCTCTTTGATTGACATCATGGGAAAATCAAGAAATCAGCCAAGACCTCAGAAAACAAATTGTAGTCCTCCACAAGTCTGGTTCATCCTTGGGAGCAATTTCCAAATGCCTGAAGGTACCACGTTCATTTGTACAAACAATAGTACGCAAGTATAAATGCCATGGGACCACGCAGCCGTCATACCGCTCAGGAAGGAGACACGTTCTGTCTCCTAGAGATGAATGTATTTTGGTGTGAAAAGTGCAAATCAATCCCAGAACAACAGCAAAGGACCTTGTGAAGATGCTGGAGGAAACAGGTACAAAAGTATCTGTATCCACAGTAAAACAAGTCCTATATCGACATAACCTGAAAGGCCTGAAAGGCCACTCAGCAAGGAAGAAGCCACAAAAAAGCCAGACTACGGATTGCAACTGCACATAGGGACAAAGATCCAACTTTTTGGAGAAATGTCCTCTGGTTTGATGAAACAAAAATAGAACTGTTTGGCCATAATGACCATTGTTATGTTTGGAGGAAAATGGGGAGGCTTGCAAGCCGAAGAAACACCGTCCCAACTGTGAATCACGGGGGTGGCAGCATCATGTTGTGGTGGTGCATTGCTGCAGGAGGGACTGGTGCACTTCACAAAATAGATGGCATCATGAGGGAAGAAAATTACTTGGATATATTGAAGCAACATCTCAAGACATCAGTCACGAAGTTAAAGCTTGGTCGCAAGTGTGTCTTCCGAATGGACAATGACCCCAAGCATATTTCCAAAGTTGTGGCAAAATGGCTTAAGGACAACAAAATCAAGGCATTGAAGTGGCCATCACAAAGCCCTGACCTCAATCCTATAGAAAATTTGTGGGCAGAACTGAAAAAGTGTGTGCGAGCAAGGAGGCTTACAAACCTGACTCAGTTACACCAGCTCTGTAAGGAGGAATGGCCAAAATTCACCCAACTTATTGTGGGAAGCTCGTGGAAGGCTACCCGAAACGTTTGACCCAAGTTAAACAATTTAAAGGCAATGCTACCAAATACTACTTGAGTGTATGTAAACTTCTGACCCACTGGAAATGTGAAATAAAAGCTGAAATAAATAATTCTCTCTACTATTATTCTGACATTTCACATTCTTAAAATAAAGTGGTGATCCTAACTGGTCTAAGACATGCAAGTTTTACTCAGATTAAATGCCAGGAGTTGTGAAAAACTGAGTTTAAATGTATTTGGCTAAGGTGTACGTAAACTTCCGACTTCAACTGAACATTACCAGTCAAAAGTTTGGACACACCTACTCATTTAAGAGTTTTTCTTTATTTTTTAAAAATATTTTCTACATTGTAGAATAATAGTGAAGACATCAAAACAATGAAATAACACCTATGGAATCATGTAGTTACCGAAAAAGTGTTAAACAAATCAAAATACATTTTAGCTTCTTCAAAGTAGCCAAACTTTGCCTTGATGACAGTTTTGCATTCTCTCAACCAGCTTCATGAGGTAGTCATGCTTCCCCAACAGTCTTGAAAGAGTTCCCACATATGCTGAGCAGTTGTTGGCTGCTTTTCCTTCACTCTGCGGTCCAACTCATCCCAAACCATCTCAATTGGGTTGAGGTCGGGTGATTGTGGAGGCCAGGTCATCTGATGCAGCCCTTACACAGCCTGGAGGTGTATTTTGGGTCATTGTCCTGTTGTTGAAAAACAAATGATAGTCCCACTAAGCGAATACCAGATGGGATGGCGTATCAGACCAAAGGACAGATTTCCACCGGTCTAATGTACATTGCTCGTGTTTCTTGACCCAAGCAAGTCTTTTCTTCTTATTGGTGTCCTTTAGTTGTGGTTTCTTTACAACAATTCGACCATGAAGGCCTGATTTACGCAGTCTCCTCTAAACAGTGGATGTTGAGATATGTCTGTTACTTGAACTCTGTGAGGTGCATTTTGAGGTGCAGTTAATTGCCAATTTCTGAGTCTGGTAACTCTAATGAACTTATCCTCTGCTACAGAGGTAACTCTGGGTCTTCCTTTCCTGTGGCGGTCCTCATGAGAGCCAGTTTCATCAAAGCGCTTGATGTTTTTTGTGACTGCATTTGAAGAAACTTTCAAAGTTCTTGAAATTTTTCAGATTGACTGATCATGTCTTTAAAGTAATGATGGACTGTTGTTTCTTTTTGCTTATTTGAGCTGTTCTTGCCATAATATGGACTTGGTATTTTACCAAATAGGGCTATCTACTGTACAACCACCCCTACCTTGTCACAACACAACTGATTGGCTCAAACGTATGAAGAAGGAAAGAAATTCCACAAATTAACTTTTAACAAGGCACAAATGCATTATAGGTAACTACCTCGTGAAGCTGGTTGAGAGAATGGCAAGAGTGTACAAAGCTGTCATCAAGGCAAAGGGTGGTTACTTTGAAGAATCTATAATTTGTTTAACTCTTTTTTGGATGTGTTATTGTGTTATGTGTTATTCCATAGTTTTGATGTTTTCACTATTATTCTACAATGTAGAAAATTGTAAAAATAAAGAAAAACCTTGGAATGAGTAGTTGTGTCCAACTTTTGACTGGTACTGTATTTTCTTAAAAATACACTGCTCAAAAAAATAAAGGGAACACTTAAACAACACGATGTAACTCCAAGTCAATCACACTTCTGTGAAATCAAACTGTCCACTTAGGAAGCAACACTGATTGACAATACATTTCACATGCTGTTGTGCAAATGGAATAGACAACAGGTGGCAATTATAGGCAATTAGCAAGACACCCTCAATAAAGGAGTGGTTCTGCAGGTGGTGACCACAGACCACTTCTCAGTTCCTATGTTTCCTGGCTGATGTTTTAGTCACTTTTGAATGCTGGTGGTGCTTTCACTCTAGTGATAGCATGAGACGGAGTCTACAACTCACACAAGTGGCTCAGGTAGTGCAGCTCATCCAGGATGGCACATCAATGCGAGCTGTGGCAAGAAGGTTTGCTGTGTCTGTCAGCGTAGTGTCCAGAGCATGGAGGCGCTACCAAGACAGGCCAGTACATCAGGAGACGTGGAGGAGGCCGTAGGAGGGCAACAACCCAGCAGCAGGACCGCTACCTCCGCCTTTGTGCAAGGAGGAGCAGGAGGAGCACTGCCAGAGCCCTGCAAAATGACCTCCAGCAGGCCACAAATGTGCATGTGTCTGCTCAAACGGTCAGAAACAGACTCCATGAGGGTGGTATGAGGGCCCGACGTCCACAGGTGGAGGTTGTGCTTACAGCCCAACACCGTGCAGGACGTTTGGCATTTGCCAGAGAACACCAAGATTGGCAAATTCGCCACTGGCGCCCTGTGCTCTTCACAGATGAAAGCAGGTTCACACTGAGCACATGTGACAGACGTGACAGAGTCTGGAGACGCTGTGGAGAACGTTCTGCTGCCTGCAACATCCTCCAGCATGACTGGTTTGGCGGTGGATCAGTCATGGTGTGGTGTGGCATTTCTTTGGGGGGCCGCACAGCCCTCCATGTGCTCACTAGAGGTAGCCTGACTGCCATTAGGTACCGAGATGAGATCCTCAGACCCCTTGTGAGACCATATGCTGGTGCGGTTGGCCCAGGGTTCCTCCTAATGCAAGACAATGCTAGACCTCATGTGGCTGGAGTGTGTCAGCAGTTCCTACAAGAGGAAGGCATTGATGCTATGGACTGACCCGCCCGTTCCCCAGACCTGAATCCAATTGAGCACATCTGGGACATCATGTCTCGCTCCATCCACCAACGCCACGTTGCACCACAGACTGTCCAGGAGTTGGCGGATGCTTCTCATCAGGAGCATGCCCAGGTGTTGTAGGGAGGTCATACAGGCATGTGGAGGCCACACACACTACTGAGCCTCATTTTGACTTGTTTTAAGGACATTACATCAAAGTTGGATCAGCCTGTAGTGTGGTTTTCCATTTTAATTTTGAGTGTGACTCCAAATCCAGACCTCCATGGGTTGATAAATTTGATTTCCATTGATAATTTTTGTGTGATTTTGTTGTCAGCACATTCAACTATGTAAAGAAACAAGTATTTAATAAGAATATTTCAATCATTCAGATCTAGGATGTGTTATTTTATTGTTCCCTTTATTTTTTTGAGCAGTGTATAACATAGTACCAATTACTTAATAATGCATATCTGCCAAGGTGAAAAATACCAGCAGGCCAATACATTTGCTTGTCAAAGTGTGTGAAGTGTGTAATAACAAGAGAACACTATTCTCTTCTTTCCACTGATAAAGATTTGGCGGTGAAAGAAACCCTGAAAATCAATACAGCCTCCAGAGGGAGAATGAAGACAATTTTTTTTGTTGTCATTTTTTGCCCAAAGCAAGAGAATAGAGAAATGTTGAGAAGGTCAAATAGCTTTGGGTTAAGTGCTTTTTTAGAAAGATGGGAACACACATTACCGCAGGGTTGGTAATCCCTCTATAGCTAAACCAGTGTGCCAATATAATCAGGTGTCTTACTAATATAACCTGCCTTCCCTCCTCCCATTTGTTCTACGGGGTGTGTGTTTGCTGATTGATGCATGGGCTTTCTGCTTGTGTCCAACAAACAACCACACTACTAGGACTTTTGCCTTTCAACTGCCTATATTGGTATTCAGTGCTATTAAGCTGTTGTGGACAATATTTCTAAACTAAAGCTCAATAGTTATCAAAACCTTGAAGACTACTCCAAAAGAGTCTGTGCTGGATTTCTGATGTTTCTACACTTGCTTTTTCCATGACATAGACTGACCAGGGGAATCCAGGTGAAAGCTATGATCCGTTATTGATGCCACTAAATCCCCTTCAATCAGTGTAGAGGAAGGGGAGGAGACTGGTTAAATAAAGATTTTTTTAAAACCTTGAGACAATTGAGACATGGATGGTGTATGTGTGCCATCCAGAGATTGAATGGGCAAGACAAAATATTTAAGTGCCTTTGAACGGGGTGTGGCAGTATGTGCCAGGCGCACCAGTTTGTGCTAAGAACTGCAACGCTGTTGGGTTTTTCATGCTTAACAATTTCTGTGTGTATCAAGAATGGTCCACCACCCAAAAGCCATCCAGCCATCTTGAAACAACTGTGGAATGTATTGGAGTCAACATGGGCCAGCATCCCTGTGGAACAGTTTCGACACCTTGTAGAACTCAATATTAGGAAGGGTTCTTAATGTTTTGTACACTCAGTGTATAGTGGGGTTGTATTAGCTGCTGAAGAAGTGCAGCAGCCCACGGATTATGGAGCAGAGTAGGAAGCTCTCAAAGAACAAGCAGTAGGAAAAAGTTTAATCAGAAGGTGTTTATCACAGAGAGAATCTAATTTACAAATCCAAACTTTCTCTTTCTCTCTCTGTCATACTTTAAATAAACCCTGCTGTGTTCTTCATCCACTCAGAAACTGTGTTGGGCGGCTATTTAGCTCTTGTGTACAAAGTCACAGTCACACATACACACACACGTATGCTGATACATACAGACATCTCTTCCCATGCCTGCTCATATTAGGACAGAGGCTAAGGGCCAATGTTTATAACGCAACAAAAATAAGGTCAATGGGAAACATTAGCGAAAACTATGGCTCCCCAACTCAATTCAGAAACTGTAGTTTCCCTTTACCTTGACCCTTGGGCCAGGGGAATAATCTTATTAAAGTCTTTAAAAGCAAAGGAAAAAAATATACAATAAAATATGGTACTTATAGAATTAAAACATTTTCTGTTGATTAATGCTTGCTGGGCTGCCATCACATCCCTGGATCAGCATCTCTGTGTATCAGTCTCAGCAAGGGACGAGGCCTGAGCCAGACCCAAACCACAGACCCATGAGCTCTAGCAGAGGGAGGGGCCGGAGAGACCAACCCCTCTGAAGAGAGTTTCCCCCAGATGTAGGGGTCAGAGAGGGGGCTAGAGGGAGCTCTGTGTCCTGATAAAGGCTGTCCTCTCACTGTGGCAGTCTAGCTCCTCACTGTCCGATTCAGAGCCCCCCAGTGTTACCTGGTCCTCGTCCCTCCACACAGTGGGGATCCCCTTATAAGACACCCTGCCCTGCCTTTCCCAGCCCAGCCCCAGGCCGAAGCCAATGCCCACACGGATGCCTCCCGAGGCCCCTCTCCCTGTCTCCACAGAGTGCAGTTTGGTCCTTCGGGCCCAGGGGGCGCCACCAGAGCGCAGCTGCAGCAGGAGGAAGACCCCGGCGAAGGCTGCCAAGATGAAGGCACAGCTGAGCACTGCAAGCAGGGTAATCAGAGGGGAGGACAGGCCCAGGTTAGGCCCTGGAGGCTCTCCCCCTCCCCCCTGCTCTGACCCCACTGGACTCTCCCTTGGTCCACTCCCCTCTCCCTGGAGGACTTGGCCGGTTGGGGACTTGCGCTGGACTTGGTTCTGGTGCAGGCAGGCGGTGAGGACCAGGTGACTGTGAGGGGGGCAGGAGAGGCAGTCGTTGGGCCCGGGGCCGGAGCAGGTGAGGCAGGCAGGGTGGCAGGGCAGGCAGGCCTGGACGGAGGACAAGTCCACCCAGTTGTCCAGGGACAGGTTGAGGAGCTGGGGGCCTGAGGTGAAGCCGGGGGGGCAGAGCTTCACACAACCCTGCAGGAACAGGGAGAAGCCTGGGCTGCACTCTGGATAGGGGGAGAAAGGGGAAGAGGGAAAGAGAAAGAGGAAGAGATGAGAGAGAGAGTGAAAAAGCAAGATGATACACATACAAAGGGGGATGAGGTGCTGCTTTTCTGAGCAGTCAGTGGGGACAAATGCTTGTACATAGACCCCCACACAAAAAAGCAAAAACATGCCTGAAACCTTTTAACAATCCTGCCATATGCATGAGAAGCCCACATCCACATGCTGAGTATCACCAAGATGATTCTGACCCCATCTGCCTCCTCTCAGCCTCCCAAAACACAGCTGTTCTCCAACCCAACACCTCTCTCAATGTCATAGCCCTACTGCTGCCTGCCAGCCACTACTACATACCCTCTCTGCTTTTCTAGTGACACCACATATGTTGTTTTCTCACATATTTAGGGTGATGCATATTCATAGCTGGCGTACAAGAATCACAACATCACGATAAGCGAGACATTTAACTTTGAAATGGGTTTGGTTTGGCATTAAATGTGTATTTATGGTTTTGCGCAGCCCTCAAACTAGACACTCTGAATATATTATGACCTGAGCTAGGCTAGATAACTTCATAAGTAGGTCAAGTAAGTGAATACTGTCCATAGCAATGAGCAAAGAACTCAACATGTCCCATCCTCAGTACCAGCAGTTACCTATGGAGGGCGATGTCTCAATGTGTAAAGAGAGTAGGAATCTTCGTGCTAGCAAGCTGTCTCAGTGTGTCTCACCTATGCAGATCTGCTGGGCGTCGAAGGTCTTGCAGCTGTTGTTGGACGGCCGGGGGAAGTCAGGAGACAAGGGGTTAATGGAGCTGGAGCCCGTACCGTACAGGATCAGAGTAAACTGACTCAACACACCTGAGAGAGGGGGAGGAGAGAAAGGAGGGATGAGAGAGGAGAGGAAGAGAGAGAGAGTGAACACATTTCAAACTCAAGAGAGAGGAGAAAGAAGAACAGAGAGACTGAACAATTCAATACCACCAAGAGGACAGAGGTAGACTGGGTGAGTGTCAGGGAGATAGTAATATAATGATGAGAGGGAAGAGGGAAGAGGCAGGTGAGATGACTGACAAACAAAGGGAGAGAAGGAAGGCTGACTAAGAACATCTGAGAGAGAGAGAGAGAGAGAGAGAGAGAGAGAGAGAGAGAGAGAGAGAGAGAGAGAGAGAGGTAACTGCACACCCTAATTGAAAACAAACAAACCAGAATGCTTTGTTGATTTCAAAACTGTTTTTGACTCAATTTGGCATGAGGGTCTGCTATACAAATTGATGGAAAGCGGTGTTGGGGGGAAACATACAACATTATAAAATCCATGTACACAAACAACAAGTATGCAGTTAAGATTGGCAAAAAACACACACATTTCTTTCCCAAGGGCTGTGGGGTGAGAAAGGGATGCACCTCCACCCTCTTCAACATATACAGTGCATTCGGAAAGTATTCAGACCCGTTCCATTTTTCCGCATTTTGCTACGTTACAGCCTCATTCTAAAATGGATCAAATAAAACAAATCCTCAATCTACACACACTACCCCATAATGACAAAATCAAATGAGATATGCCTTACTTACATAAGTATTCAGACCATTTGCTATGAGACTCGAAATTGAGCTCAGGTGCATCCTGTTTCCATTGATTATTCTTGAGATGTTTCTACAACTTGATTGGAGTCCACCTGTGGTAAATTAAATTGATTGGACATGATTTGGAAAGGCACACCCCAGTCTATATAAGGTCCCACAGTTGACAGTGCATGTCAGAGCAAAAACCAAGCCATGAGGGGGCTCGCGAGTGGCAGATTTGTCTAAGGCACTGCATCTCAGTGCTAGTATGGTAAGCTGGTATTACAACCGGCCATGGTTGGGAGTCCTATAGGGCACTGCACAATTGTCCCAGCGTCGTCTGGGTTAGGGTTCGGCCGGGGTAGGCCATCATTGTAAATAAGAATTTTCTCTTAACTGACTTGCCTAGTTAAATAAAACAAATAAAAATTAAATGAGGTCGAAGGAATTGTCCGTAGAGCTCTGAGGCAGGATTGTGTTGAGGCACAGACCTGGGTAAGGGTACAAAACAATGTGTGCAGCATTGAAGGTCCCCAAGAACACAGTGGCCTCCATCATTGTTAAATGGAAGAAGTTTGGAACCACCTGTGTAATCGGGGGAGAAGGTCCTTGGTCAGGGAGGTGACCAAGAATCCAATGGCCACTCTGACAGAGCTCCAGTTCCTCTGTGGAGATGGGAGAAACTTCCAGAAGGACAACCATCTATGCAGCAGTCCACCAATCAGGCCTTTATTTGGGCTCCCGAGTGGCCAGCAGTCTAAGGCACTGCATCTCAGTGCTACAGGCGTCACTACAGACCCTGGTTCGATCCTGGGCTGTATCAGGAGTCCCATGGGGCGGTGCACAATTGACCCAGCATAGTCCGGGTTAGGGGAGAGTTTGGCCGGGGTAGGCCGTCATTGTAAAATAAATTTGTTCTTGCCTATTTAAATAAAGTTTAAATACAATTGAATTAAAAATACAATTATGGTATAGCGACAGCCTGTTTGGAGTTTGCCAAAAGGCACCTAAAGGACTCTCAGACCATGAGAAACAAGATTCTCTAGTCTGATGACACCAAGATTGAAATCTTTGGCCTGATTGCCAAGTGTCACGTCTGGAGGAAACCTGGCACCATCTCTACAGTGAAGCATGGTGGTGGCAGCCTCATGCTGTGGGGATGCTGTGGGAAAGTTTAACGGAGCAAAGTACAGAGAGATCCTTGATGAAAACCTGCTCCAGAGCGCTCAGGACCTCAGACTGAGGTGAAGGTTCACCTTCCAACAGGACAATGACCCTAAGCACAAAGCCAAGACAACACAGGAGTGGCCTCGGTACAAGTCCCTGAATGTCCTTGAGTTGCCCAGCCAGAGCCCGGAATTGAACCCGATCCAGCATCTCTGGAGAGACCTGAAAATAGCTGTGCAGCGACGCTCCACGTCCAACCTGACAGAGCTTGAGAGGATCTGCAGAGAAGAACGGGAGAAACTCCTGAAATACAGGTGTGCCAAGCTTGTAGCATCATTCCAAAGAAGACTCGAGGCTGTAATCACTGCCAAAGGTGCTTCAACAAAGTACTGAGTAAAGGGTCTGAATACTTATGTAAATGTAATATTTCAGTTTTTATTTTATTTATACATTTACAAAAAACAGCTTTTGCTTTGTCATTATGGGGTATTGTGTGTAGATTGATAAGGCTGTAACGTAACAAAATGTGGGAAAAGTTAAGGGGTCTGAATACTTTCTGAATGCACTGTAAATCTCAGTAAGACAAAAAATAATGATGTTCCAAAAAAGGTCCAGTTGCCAGGATCGCAAATACAAATTTCATCTAGACACCGTTGCACTAGAGCACACAAAAAAAATACATACCTCAGCCTAAACATCAGCGCCACAGGTAATTTCCACAAAGCTCTGAACTATCTGAGAGACAAGGCAAGAAGGGTCTTCTACGCCATCAAAAGGAACATCAAATTCGACATACCAATTCGGATCTGGCTAAAAATACTTGAATCAGTTTTAGAACCCATTTAATTGTTAGATACTACTGCACTGTTGGAGCTAGGAACAAAAGCATTCCGCCACTCCCACAATAACACCTGCTAAATATGTGTGTGACCAATACAATTTGATTTGATTTGATTAACACTTTATGGTTATGAGGTCTAGGGTCCGCTCACCAACAAAGAATTCACAAAATGGGACAAACACCAAATTGAGACTCTGCATACAGAATTCTGCAAAAATATCCTCCCTGTACAACGTAAAACACCAAATAATGCTCGCAGAGCAGAATTAGGCCGATACCCGCTAATTATCAAAATTCAGAAAAGAGCTGTTGAAATCTGAAACACCTAAAAGGAAGCGATTCCCAAACCTTACATAACAAAGCCATCACCTACAGAGAGATGAACCTGGAGAAGAGTTCCCATACGCAAGCTGGTCCTGGGGCTCTGTTCACAAACACAAACAGATGCCACAGAGTCCCAGGATAGCAACACAATTAGACCCAACCAAATCGTGAGAAAACAAAAATATAATTACTTGACACATTAGAAAGAATAAACCAAATAACTGAGCAAACTAGAATGCTATTTGGCTTAGGGCCAAATAGCATTCTAGTTTGCTCAGTTATTTGGTTGTACAGAGAGTACACAGTAGAAGCTTACCTGACCACTGTGACATACCCAAAATTAAAGAAAGCTTTGAACATATACAGACTCAGTGAGCATCCAATATCTATTAGGTGAAATACTTCTTGTTGCAACAAGAAAAAGGCAACCAGTGAAGAACAAACACCATTGTAAATACAACCCATATTTATGTTGATTTATTTTCCCCTTTGTACTTTAACTATTTTTACAACACTGTATATAGCCATAATATGACATTTGAAATGTCTCTATTCCTTTGGAACTTTTGTGAATATAATGTTTACTGTTAATTTTCTATTTCACTTTTTTCTATTTCACTCTATTTCACTTTTGTTTCTTATCTATTTCACTTACACAATGTAAACATATGCCAATAAAGACCCTTTGAATTGAGAGAGAGAGAGAGAGAAAATGTGAGTGAAGTGATATAGTGTGGACAGGAATAAGGATGAAGGGGAGGTGGAGGGAGTAGAGAGAAGCATTATTTCCCCTGCTACACTGAGACTGCAACAAACAACATCAGAGGAGACCTTCTGGAGTGAGGAGGAGGGAAAGGAGAAAGAATAGAGGAGCACGGAGCCTCTGGTGTATATGAGGAGGGGTATGAAGGTACACAGATGTCCTGTTACCATAGTCGTGCCCTTGTTCTGAGACGTTCTCTATCTCCAGGGTCCACTCCCCTCGAGGGTCCTCATCCCACGAGTGGGTGGTCATGAAGGCCCAGTCATTAAATCCCTCTGATGAGTAGTCTTTAGGCCTAAAAAGAGGGCAAGAGAGAGAGAGGGGGAGATAGAAAGAGACATAGGGAGGGAGAGCGAGGGGGAGAGAGAAGGAGGGGTAGAGAGAGAGAGCGAGAGAGCGAGAGCGAGAGAGAGAGAGAGAGAGGGAGAGAGAGAGAGAGAGAGAGAGAGACATCGGGAGAGAGTGCGAGGGGGAGAGTGAAAGGGGGAGAGAAAGAGGAGGGGATAGAAAGAGAGACAGGAGAAAGAGAGAGAGTGGGAGCGAGAGGGGTGAGACAAAGATAGAGGGGGAGAGAGAAAGAGAGAGAAACAGAGACAGAGAGACAAAAACAGAGAGAGAGAAACAGAGAGTAGTTAGGGTTCACAGCCGCAACCGCCCTGAACAGTGCAGGGCTCTTCAAGAACAATACCTCCCAGACCGGCTGTCAAAAATACACAGCACTTCAAGCGAACAGAGATGACAAACAACAAGCACTGCATGTGTTTTTCTGTGAACGTCTGTTTACCTGGGGGATTGTGTATCTAGCGGACTGATACTGTATGAGGTTGATGACGTTTCCTTTGTATTTCTACAGTAGATGTGTGCGTGTGAGAGTACCTGGGTGCCAGCAGGGTAGAGCGTGTCCCTAGGGGGCTGATGAGGTGTATAGCCAGGTTTCCTCTGTGGTTGTAGGAGAGAGTGAGGCGGGCCTGGACGTGCTCCAGAGAGCTGACATACTCTGGTTTGCCCCAGCAGGCGTCCAATGTCTTACTGAACAGCAGCCGGCTGCTTATGTCCCTAGGCTCTGAGAGCATGGTGAGAACACACTGGTGCTGTGGGCCCACACTTGTCCAGTTCTGAGCCAGAGCCACCATGGCCCCCGCATCCAGCAGACCATACCCATACGAATGACTCACTGAGAAACAGAAAAAGCATGAGATAAGTTATGAAGAGTCAAGTGAGTCCATTTATCATGTTGTTAAGTTATCCAAGGCATGTCCAATGAGAGCTTTCCTGTTACCTCTGCGGCCCACTCCATTGGTACTCCAGTCGTCCGTGCTGAGGTGGGCGGGGTGAGAGGTTCTCACCACCAGGTGCTGCATGTCCCTCCACGTCAGGTTCATACTATACAGAGAGAGACGAAGATATATGTATTCTTATGTTAGAGATATTCTAATCAAAGAGAGGAGAGCTTAACAGAGATATTCTAGTGAGTGAGATATCCCTCCATATCAGGTTCATACTACAGGCAGATAAGAAAGATAAAGACATACAATACAAAAAAAGATGCATACAATTACCACTAGAGGCCTGAGGGATATATCAGGGACATGTCGGTCCCACAGCTGTGAAATGGAAGTGGTCCATAATGTTTTAATAGCAGTGTCCAGTAACAGCACCGTTATAAAGGTATCCATAAACACTGGTGTTTAATGGTGAGAAAACACAGTAAAACCTCATAGTAGGATAACAGGGTACTGTACAGCAAGCTGAGCTGAAATATTTCCCTCAGTGGTACCGCTCTTTTGAGCGTCTGTTCTCAACTGTCTTCGTAATTTCGGGGCAGATCACGTGGTCAGGCCAGCTGTGTGAACTTGGCGCTACCCACAATGGAGCACCAGTAAAGCAGCCTTCATGTAGCTCCTAGTGATTTTGTTCTTGGGACAGGTCACATTGCACTAAGTACAAGGGTCATATTAAATCTCTCTAGCTGATTTAGCGGAGGTAGGTAGGTAGAGCAGAGTGGACTAGACGTTAATGGAGCATATGCCTTTGTAGTGAGCAGAGAAAATGAGGACTGCGGGCGAAGATAATCAAACCATGAATCACATGGGTTTACTGCTCACCTCGCTGCTCGCCGCCGTGCGCCGGGCCAAGACAAAAATAGAAGCAATAGAACCACTCCGCAGCGTGACAGCAGTAGAGGCAGCAGCAGACTCTCACCTCAACAACCTTCCATATCCACACACTCCCTCCATCAGCATTCACGTCTCACACTCTCATGTGTTATTAATAGACATGAAACTCCATCCAATCAATGCCACCTCGCTGGAAAAACAGTGCCCTCCCTATTAAATGATTCCATCTACATGAATTCCATCTCCTGAGGAAATACAAGCTGCCCTGCTTTGCTCTCTCTGGGGAAATGCTGAGGTGATCTACACTTTGGATAATTATTGGGTTTGGACTGTCATTGTCTGTATATTGAAGCAAACTTCCTCCATGCCTTCACAATGCCCTTCACTGTTGCTGCAGTGGATGGAGGATTGGCAATGACTACCAGTATGCAGTATATGTTTGTACTGTATGTGTGTATGTGCAATGCTTGAGTTGGACTGAAATAGGTGCCAGTACCCGTTTTGAGTACCGGTACTGTTTATATTTAGGCGCAGGAGCTCCACAATACTTGTGAGGTAATATTCTATAAGAGGAACAGAAGCTCAAGCAGTAGAGCATTTAGGTGTCGGTACTCAGCTCTGGTGTGCTCCTGCCCAAGTCAAGCACTGTGTATGTGTGTATGTGTGTGTGGGTGGAGGGGTGGTGGTGGAGTGTGTTTGACAGTGGCTGTATCTCAAAAGGTTCCAAAAGGGTTCTTTGCGGAGGGATAGTTTTTACCAAGAACCGGTGGGTCTAATCCTGAATGCTGATTGGTTAGAACTGCATTCCAGCCCGTGTATATTGCACAAGTTACCACCAGCTAAATCTATGACGTTAAAAAGCCTATTTACTCTGTTCCATCTGACTACGCAATCCACTGTCTCATCAGCCCAGCCAATACATTTATAAACTAGATCTCCACTGTAAAAAGCATCTAGACATTATCTCACATTTCATTTAGACTAACATTTAGTTTTCAACAGCGGAGATTTGTATAAACCTTGCTGTCTGTCTCGCCTGACATTTGCAACATTGTTTCAATATTCCATTTCGATCTCCATCTGTCCCATAGTAACGAATGTGTCGGGACGAGATGTACAGACAGGCAGAAATGTTAATTGAAAAAAGGTCAAACAAAATGAAGTGCAGCTAGTTTGCAGTCTTTCCAGCTTCAGTTTGAAGTGATTGGGTTAGCTGTGTTTTTGGCTAGCGCCTCTGAACAACAGTGTTCGGACGAGTGAGCACATTTTCTATGCCAGGCGAAATTGCGCCTCATTATGTTATATAAATATTCATACACATAGCTCATATAAACAAAGACATTCCGTCGTAAGAACACATACACCCAGCCATAAGACTGACCCCCTCTTCCTTATATAAACACACATCTCATCTCCCTCTAACTGGCCGGTCACCAGAGCAAAGAACTTTTGCTGTGCACCAATGGGGCCCGCTCTGGCTAGAGCAAGGCCCGCCTCCAACCCTCCGACCAGTCAAGAAGACCGAAACGACAAGACTCCACCTACTTTATTCTATGTATAAAAATGTATGTAACCATTGTATAGGCCTCTTTTTCACCTGGCTCCTTGCCGAGTTATGTGAACTAGGTCCGTGCACGTAAAACTGCGGGACAAGATATCTCTGACTCATTAAAACTGTCTTTCGTTACAACTGAAATCCACTCTGTCCAGCGTCCGTGATTTGGTCTCAACTCTCCAGTATTTGAACACTAACAGAATTGGTAGCAGAGTTTGGTTGTTCTTGAATTCGATCTATTATAAGTTAGTGTGAGAGGACGAGACTGATCACGGCTAAAAAATCAGACGGAAGAGTGACTTCCCCAGCCATTCATCTTGGCTCAGGAAATCTGATCGGAGCGCTCTATATAAAGGTGAGCAGAGCCCGTTATATCGAAATCTGCATATTGTATTATAGCCTAAACCAAATTTTGATCAGAAAGTACTGGGCGTGAGTATGAATCGGTGCCCAAATTTTTTACATAAGAACCTAAGACATTGATTAAAGATATCTTGTTTTGTAAAAAAAAAAAATATATATATATATATATATATATATATTCTTATTAATGGGCCTATACTCAGTTATTTTAATAGGAATGTGTGAATTGTGATTGACCAATGTGTTAAATTCCTCCAGGGACCCTATTTGTTCTGAAATCTGCATAGAAAACTGTCCTAATTATATATGTATTGGGTTGTGTATAGAGGTGACGTTAAATAGTGGCTGTGTTTTAACACGTAATGGACACAATTATGGATGTTGGAAATTCAATGAGAATTTCATACGAATGAATGAATTATAGATGAACCGAATCTGCAAGTAAGGTCTTGTGGAGGTGTGGTTATAGATGAACCGAATCTGCAAGTAAGGTCTTGTGGAGGTGTGGTTATAGATGAACCGAATCTGCAAGTAAGGTCTTGTGGAGGTGTGGTTATAGATGAACCGAATCTGCAAGTAAAAATGTCCTATTTTTGATACGTTCTATACTATCGAATATAGTCTTGTGGAGGTGTGGTTATAGTTGAATTATGGATGAACCGGATCTGCAAGTAAAATCTCCTGTTGATACACATAACATCGAATAGGTCTTGTGGAGGTGTGGTTGGATTGAATGAATCTGCATGAAAAATGCCCTATTAAAAAAGCTGTGTATTATTGAATATGTTTTGTAAGAGGTGTAGTCGAGTAGATACAGGATATGTAAGTTTGGCGTTCCACAAGACAGAGATCGGGAATGAGGTGGCTATTGCACATCAAACAATAAACATAATATGAACCAGAGTTGACATTCCATGATTTGGAGATGGGGGAAATTAAATTGAAAGAAACGTTTGTCGCGGAGTAGGTTGGGATACGTAACTGGGCTATTATGCACACGTGCAGGTAGACAAAGCCACCTTAGTATCGAATGGAATACTGATTTTCGTTTTTTTTTTCATTCCTGTTGATATTGCCTAAAGTTTAAAATTATTCTGACAATTGCTATAGAATCGCTGGAATTTACTGATATAAGTTCATAAAGGAACTTACTGAATTGTTTCTAGAAAGTATTTAAATAAGCCGCCGAGCTTAGTACAGACTTTGTTTGACAGACGCTAAAAGCTACACACTGATTTTTGGGTTTTTCTATTCTATCCATATTTCCTAAAGATATATAATTATTCTGACAATTGCTATAGAATCGCTCGAATTTACTGATATAAGTTCATAAAGGAATTTACTGAATTGTTTACAGAAAGTATTTAAATAATTCACTGAACAACTCTTAGTTGTCTAGACATTCTATCTATATTTCCTAAAGAGCTAGAATTACTCTGAAAATTGTTATAGAACCGCATATATTCACTGATATATTGTTCCAAAAGGAAATCGCAGAATCATTTTTAGAAAATACCTAAACGAATCGCTGAACAAATTCAAATAAAATACAGGTGAAATACACACGTGGCGGGCGTCACATACTGATAACCCCCTTTGTCTCGACCAGGGACAGGCTAAGCATACAACGATAGAAATAAACACCACATAGTAAGGGTTGAATATACCTAAATAACGCATTATACACATTATCAGACGAACTAGATAAAATGTCTGCAGCTACCACGCCCAAACTAAAATTCAATGAATATTTAGATCAGAGTATGATTGATAGAGCGGGAGGTAAAAAACAGTATGGGAAAGTGGAGAAAGTGTGGAAAGGATTACGGATAAGATGGACACAAGCAGGTTATTTTAGCGGAGGGCCACCTACAGGGGGGAAACTCAAAGATATGCAGACAGAATTAGAGGACGCAGTAGAGCATGCAAAAGCGAGTGAGGCGGAGAGAAACAAGATACACAGGTTCAAAAAAGTAGGTACAAGAGAGAGAGAGAGAGCAGAGGGGGAGCTCAAGATAGGTACATGGGCCATACAGGAGAGTAGGAGGGTGCTGCCCAAAAACACACCAGACATGATGGGCGTGGCTATTGTGGCGTCGGGGGATGTTAAAGCTCCGCCTGAGAACTTGCCCACGGCTCCCCCTGTGGCCGTTTCTCCCTCACTATATCCACAATTGACAATGGAGGCAGTTCAGCCCCAGCCATACTCAAAGGGACAAAATCACCGGAGCCCGTCACACAACCCATTCCTGCCCAGGGCACCTCCCACAATACAGGCTCCAGTTCTGAGAATAGACCAAGGGGAGTTAAAAGGGGAAATTACCCTGGGGATAACGGCTGGCCATATGGTATGTGAACAGTTCGAAACTGGGATTCCAGGAGCAGGAGACCTCCCCCAGGAACGGAGGCCGCAATGCTCCTCTGTGAACTCTCTCACCTCTGAAACCAGAGGACACCTACAAACAAGATTAGATTCAAACCACTTCTATCAGACGGATAGGGAGGACTGTCATCAGAACATGGATATCGAAAACGAAGAAGAAATTGACATGGTGCTCACCCCAGCTCCGATGGGAGCTCCAAACGTGACTAAGATGCAGGAGCTGCTGAAATCATCAATAGCTCGAGCTAAGGAACTCAGGGAGCTAATAGCTAACCAAGATAACAACAGAGAGGGAGCCTACCGTGTGGAAGACATAATGAGAGGAACAGTAACCAAAGTTACCGAATCAATGGGGTCCGAAACACTCCGTCGATCCTCCAGAATTGCTGATAGAAGAGAGCGAGAGCAGGAGATGGCAGGACAGTACCCCCTGCGACCGACACCAGGTGATGCACACACTGTGGAGTACCAGCCCTGGAAAATGACTGATTTAACAACACTGATGGGACAGATGCCTAGCCTACATGGAGGAGCTTCAGCGTGGCTACATCAACTGCAGACACTTACGTCAGGCCTGCAACTCTGCCTAGGAGACATGAAAGCACTTCTAGCAAGAGCCACCGACCACGGAACCATGGAGGCCCTCATGACAGCAGCTGACCTTGGATGGCGGGCCCCAACACTGCCCATAGACCACTTCCGTACCAGATTATGGGAAGTTCTACGGAGAGCATACCCTACAGAAAGAAACCATGCCACCTTATCCTCCTTCACCATCAACCCAGGTGAGCAACCTGCAGCATACCTGGACAGGGCTAAGACCACATGGAGATCGGTCCACGAAGAACCATTCGATCACACTGATACCACACTCAGCATGTGGAAGGAAATGGTGGTCAACGGGTGTCCTGGAGATGTTAAAACCAAACTCAGAGGAACGGTAGGGTTGATTGCACTTCCTCTGACCCAATTCAATACGCATGTGCACCACCATGTGACCCAGCACAACAAGGAAAGAGGGGGTGCTGAGAGCCAGGTGCAGTCCCTCCAGGTACAACTCCTGAAACTCCAATTGAAGGAAGCACAACAAGGAGAAAAACCTAAGAAACAGATGGTGGCGGAAGAAACGAAGGAGCCGGGAACCACAACAGACATCTCCCAAATAGTGGCCCAGACTGTCGCTCAGATGATCCAACAGCAGGCAGCCTCACTCACGGCCACTAGGGGGGCCCAACCACCCCAATACCCTCCCCCACAGCAGTATATCCTGCAACAACAACACCCAGTATGGGCTCGACGGGGTCCCTACACTGGACAACACAGAGGGGGAAACTACCAGTGTTTTAACTGCGGAATTACCGGTCATTTTGCTAGAGATTGCATGAAACCACTCTCCCCGCAGCAACAGCAATGGAGAGCAAGAGGAAGTGGGGGAAACCCACCTCTGCAACATCAGCAACCAGGACCCACACCCATGCATCAGCAACAGCCAGCATACAACCACCCAGAATCTAGCCACATGCAGCAGGAGCAGCAAGATTACAACCAACCCTCCCACTTCAACACCTGATCACCCAGTAAGAATGATGAGGATGCCACTCCTGCCGATGACCACACTGTCTGAAGCCAAAGAAGTGTACTGGGTAAAATGCCTACCCACAGGGCCTGCCACCCCTCACATCCAGTTTAAGTTCAACCAACTGAAAGCTCAAATCTACACGCTGCACCCATATAAGACTCCCCAAGCTGAGATCCATTGCACACTCAATGCAACAGAAACTGATGACTGCCTCTACACTGCAGATTGGGACGAAGACATGATGCACCTGACCCCACCTATCAGGTGTTGTACCATTGGGTGTGGCCCAGAGGGGGTGGCAGCACCGGTCATCCTACGATCAAGGAACCTCCATGCACCCCTGGCCTAGACGGCTGAAGCATCAACAGCCATAGCACTCCTGAAAACAGATTTATCAGCGGCAGCAGCTCTGACTGCACCTGACTACAAGAACAAGTTCCATTTGGATGTTTCTGAAAGGGAGGGATTTACCTCATCCGTCCTATTCCAGAAACAAGAGGGGGAGAGAAGGGTCTTGATGTACTACTCTTCAAACTTGACCACATTGAGGTAGGACAGTCAACATGCTCCAGATACGTTGCTGCAGTAGCAAAAGCTATTGAAAAAACAGCTCACCTCGTGATGGCACCCTTCAATCAGCCATCATCCCTCAACCAGCATCGGCCAAATTAGCTGAAATCATCGGATTGACGCAGGTCCTCATCAGAGGAAAAGGAAAGACTGAATATCTATACAGACTCAGCCCATGCCCATGAAGCAGGCCACACTGATGGACCCAGAACTTTTATGAGAAACACATGGCCCCACACACGAAGGCAAACTAAAGACCCTCCAAAAAGGCCTCGCACATCTGGTGGCACCCTCACACAAAAAATATGACTGACTTATTTATGACGATGATTTATTTTGTGACGAATGCAATGGTTGTGACAGACACAACCCAAAGACACCATATCAAACACCAATGGGCTCATACGTAATACCTAATGCATGTTTTCAGGATATTAGTATAGACTACACCGACATGGGCCCCGAAAATTTATCTAAAGGCAAACTCTATCTCCTAGTCATAGTAGATAGGTTCTCCAAATGGGTAGAGGCAATAATAACAAAAGGGGAGGATGCTAGGTCAGTCTTTAAGTGGCTACAAACCAAACTAATACCCAGGTATGGCATCCCAAGACAAATCAAATTTGACAAATGGCTTACATTTAACAAACACCTGAGACAGGTGGAAGAAAGATTTGGCATAACCCACAGATTTGGATCTGTGTACAGGCCCCAATCCCAAAATCTGGTGGAACGTCAAACCAAAAGCAAAAGCTAAGATAGCTAAAGTATGTGCCTCATGGGATAATGACTGGTAGAGTCATGCATGGTCCACCAAGGGAGGGAGGTCATATGCCCGCCCTTGATGTACAACAAATTGTAATGTCTAATTATGTGAAAAAACTGACGGTTCTCGCTGCAGCACTCTCTACCCAGGTTCACAAGGTCCAGGAGGGGGAGCTGCCGGGGGACACGCCACTACTGAAGGTAAAGGTTGGTGACGGGGTGTGGGTTACAGTCCACAAGAGAAAGTGGCTGGAACCCAGGTGGACTGGACCGTACGAAGTGAAGGAGGTTACTTCACACTCAGTCCAGGTCAAAGGTAAATCAGGCACACCTTGGCACCGCCTTACACATTGCACCCCAGCCCCAATTCCTTCTAGAACACTGACTGAAGTCAGAGCTGATTTGAGCGGCCTAAATTCGATTCCAAATGTAGACACTCCTTCCTCAGGTGATGCGGCATCAAACTCCGCCTCCCCTGAGAAGGGAACCTCGCCCAGTTAGAGGGAAATTTCTCCCTCTCTGGGTGAGGCTGGGGATATCTGGTCCCTTATTTGTGATATTCCTATTGATATTTGGAGTAACCCTAGGACTTTCACATGGTTAATTGAACAACTATTTCACCCTGCCACATCACATACACCAACCCCTACACATGTCCCTAACTCCTTTCCTGATATCACTCCCTCCAATCACTCCCGTCCCAAACGTAGCACTACACCTACAGACCCACCATGCAAACCAGACAAGGTTAGGAGCACCACCTTATGTATACCCACGATTGCAACCGCCACCTTTCTGCTATAGTTTTCACGTCTAATAGACGTGAAGAGGGGGATTTGTTATATAAATATTCATACACATAGCTCATATAAACAAAGACATTCCGTCGTAAGAACACATACACCCAGCCATAAGACTGACCCCCTCTTCCTTATATAAACACACATCTCATCTCCCTCTAACTGGCCGGTCACCAGAGCAAAGAACTTTTGCTGTGCACCAATGGGGCCCGCTCTGGCTAGAGCAAGGCCCGCCTCCAACCCTCCGACCAGTCAAGAAGACCGAAACGACAAGACTCCACCTACTTTATTCTATGTATAAAAATGTATGTAACCATTGTATAGGCCTCTTTTTCACCTGGCTCCTTGCCGAGTTATGTGAACTAGGTCCGTGCACGTAAAACTGCGGGACAAGATATCTCTGACTCATTAAAACTGTCTTTCGTTACAACTGAAATCCACTCTGTCCAGCGTCCGTGATTTGGTCTCAACTCTCCAGTATTTGAACACTAACAATTAGCTCATTGTTATGGATGCATCCAAATAAATGTTACTAGAAAACAGCTTAAACAAATGCAAATGCAGCTACTTTGCTGTTATTCTGTCTGTAAGTTAGCCATAGTTGGCTAGATAGCAAGCAAGGGATAAGAACGTTGCCAGCCAGTATGGCATTGGAACACTTAGAATGAGCGACTGGGGCGCGTCCATAGATACATAACAAAAAGACTGAACGATTGGGTCTCGTTTTTAGTAACCGAAACCGACAGAACAAATGTCCAGCCGGGTTCGGTAGCAAACCTAGATTTGTGACGGGGCTATATCTTGTGGAAGGATGAAATAGTATGAATAAATTAATCAAAATAACGTTTTTTCTGAAAATAATTTGAATATGTTGGTAACCCGTTGTATAAAAGTAATAATGCCCTCGAAGCCGGTGTTTAGAAAATATATTGGCACGGTTTGCCTAACAACAGCCGTGCCAATATATCCTCCAAACACCCGCTTCTTCGACTACCCAAACTACCCATCATTGCATTACTTTCGACTTCTAGAAAATGTTTTTGCTCAATTATTTTGATCAATGTTGAGCTCACTTGTGAATTATAAATAGTAATTGCTATTAGCTCATTCATATTGTGATTTCTGTCTGCTGAGAGTTATGTAAATATGACCGCTTGTGTTACGTCAATATTTCCTCAGTTAGCGCCAGGACTAATCTATCTTATATTTTCCGGTTTGGATGATTGTGTATGCTGTTGCTACTTCTGTGAATGTCTGAACATTGCATCCAAAAATAATCTTGTCACATTCAGGACATAACTTTGTAAGGACTGTGTTTGTGCAAAATGTTTCTGTGAAAAAACTGTGTGGCTAGCTCAAATGCTGACTGTTTCGTCAATTGAAACTGGACATTAATCAAACCGGTTTGAGCATACGCTGCAAGGACCACTGTAGAATGATCACACCCGTTTGTTGGTACGTGTGAAAAGGTTAAGAACAGTATCTTGCAGGATAGTTGGAATTGTAAGAGACAGGATGGGCTGGACATGCCGAGAGATGAGTTTGGATTGGTCTGCCATGTAGCATGCTTCTGCAATGAAGAAGTTGACTGAGTTTTGAAATCAGTGGAATGCCCGGTGGAAACAGTATGATAGCTAAGGAGATGGAGAAAATTCTGGAGTTTGTAAATTTGCGGAGGGAGTCGAAAAGAGAACACACAGAAGACTGTTGTATAAAACACCTATCTCCGGATTACATCTTCAAACTAAGGGCAACCATGACATCCGTGACAGAGAGGGAGAAGCGATGTAAGAGAGTCTAGCTAGCCACATTTTCAGATACTACATGTTCTAATTTTGTCAGAAAGTCATTTTCATTGCAAGTTAAAGCGTACTGTTAGCTAGCTAGCTAACATTAGTTGGCTGGCCCCCACGCCCAAAGTTCTTCCCGTGGCTATGGATATTAGCCTTTCATAAAAATATTTGTTTCGGTCTTTATTCCACAAATAAAGCGGCAATATTATAAACATAGACTGAACAAATACGTCTCCTCATCAAATGTTAACTAGTTCACTTAAACTCCAGTGTAGATTTAGACTTGTGTTTTAGGTTTTTGTCCTGCTGAAAGTTAATTCCTCTTCCCGAGTCTGGTGGAAAGCAGACTGAACCAGGTTTTTCTCTATGATTTAGCCTGTGCTTAGCTCCATTCTTTTTTTTTTGTTATCCTGAAAAACGTAATGATTACAAGCATACCCATAACCACTATGCTTGAAAATAAGTAGATTGTTACTCAATAATGTGTTGTATTGGATTTGCCCCAAACACAGCACTTGTGAATTGTGTGAATTGCTTTGCCATATTTTTTGCATTATTACTTTAATGCCTTGTTGCAAACAGGATGGATGTTTTGAAATATTTTTTATTCTATACAAGCCTCCTTCTTTCACTCTGTCAATTAGGCTAGTATTGTGGAGTAACTACAATGTTGTTGATCCATCCTCAATTGTCTCCTACCACAGCCATTAAACTTCATTCACTGTTTTAAAGTCACCATTGGCCTCATGGTGAAATCCCTGAGCGGTTTCCTTCCTCTCCGGCGACTGAGTTAGGAAGTGTCACGACTTCCGCCGAAGTTGGTCCCTCTCCTTGTTTGGGCGGCGTTTCTTGTCACCACCGATCCATGTTTCATTTTCGTTTTGTTTTGTCTTCATTATACTCACCTGGTTTCCATTCCAATGTCAGTGTTCCTTATTTAACCCTCTGGCTTCCCCTGTTGTTTTGTGCGTGATTGTTTTTGTCAAGTGGTTCCGTGTACGTGATCTGGATTGTTTATGTTTATCCTTGTTGGATATTTGTTGAATTTGAGTAAATATCGTGGCTTTACTCATACCTGTGTCCTGCGCCTGACTCCACCTTATTCCATTCACCTAGAACATTGACAGGAAGGACGCATGTAGTTACTCCATCCACAATCCAAAGCGTAATGAATAACTTCACCATGGTCAAAGGGATATTCAATGCCTGCTTTTTTATTTTGACCCATCTACCAATAGGTGCCCTTCTCAGTGAGGCATTGCAAAACCTCCCTGGTCTTTGTGGTTGAATCTGTGATTGAAATTCACTGCTCGACTGAGGGACTTGACAGACACAGTGCACATGGAAAGTATTCAGACCCCTTGACCTTTGCCACATTGTGTTACCTTATAACTCTATTCTAAAATTGATTAAATAAATGTTTTCCTCATCAATTTACACACAATACCCAATAATGTAAAAGGAAAAATTTTTATTTTTATTTTTATACATGTATACATAATGTATATATAAAAAAATAAGAAATTACCTTATTTCCATAAGTATTCAGACCCTTTGCTATGAGACTCAAAATTGAGCTCAGGTGCATCCTGTTTCCATTGATCATCCTTCAGATGTTTCTACAACTTGATTGGAGTCCACCTGTGGTAAATTAATTTGATTGGACATGATTTGGAAAGGCACACACCTGTCTATATAAGGTCCCACAGTTGACAGTGCATGTCAGAGCAAAAACCAAGCCATGGGGTCGAAGGAATTGTTCTTAGAGCTCCGAGACAGGATTGTGTCGAGGCACAGATCTGGGGAAGGGTACCAAAACATTTCTGCGGCATTGAAGGTCCCCAAGAACACAGTGGACTCCATCATTCTTAAATGGAAGAAGTTTGGAACCACCAAGACTCTACCTAGAGCTGGCAGCCCGGCCAAACTGAGCAATCAACGTTGAAGGGTCTTGGTCAGGGAGGTGACCAAGAACCCAATGGTCTCTCTGACAGAGCTCCAGAGTTCCTCTGTGGAGATGGGAAAACCTTGCAGAAGGACAACTATCTCTGCAGCACTTCACCAATCAGGCCTTTATGGTAGAGTGGCCAGATGGAAGCCAATCCTCAGTAAAAGGCACATGACAGCTCAATTGGAGTTTGCCAAAAGGCACCTAAAGGACTCTCAGACCATTAGAAACAAGATTTTCTGGTCTTATGAAACTATTTGGCCTGAATGCCAAGCACGTCTGGGTAGGGCTGTTGTGGTGACCATATTACCGCCACACCAGCGGTCACGAGTCATGAAGGCAGTCAAATTCCACATGACCATTTAGTCACGGTAATTAGGCTTCCAAGCTCTGATGCTGCTGGTCATTAGTAGCCTACCAAAGTTGCTAACTGCCTGGTACTCAGCACTCTATTGGCCCTCTAATCACTCTGACATCAATGCGAATGTTTTTGACAATCTAATTAAACACTTCAATGTTGCGCAACAGTGAAGAGGCGACTCCGGGATGATGGCCTTATAGGCTTTGCAAAGAAAAAGCCATATCTCAGACTGACCAAAAGAAAGAAAAGATGAAGATGGGCAAAAGAACATAGACACTGGATAAAGGAACTGCCTAGAAGGCCAGCATCCCGGAGTCGCCTCCGCACTGTTGACTTTGAGACTGGTGTTTTGTGGGTACTATTTAATGAAGCTGACAGTTGAGAACTTGTGAGGCATCTATTTCTCAAACTAGACACTCTAATGTACTTGTCCTCTTGCTCAGTTGTGCACCGGGGCCTCCCACTCCTCTTTCTATTCTGGTTAGAGACAGTTTGCGCTATTCTGTGAAGGGAGTAGTACACAGCGTTGTATGAGAGCTTCAGTTTCTTGGCAATTTCTAACATGTAATAGCCTTCATTTCTCAGAACAAGAATAGACAGACAAGTTTCAGAAGCAAGTTCTTTGTTTCTGGCCATTTTGAGCCAGAACAACATTAACAATGTATACACTGCATTTATGATCAATTTGATGTTATTTTAATGGACACTTCATTTCTAAGTGACTGCAAACTAATTTTCATCATAAAAATGCACCTTTATAATAAAAGCATTACATGCATAATTGCATTTGCGGTCACTTTTGATAATGGTGTTTTCCGCTAATGGAACATTCGCGCTTTTAGCCTACTACCATCTGTGCATTGCTGCGCTTATAATGTGGAAAAAATAGCCTAATAGTTTATCAACCTTTTAAGCAAAACGTTCTGATCTGTTGCGTTAGCTACTTTGCATTAAAAAAAAAAATGTTTTATGCTAGTGGTTGTATTAATTTACAATCTATCGCATCCCACGACTGTCACAGACGGTTTGGAATATTTATTTATCGCACAGAATATAATAGGTTGACTTTTGTACTATGGGGATAGTAGATTGACATAGGCTAGTGCTTTTGCTATTTGTTAGGCCTACTCATCTTGTTGGCTGCCGAAAAGTACATGTGGACAGTTCATCCAATATCTTCAATATGCACCTCGGAATTGGATAAGGACGCTCGCAGTTGCGTTGCCGATGTGTCTGTCTTAACATGTATCCTGTGAGAAAGACCCGATCGTGTGATGGAGAGCCATGCGAGTGAGAGACGCTTCGGATTGCGCAGCACATTCAGGGCAAACGCAGCACTCCGGGCCGCAAAAGGCATGGATTTTTTTAGGGTGCATTATGGCCACAAAGGAGATGCTGCCATGTAATTTGAGGCATTATCAAGTGCTTGTCAAATTGTGAATGAGAGAGTATTAGAGTGTGTACAATATGCGCAAAAAAGCAGAGCTCATGCCTTTCAAGCAACTTTTTTTCATATCATCATTTGAGTCTCATCTTGTAGCCTTACAATGTATTATAAATGAAAACATATAGCCCAACATTTGTAGAACAACTAGAGTTACATTAATAATTCTAAATTAAACATATAGAAGTACTTACTTCTTTGTTAACAAGAATAGCCGCATGTGCGCACTACCTCAAATCGTTTGGAGAAAATATGTATATTATATTCAGCTTTTTTCAATTGTATTCTTCATACTATAAAATAATATGAAATAATGAAACAGAATTATAAACAAATTCTGTCTGCTAAATTAACTAGTGTAGCCCACAGCCATTTGGCACCGCCACATCAGGCCCTAACATAAGGACAACAAAGAGTATGCTAATCTTTTCTTCTGAAATAGACTACATTTTCTTTATATCATGCTTCTTTAGACCTGTCTAAAATAAATAATGGATTTATTGTGAAGGTGTAGGCTATATTACATGGATTTATTATACTTTTTAAAATGTGTGGAATGTGTGGAAGCCAGGAGATGCTAAATGTGTTTATGTTAATGAATGGTCAATTACCGTGAGACCGACAGTTATTTGCTTGACAATCCCCAGCTGATTAAATTTTGTGACCACCACAGCCCTAGTCTGGAGGAAAGCTGGCACCATCCCTATGGTGATGCATGGTGGTGGCAGCATCATGCTGTGGGGATGTTTTTCAGCGGCAGGGAATGGGAGACTAGTCATGACCGAGGGAAAGAGTAACAGAACAAAGTACAGAGAGATCCTTGATCAAAACCTATTCCAGAGCGCTCAGGACCTCAGACCTCAGACCCTAAGCACACAGCAAAGACAACACAGGAGTGGCTTCGAGACAAGTCTCTAAATGTCCTTGAGTGGCCCAGCCAGTACCCGGACTTAAACTCGATCCAACATCTCTGGAGAGACCTGAAAATAGCTGTGCAGCGACGCTCCCCATACAACTTGACAAAGCTTGAGAGGATCTGTAGAGAAGAATAGGAGAAACTCCTCAAATACAGGTGTGCCAAGCTTGTAGCGTCATACCCAAGAAGACTCGAGACTATAATCTCTGCCAAAGGTGCTTCAACAAAGTACTGAGTAAAGGGTCTGAATACTTATGTAAATGTGATATTTCAGTGTTTTTTTTAAATCAATTAGCAAAAAATAAATAAAACAGTTTTTGCTTTGTCATTATGGGGAATTGTGTGTAGATTGATGAGGGAAAAAACGATTTAATCCATTTTAGAATAAGGCTGTAACGTAACAAAATGTAGAAAAAGTCAAGGGGTGTGAATCATTTCTGAACGACCTTCAATAGATACACAACCTCTGTCAGGAAAAAAACTCAGTTGGGAGTGTAAAAGTCTCCCATTCAATTGTGTTCACTTTCAAGTTGTGGGCACAAAGGCAATGAATGCCACCAGGGAAAGACAGAAAATCAAAAGCCAAAGAAAAATATGCTGCTGAAATGAACAAGAACAAGCCAGTAAGTTCAAAGACAAATCACTATAATTTATACCAAACACTTTTACAACATTCATTACATTTTAATGATGTTTAAGTGTTAAGTACTTGAAGAAGATGGGGCTTCAAACGGATGTTCCAACTCTGTGGTCACAACTCTGTGGTCACAACTCTGTGGTCACTAAAGATCCCATGGCATTGCAAGAGTATTGGTGCTTTCAAGACAACTAGAAACTTGGGGAAAAAAACTAGGTAAAATCATGACGTCAGTGATCTTCAGGTCAGAAAGTTGGAGCTCTAGAAAGATGCCAGAGCTTCCAACTTGCAATTACAAGTTGAATGACCATAAAAAAAGCATGTAAACTGTATGAATAATGTGTAACAAAATATTTGTAGAAAACAAAAATGTAAAACTGTTACTTTTGTCCTCTGTAGAGGCGAGTGGATGGGCCATGTGGCCTAATTGGGGTAAGGGTGGTGAATTTCCCCTTACATTCTAAAGAGCTTTGGGTGTCTAGAAAACTGCAAATTAATAATAATAATAATAATTATTATTATTATTCAATGTTTTGCCATCTTCCATAGCTTGAAGACCATGCCTTTGTACAGAGATGGAAACTGGCGGACTGCAAGGGTATGTTAAGTTAAATAAAGTGCTTAAGTGACAAATAAAGTAACACGTTTGAAGCTTTCATCTTAAATGATCCCAAAATCAAATGGACATTTCTGTGAAACTCTGTATGTTTAAATTGTGGATTTTGAAAATAAAATAAAAATTCAAGATGTGTCAATTTGTTTGTCTACAATGCCATTTTAAACATCATGATAAGCTCGCAAGCTGAGTTTGAATAAGACATCCGATTACCACTTTGCATTTAGAATGGTTAGTTTTATTATATCTAATAAATAACCAAATCATTGATGGATCACTACATAAAATAAATGCATGTCTCTCGTCTCCCCATCACACTCCCTCATCTGATTGTTCAAGTAAGTAAGTAGTACCCCTCTCATTGCAAGGTTGCCATCAAGTGTTTCTTTACATGACATTTGACTGTAAGCACTGTAATGAATATACTCAATACAAATGCTAACATCTAGTGGTGACATGACAAACTGCATGTTACTGCATTTCACAGCAACGTTTGTGAACTTGGTCACCTTGCAGTTTCAGATTTATTTGACACAAAGTTAAATTCATTCAGCCCCTTGTTTATTAGTGTGCTTGTGGTACTTCAGCACAAACACTTCTGCATTCTTATCCACAGCCATATATAGATACATCTTCACAAACCTAAGAAGGTAAACTGAACAATTGTTTTGTATTTATAGAGGATATAGTTGCTTTTTGGTGGTTATCATGTAAACTACAAATCAAATGTTGTTAAATAATGTTAATTTTAATATTTTGTTAAAAAACCTACACTTCTGCATTCTTATCCACTGCCATAGATATATTTGACTATCTACAGTATATATCAGTAATTGGTGACTTTTGCCTCCCTAAAATCGGTATCATTATCGGACTAAGAAATCCCATATTGGTTGGGCTCTAGACTCTACAATCTGCAAAGGATTCTAACTAGCACCAAAAAGGGTTCCCTAAGGAGACTAACCGAAGAATCCTATATGGTTGTACTTAGCATCTTCTGTTTTTAAGAGTTTGGTCTACAGAACTGATCACTGGCTGGCCATGCCAGACTCACCTTCCACCACACACTACTCTTTGCCAGTCGGTTGTCTTATGATATTGAGAGACTATATTCTATTGAGAGACGAATTGAATAGAGATGTTGTAGAGAGAGAGATGACGAGATGTTCTCGTGTGAGAGATGGCAGGTTAACGGAGATATTAGAGTGTAACAGAGATAACTCACTTGGCTTCCAGAGCCAGTGCGATGATCCCAGCAGCCAGGGGGGCTGAGGCTGACGTCCCCGTGTGGGAGTCTGTACACTTCTGTCTCAGGTCTGTAGTCACCTTGGAGAAGAGGAAACAACATCAGTTATATAGAGATCTCACAGAAACTATCTGATTTGCATGGAAGTTAAACAACTTGTGTAAATGCTTTATTTATCTATGCAAAAGAAGTTTGAGTATGTGGATCTCAAGTAAGGATTTTGTCATTAGGTGACTTCTGCCTAGGCAATCTGGTCTCAGAGCATTTCGTATTATTCTGTACGTAAATCTCAGACACTCAATTTTCGTATGGTTGTATTCATTTGTGGATGTCCATCACAAATTTCATATGATATATTACAAAATATGTTACGAATTTGCAAAACATATGATATGTTACGAAGTATAGCTAGGTGGCTAGCGTTAACTAGTTAGCTAGGCTAGGAGTTGGGGTTACGGTTACGGTTAAGTTAAGGAGTTAGGTCAAAGGGTAAAGTTAGGGTTAGGGTTAGCTAAAAGAGTTAAGGTTAGTGGAAGGGTTAGCTAACATGCTAAGTAGTTGAAACATCAAAGATACCAGGCCTGGTCTTCATAGCAGATTTTGAAAAGGCACTTGATAAAGTACGACTAGAATTTATATATAAATGCCTGGATTATTTGAATTTTGGTGAATCTCATATACAATCGGTTAAAGCTATGTACAGCAACCCCAGGTGTAAAATAGTAAATAATGGTTACTTCTCAACTTTTAAGAGAGTACAACAAGGTTGTCCATTGTCTCCCTATCTATTTATTATGAAAAGTGTACCATATTACGTATTGGATCGCTAAAAGACACCGTGTTTACACTACCTTGTAATTTACCAATAAATTGGGCGGATGGTGAAGTAGACATACTTGGTATTCATATCTCAATAAATGTAAATGAACTTATCACAATCCATTTCAATAGAAAGTTAGCAAAAATAAAGAAGATTCTGCAACCATGGAGAGGTAGACAGTTGTCTATTTATGGATAAATCACATTGATTAACTCTTTGGTCCTATCACAGTTTACTTACGTTGCCTACTCCAGACAACTCGTTTTTTAAATCATATGAGCCAAAATATTTAATTTAATTTGAAATGCTAAGACAGACAAAATTAAATGTGCCTATTCATATAATGAATACCAGTTTGGAGGAAAAAAATTATGAAATAAAAAAATTTAAACATCTCACTCAATAAAAGCTTCCCTCATACATACGTTATACTTAAACCCAAAATGGTTCTCCAGTGGATTATTAAGAAAGGCTCATACTTTGTTCAAAACTGGCCTTTTTGCCTTTATACAGATTACAACTTCTCATTTCTGACTGATTGAAAATGACATTTTGTTTAAAGTATCGCCCTTTCTTAAACAAGCCATACAAAGCTGGTTATAATTTCAGTTTTATCCTACAGAAAAGATAGAACAAATATTACAACAAATGTTATGGTTAAACTCAAATACAGTATAGTGATTAATAATAAAACATTCTTTATGGATTTTTGTGTGTGACAATTTTATTATATTTATTAATGATATTATGAATAGAAACGATGGCGTTATGTCACATAAGCAGCTATCGAAAATATATGCGAATGTCTGCTCAATCCAGACTTAGAACCAATTGATTGCAGCATTACCACAAAAAATGGAGGATGCAAGTTGAAGAAGGTAGGGAACTTGTTTGTCTGCCATATATTATAGATACAAATTGTATGAAAATAATTGGCATAAATATACAAATATACCAGTTTAATTTGAGGACAACATTTTTTGACAGCCATACAGGTGGCAAAATAAATGGGAAGAGATTTTTGATGTACCGATTCCATGGCACATGGTTTTATGAACTGAAACAAAAAAGCAACACTTGATTCGACACTTGAGTTTTTCAATTTAAATTATTATACAACATTCTTGCCACCAACAGGATGCTATATATATGGGGCATACAACAATCTCATCTCTGTAGATTTTGCTGCAAAGAGACAGAATCACTAGATCATTAATTCTGGTATTGCCCCTATGTAGCTTGTTTCTGGTCACAGGTTCAGGAATAGTTAACAAATCACAACATCCACTTAAAATTAACTTTACAAATAGCAGTGTTGGGTGATTTTATATAATAATACTTGTAGGAAAGGTTTTCATCTTTAGTTCACAATTTGTGGATACTATACGATTAGAAAGGTTCAAAATGTATGTAAAACATCACAGCACAATTGAAAAATATATGGCACACGAAACCAATGGAGGGTGGTCAATGGTGATAGGTGGGATGGGCTGAGTGTGGCTAAGGGGCGGGATTAAAGAGCTGAGGTCTATGGTGATAGGTGGGATGGGCTGAGGGTGGCTGAGGGGCGGGATTAAAGAGCTGAGGTCTATGGTGAGAGGTGGGATGGGCTGAGTGTGGTTGAGGGGCGGGATTAAAGAGCTGAGGTCTATGGTGATAGGTGGGATGGGCTGAGTGTGGCTGAGGGGCGGGATTAAAGAGCTGAGGTCTATGGTGATAGGTGGGATGGGCTGAGCGTGGCTGAGGGGCGGGATTAAAGAGCTGAGGTCTATGGTGATAGGTGGGATGGGCTGAGTGTGGCTGAGGGGCGGGATTAAAGAGCTGAGGTCTATGGTGATAGGTGGGATGGGCTGAGTGTGGCTGAGGGGTGGCATTAAAGAGCTGATGTTCGGTAATGTATTATTGTTATGTGATTGCTACAGTGCCTTGCGAAAGTATTCCGCCCCCTTGAACTTTGCGACCTTTTGCCACATTTCAGGCTTCAAACATAAAGATATAAAACTGTATTTTTTTGTGAAGAATCAACAACAAGTGGGACACAATCATGAAGTGGAACGACATTTATTGGATATTTCAAACTTTTTTAACAAATCAAAAACTGAAAAATTGGGCGTGCAAAATTATTCAGCCCCCTTAAGTTAATACTTTGTAGCGCCACCTTTTGCTGCGATTACAGCTGTAAGTCGCTTGGGGTATGTCTCTATCAGTTTTGCACATTGAGAGACTGAAATTTTTTCCCATTCCTCCTGGCAAAACAGCTCGAGCTCAGTGAGGTTGGATGGAGAGCATTTGTGAACAGCAGTTTTCAGTTCTTCCACAGATTCTCGATTGGATTCAGGTCTGGACTTTGACTTGGCCATTCTAACACCTGGATATGTTTATTTTTGAACCATTCCATTGTAGATTTTGCTTTATGTTTTGGATCATTGTCTTGTTGGAAGACAAACATCTCCGTCCCAGTCTCAGGTCTTTTGCAGACTCCATCAGGTTTTCTTCCAGAATGGTCCTGTATTTGGCTCCATCCATCTTCCCATCAATTTTAACCATCTTCCCTGTCCCTGCTGAAGAAAAGCAGGCCCAAACCATGATGCTGCCACCACCATGTTTGACAGTGGGGATGGTGTGTTCAGCTGTGTTGCTTTTACGCCAAACATAACGTTTTGCATTGTTGCCAAAAAGTTCAATTTTGGTTTCATCTGACCAGAGCACCTTCTTCCACATGGAGCAAGCAGAGCGAGGCGGGTGGAAAGGACGGGACAGGCAGAGCAGTGACTGTATGCTAACAGGATAGTCCATATCACCAATCATCTTTGCTGATAGTGATGTTGTGTTTCCATAAGCATTTCGCTACACCCGCAATAACATCGACTACACATGTGTATGTGACCAATAAAATTAGATTTGACAAGTGGATGAATTGGTCTAATTTAGCATGTATGCTAAAGCCTCAACCCTTAACTACCTCTTCCAATTCAAATGAGCTTGAAAGAAAGTGAATGATAACATGATTTCTTTTGTTTTGTGTGACTACAGTGGCAGAGATAAAACACAAAAATAGAGACACGCTCTAATTGAGCGAGGCATCAAAGCGGACCCGCCCTGCTTCGGTTGGGTCATTATAATTCAAAACAATGCATTCCAAAATAAATAATACACATGCTCGCCTTTGGTGAGTTCAGGCCATTAGTTTGGTATGAATCAATGTCTGTTTCACGTGGAGGTTTACTCTGCTGTAGGTATGAGTGTGTTTTTGTGCCAGTGTCAATCTGTTTCTATGAGGTTTCCTCATGTGTGTATGTGTGTATGTGTTTGTGTATCAGAGGTACATGCTAAAAGTTTCTGGTTAAGGTTGCCGTTACTGTGGGTGTGTGGGTGGATCATTATTCCAAATTATTAGGAGACTGTTTTATGTTGTGCTTTTGTGCTTTATTGTGTGTGATGAAGAGATCCTCCTGGACCTCGAGGGATTGCTAATGATGCCTCACGATCTGTTTCTCATTGGGGTTTCCGGAGCTGAAAATATGTGGCGAGTGTAGGTGTGAAGGTGGGAGTGTGTATGTATGTGTGTATCAGTGGTACTTACTATCTGTTTCTTGTTGTGGCTGCCAAAGCTGAAGAACATGGTGAGGGTGAATGTAGGTATGTGTGTGTGTGTGCTTATTGGGGTGTCTCAGGGGGAGTTTGGATATGCAAAAAACACTTTTCCAATGGACGAATATAAGCACCCACCAAATTATTATTATTATTATTTGTATTATTATTATTATTACTACTCACTATCTGTTTCTCGTTGGGGTTCCCAGAGCTGAAGGTGGTGGCGAGGGTGGAGGAGCAGGCCTCGCTGTACCAGGGTACCATGCCGTACTGGGTGGTGCTGCTGATGGATAGTGTGTAGATGCTGTTGGTGTAGCCGTCACAGTTACAGCTGTCCTTCTCACGACCACCATTCCCCGATGCCCACACAAAGATGGAGCCCAGCCTGCCTCGGCCCTGGAAATGTACACATATAGGTAAGGATAACACACAGGCATCTAGAACACACACAAGCACAGATAACACACATACACATATTTAGACAAACATACAGTACACACAGGCATAGATAGCACACCCACACGTTCCAGTGTGTGTATGTGGAGAGATGGATAGAGAGTTTTTGTGTGTGTGTGTGCATGCGTGGATGCATTTGTGTGAGTTTCCGGTTGAGAGACTGATAGTATGAAATATTGCACCAGACAAGGATGTTTTCCCCCATTCTGTAAAAGCCTTGACATCCCTTCCTTACCTGTGATACTGTATGTTATTGTGTTTCTACTGACAAACACTGTACTGCTGCTGGCATACAGTGCATTCGGAAAGTATTAAGACCCCTTGACTTTTTCTACATTTTGTTACATTACAGCACTACTCTAAAATGTATTAAATTGCCCCCCCCCCCCCATCAATCTACACACAATACTACATAACGACAAAGCAAAAACAATTTTTTATTTTTTTTTGCAAATGTATAAAAAAATGTAAAACTGAAATATCACATTTACATAAGTATTCAGATCCTTTACTCAGTACTTTGTTGAAGTACCTTTGGCAGTGATTACAGCCTCGAGTCTTCTTGGGTATGACGCTACTTGGCACACCTGTATTTGGGGAGTTTCTCCCATTCTCCTCTGCAGATCCTCTCAAGCTCTTTCAGGTTGGATGGGGAGCTTCGCTGCACAGCTATTTTCAGGTCTCTCCAGAGATTTTGGATCTGGTTCAAGTCCTGGCTCTGGCTGCCTCAAGGATATTCAGAGACTTGTCCCGAAGCCACTCCTGCGTTGTCTTGTGTGCTTAGGGTTGATGTCCTTTTGGAAGGTGAACCTTCGCCCCCAGTCTGAGGTTCTGAGCGCTCTGGAACAGGTTTTCATCAAGGATCTCTCTGTACTTTGCTCCATTCATCTTTCCCTCGATCCTGACTAGTCTCACAGTCCCTGTCACTGAAAAATATCCCCACATCATGATGCTGCCACCACGATGCTTCACCGTAGGGATGGTGTCAGGTTTCCTTCAGACGTGACGCTTGTCATGTGCCTTTCACTGAGGAGTGGACTGATTGGTGGAGTGCTGCAGGGATGGTTGTCCTTCTGGAAGGTACTCCCATCTCCACAGAGGAACTCTGGAGCTCTGTCAGAGTGACCATGGTCACCTCCCTGACAAAGGCCCTTCTCCCGCGTTTGCTCAGTTTGGCCGGACAGCCAGTTCTAGGAAGAGTCTTAGTGGTTCCAAACTTCAAGCATGATGGAAGCCACTGTGTTTTTGGGTACCTTCAATGCTGAAGAAATGTTTTAGTACCCATCCCCAGATCTGTGTCTCGACACAATCCTGTCTCGGAGCTCTACAGACAATTCCTTCAACCACATGGCTTGGTTTTTGCGTATGAATACATATGTAAGTTGTACTTATTTTACTAGGCGAGTCAGTTAAGAACACATTCTTATTTTCAATGACAGCCTAGGAACAGTGGGTTAACTGCCTTGTTCAGGGGCAGAACGACAGATTTTTACCTTGTCAGCTCGGAGATTTGATCTTGCAACTTTTCGGTTACTAATCCAAAGCTCTACCTAAGGTAAATCTGTTTTTTATTTTGTAATAAATTTGCAAACATTTCTAAAAACCTGTTTGATTTGTCATTATGGGATATTGTGTGTAATTTAATCAATTTTAGAATAAGGCTGAAATGTAATAAAATATGGAAAAGGTCTAGGGGTTTGAATACTTTCCGAATGCACTGTAATTCATAAACAATGGCAGGCTATTTACTGTACACAGTTAGTTGACTGTGATTTGTTAGACAGATAAATTAGGGCATCATTGTACTGGGAGGAGCGGCATCATGATACAGTATAATATTATCTACTGAATACACTTATCCACCTCCTCTCCATCTTTCATCTCCATGAAGATGCCATTAGTCACAACTAAATGAAACAGATTAATTGGGCCTTTCCATCACAACAGGCGGTAAGCATATCTCAATAAAGATATACTTTGAAGCTTTTTTTCTTTTCATAACCAAATAGGAGAGGAGGTATACTGAGGAGAAGATATCATTTGGAGGGAGAGGGAGAGAGAAAGGAGCTAGGGAGAGAGAGAAAACGAGGTGGAGAAAGACAACATTCAATAATGAAAAGGATATGAGCAGAGTGGCACAGTTGGACAGATATGAAGAAATAGAGGGATTGATTGAAAATGTGAAAGAGGTTGCATAAAAGAGCAGGGGAGAGAGCGAGATGAAGGGAGGGATAGAGGGGCTAAATAGGCACACACTCTACCTCACACTGCATTGTGCCTCAACTCCAGCTGAGACTGAGATGAGAAGCAGTGGAGGGGGGCGTGGGAGTGCCAGCGACATGAACAAAACAAATCATATCTCACACAAGCACATGCACACACACACAACACTGCTTAGGGAACTTAGCCACAGTCTTTATGGATTTAAGTAGTGCTGTGAGAATGTTATTTCCTAATCCCTGTCCTCTGTGGAGGGTTTGCCCCAGCATGACTTAGTGGGACTCTCCTGCTCACCGCTGGATGGGCAGTTAAAAGGCCAACAGCCCTCACAATCCCTATTTTATTCTCACCACTGATGCATTGCTTGTTTTCTTAAGGACTAAATCAACAGGTATTTCTAATCTTTCCGGGAATTTTTTCAGTAAAACCGGTAATGTCCTGTTTTGCTGCAGGCATTTATTTTCTTTCCATTGCTCTATAATCCTGCAGGTTAGCATTTTTCATCAAATTGTACTGGAGGCAGCTCTGCAGAGTGGTCACTAGCTGGTACAACCATGAATTCAAAACCGGATTTTAAACTTAACCCTGACCTTAACCACACTGCTAACCCTAATGTCTAACCATAACTTCAAATTAGCAACAAAAGGTACACTTTTTTTTCATGAATTTTTACAATATAGCAAAGTATGGCTTTGCAGCTGGCCTATCTAAGACTCATAACAATAAGCATCAACCTGCCATTAAACTAGTGTTAGATATGAGATTTTACTATATGAATCATATTAAAACCATATTAAAAACTTCCATTAAAACTCCCTCTCCCACATTTTTACAAAGATGGCTATTCGCTATTCCAGGGTTTCTCAAACCTTTTGGGACCGGGGACCCTTTTTGTGATAGAAAATTCATCAGGGACCCCCTCATAATCAGAACACAGCTTGAGTGAGATAAAAAATAGCATACAAGGAGTTCTACTATAACTTTGGCAAGTGCATGGCCGGACGAACCAAGTCTCAGGCCCTGGAAGGAACATTTTGCTGTCTTCAAGCTAATTTCCTGCAATTCCACACATTTTGTCAAGGGGCAGAGCGATTTTTTTTTATGTTACAACTTTAAAAAATTGCCGTTTTAAAGCTTAAATTACAGTGCATTAAAAAAATGGGAAATACAAGAAGTATCGAGTTGAACTATTTGTAATTGGTAGACTACAGTGAATACCAATATGCCTGTGAGCATCTCAGACTCATGTTGCCCAGAGTTAAGAACAGAAATTGTAGAATAATAATATTACATTGTATTATTTTACAACCTCTAAACTTATTCAACAGATCCCTTGGACAAAATGTGTTTAATCTGTTAGTAATATTCATTAAAGATTTGTTATATATATTTTGATATCTGGCCACGGACCCAACTTTGAGAACCCCTGCTCTATTCCCCTCCTGTCTAAATTTGACCCTACGTCAGCAATTTCTCTCCTATTTCTTCTCTCCCATTTGTCATTCCACCATTGTATTAATGGGTTTCTGTTAATGTCCCATGCTGACACATGAGGAATGGTCTCGTTAACCTCAGATGATTTGTCCAATCCATCTGGGGCTCACTCCATCAAACCCAATGGGCCTGCTCGGACTCAGAGGGCAGGGGAAGAAACTAGGCGAGGGGATTGTATGTGGTTCTACGAGATGTGTATGATGTGTATGACATGGATATTGTATTGGGTGTTCTGGCCTGAAGTACCAGGTGTAACTATCATGTCAGGTCTACAGCGTGCTCTCTGCTAAGCCAATAACATACTCTCAGTAAACCCATCAAATAAGACAGTGGTGAATAGTTACAGTTCTGGCGTGACATGACAGTAATTCCTGCTGGTGCTCCAGGCCCGAACACGCTCTAGATCAAGTATGGCGGTTGCATCACTTGTCAGAGTTTTACTTTAGAAATCATTTATACTGGATATCATAATGGAAAACCTAATCATCTTCTAAGATAATTTGTGAGTATGTGTGTATAACGTAGAATTTGATACAGCAGTACGGTGAGTCCAAGACTAGTTTCCACTCTGGGACAATACAGTTGATCCTATCCTTTCTATGTGTGTTTCTTTGAAACAACATCTGGTAGGTATGTATCATGAACCATGTTTGCTCTAGTAATGACTGACCTCAGTGACTCCTCGGAGAAAGGCCTCCTTGGCTAGCTTGGCGGGGCCGTCTACCGTCTTCCCATCATCCTCTGGGCCCCAGCTGGCGCTGTAGATGTGGATGTGCTGTGAGTTCAGGCTGAGGGAGTGGGCCTCCACCATGTCTGTCACCTCCCCGTCCAGCATACGCACACCTGAACACACACATGCACACACACACGCACACACACACACACACACACACACACACACACACACACACACACACACACACACACACACACACACACACACACACACACACACACACACACACACACACACACACACACACACACACACACACACACACACACACACACACAGGAGAGATAGAAAGAGTGGGGGGTGAAGTCAGAGGGGAAATAAACTAAATAATACAGGCAGGGTGAGGCAGAAAGGGGAAAAAAGGTGAAGGTGACAGAGAGAGACAGCATGAGAGGAGAAGTAGCAGGGAACAGATCAAAATGTACAGAACGTTGGTTACCTGGAGGAAAATGTGGGAGGGTTAGGATTTTTCAATTTCAGTCAAGGAGAGAGTTTAGTATTTTTTAAATCTAGTCCAGGGCAGGGTCATGTAATGTGTAATGGATGAAATTTCAATATTTATCAGTGTTTTAGAATTAGTTGTTTATTAGGCTATATATCGATGTGTGCCTGATGCCGCCCATCATCTCTGATTCTCCGCTGGGCACGCAATATCAATTGCGCCTATAGGCTATTTAATGTGGTCTCTAAAAAATTATCCATAGCCTTTTGACTATAGCCTACGAAGTGCATGCTCAGGGAAGCACAGAGCAAAGTCATATTTCTAAAATAGCTGCTGGGATGGTGTAAATAAAACTAGGCTGCATTACACACTGCAATGGATATGCCAACCCGGAGCCCCAGCCTCCTCTGCTCTTGCTGATCAAAAATGTTTTGCTGTGCTGTGTAGGGCTACGGTGGCAGTTGAGGAGGAGAGTCAAAGGTTTTTTTCCTGAAAATTATTTTTGATTAGGCCTATTCCAAAATCTTATGCACAGACTAGCCTATAGGCTATGTTCTGTTCAGTTTGAGAATGAGAGCATTTAGATGAGAAAGAAGACAGGAGGCCAACTTTGAAACACTATATATACAAAAGTATGTGGACACCCTTCAAATTAATGGATTCAGAAATTTCAGCCACACCCATTGCTGACACATGTATAAAATCGAGCACACAGCCATGCAATCTCCATAGACAAACATTGGCAGTAGAATGGCTTTACTGAAGAGCTCAGTGACTTTCAACGTGTCACTGCCACCTTTCCAACAAGTCAGTTCGGTCAAATTTCTGCCCTGCTAGAGCTGTCAACTGTAAGTGCTGTTTGTGAAGTGGAAATGTCTACGAGCAACAATGGCTCAGCCACAAAGTGGTAGGCCACACAAGCTCACAGAACAGGACCACCGAGTGCTGAAGCACATAGCGCGTAAATATCGTCTGTCCTTGGATTCAATACTCACTACCGGGTTTCAAACTACCTCTGGAAGCAAATTAAGCACAATAACTGTTTGTCTAGAGCTTCATAAAATGGGTTTCCATGACCGAGCAGCCTCACACAAGCCTAAGATCCCCGACAATTGTCGGCTGGAGTGGTGTAAAGCTCGCTGCCATTGGACTCTGGAGCAGTGGAAACACGTTCTCTGGAATGATGAATCACGCTTCACCATCTGGCAGTCCGACGGACAAATCTGGGTTTGGCAGATAGCAGGAGAATGATACCTGCCCCAATGCATAGTGCCAACCGTAAAGTTTGGTGGTGGAGGAATGATGTTCTGGGGCTGTTTTTCATAGTTTGTGCTAGGCCCCTTAGTTCCATTGAAGGGAAATCTTAACGATTCTGTGCTTCCATCTTTTTGGCAACAGTTTGCAGAAGGCTCTTTCCTGTTTCATAATGACAATGCCCCCGTGCACAAAGTGAGGTCCCGTGCACAAAGTGATGTCCATACAGAAATGGTTTGTGGAAGAACTTGACTGGCGAGCACATATTCCTGACCTCAACCCCATCGAACACCTTTGGAATGAATTGGAACACCGACTGCGAGCCAGGCCTTATGGCCCAACATCAGTGCCCAACCTCAATAATGCTCTTGTGGCTGAATGGAAACATGTCCCCGCAGCAACATCTAGTGGAAAGCCTTCCCAGAAGAGTGGAGGCTGTTATAGCAGAAAAGGGGGGACCATATCATAGATTTTTATTAAAAATAATATAATTCTTGCACATGATGCATTTATCACAGTTTTTGACCTCACAATTAGCCAGATTCGAGTAACTTACATTGTGGTGCAGAAACTTGAAGCAGCAGCCACGGCACAATCAATCGGAAATGGACAGCTTATGGTGCTGAAAGTAGGCAAATGCGAGTAAGCAAAATTCATTTAAACCGTCTTCATTTTAGTTAGACTTCTGTTGGGGAATAATCAGAATTAGTTGGTAACATAGGGAAGATGTTTTATATTCATTATATGTTTGTGAGTTACTTCTCATCAGAATGTTTATTTTTGTATAATTCTGTGGCCGGGTTGCAGTCATCTGTTCTCTGTCAGGACTAAGTTACTTGGGCCGCAGAGAGGGGAGAGGTCAAGCGTGTATCTCTTGGCTCCACAATGTCTGTGTGCCAGCCAATGTGTCTCTGTGATATTGTCAAGGATGGGTGGATTTGATATATGCCTGTTGATATGAGGATTTGTTTTATGGTTCTGAGAGCGAGAAAATAACATAGTTTAGGAGACAAAGCTGAACTATAATTTATGGCCAATGCTGTCTGGCTATGTGTGTCTTTGCTATAAAGGATCTCAGTTGCAATGTGTAAGGACTCTCAGAGAATTCATTGATAGACACTGAATGAGTCACAGGGTTGTGATGGAGCTCATATAATTAAAGATAGACTTTATGATAACTTTGACTTGTGTGTGGTTTGCTCTCATGATTTGGTAAATACAGGAAATTTCCACGACACTTCATTGAGAACAAGAGGGCTTTGTCGTGGAGACTATTTCTTCCTATTTAAGAAATAAGAGGTAGGCCTACCTGTTTGACAGACAAAATTAGGTCATAGGTTGCTATATACATAGATTTTTCGGTCAATTCAACCACCCACCATGCACTCTTTAAAAAGCCTTCAGTGAAGGGCTGTTAAGTTAAAGCCAGGACTCAAATTGATGGTGGTTTGAGAGGGTATGCCATAGGCCTACCTTTTATTGGAGAAAATGGCAAAAAGCTCAGGCCTACCCCTTGTTAGCTTCAGATTTTGAAGAAAATGTATCTCAGCCAATCATCAATCATCAATTTCTCTCAGCCAATCATCAGTCATTTGTGTAAGTGCTGTGCTTGTTGAAAGTCCTTAAAATTGAACAAATCCAGTTATATAAAGTGATATATAACAATGCTGGTCCACGATGCTTTATGCTAGAAACAAGCTGCAAAATACCCAGGAAAGACGTGACTCCAATGCATATGGGTATATCATTGTTTCGTTTCTTTGACATTCAGAGGCTGCATTTGCTTGGAAAGTAATCTAATTCTGTCACTATCAATTGATTAAGCTATTCACTTTCTGCAAAAATAGAAGATGTTTAAACCCAGACAGCTTTAGGGAATCACTTGTGACTTTCTCTCATTGGGTGAAGCCACGGAAGAAGAGTAGCCAGCAGTTAAAGCTTAAATGTTTCTGTGTTGGTAAACCTACTCTGTCATGGGTGGAAAGGTAGGCCTACTCTGTCATGGGTGGAAAGGTAGGCCTACTCTGTCATGGGTGGAAAGGTAGGCCTACTCTGTCATGGGTGAAAAGGTAAGCCTAACTTTTGAAAGTACCATGCTCCGATTCCTAACGACTCAGATTGAATTATTTGCAAACTGTTGCAAACAATACACACGGATTTGGCATTGGAGAAATATGAAATGAACACATTCTCCTATCTCGTTGTCCATTCTTAGCATATCATTTTGGTAATTTTGTGTGATATAAAAAAAGATCCACTAATATGTAAAGTTAAGTAGAATTGCATGACATTTTTATAAGGGCTATTTTTTCATCGGACCTGCAAATACGATGATAGATTAATTTAATGCTTTTACTATATAGGAGATCTTTCCACCCCGACTCTTGTCCACGGTTGTCTGCGAATCCACAACCTTCTGGCCCACAGCCCTGTGTGCTATAAACATTCCTGCATTGCCATGTAATGCTTACAGGACAAAGAACAGTTTCTAAAACTGCATATCTAAGGCTCTGGTCTGTCCAAAAAGTGAGGGTAAACTGCTATCCATTTTGTTTTAATTATTATTTTGGGTATAGGGGAGGGGCACTTGTTTGTTTTCAAGTGTTCAGGGAGGGTTTAGGTAAAACATATTTTGCTGAAAGGAGGGCCATCCATTTTCATTTCAGAGAGATCAGATTTTCTCCATGTAACCGTTATTGTAAATAACATTCACTCCCTAGGTGTTATAAACATGATGCAGTTGGGAAATAAAGCCTTGTGTGTCCGGCTGTCATACTGACAAACACAGTCTGACTGGGGAGACAAAGGGCTTATGAGCCTGTCACACTGCCAGATGTGATGAACAATTGTTCTCTCTCACACACACGCACACGCACGCACACGCACACGCACACACACACACTTTGGCCATTAAAACAAGAGTCAAGACCTTCTCCTCCAAGAAACCACCAGGTAAGACAACAGACAGACAACTCACAAAAAACACAAAAACAACACAACATTCCTTCTAACGAATGAGTGTGGGAGAGTTAATGGTGCCTCCAACAGCATCTGTGACCTGAGAGAAACAAACCGGCCCATCTTTTATCATAATACCTGAACTGGCCTGCCTGCAGCTTTGATGTGGGCCGCCTCAGAACAGTAATGGAAGCTGTGAGCCGTGTGTGTGTGTGGGATGAGTGTGTATGTGTGTGGGTGTGTGGAGACACACACCCGATGGGGAACGAGGCACACAGCAAACTGTGTTGTTTATTAACAATTGTGTAACCCTGGGACATGGGCAGATTGTCAGAGGAATATGTGTGGAGCAGGAGCCAATGAGCTGTTAGAGCAGGAGATGCATGCTAATGAAGACTAGGAGGAGTAGGAGAGTTATGACTAACATCTGTGGAGGGGACTGCTGGGGACTGCTCTCAGGGCTCCACTGAGTCTTGTTGGCTGGCTGCTTGTCTTTGACAGTGTTTAGGGACACAAGTTGGTAATGGCCAGAAAGTGGCTTGAAAGAATCCATTAGACTGATTAGAGTACTTGTCTTCGACGAAAGATTAGAGACAAAAGTTGGTAAATATTCAGAAGTGACGGATAGCAAGTCATGTTCTACTGAACATGACTCCGGTTCAACTGACAGTAGACCCAAGTCAACCAATCATTGTTGGCCATTGGCAAAGCCTTCTTCAATTACAGCATGCCTCATTCACCTCCAATTTTGGTGTTGTATGCCACGCCCACCCCACATACGTTGTTGTTGGCGGCTGCAGCAACCTCTCCAGCACACCGTGTTCCATGTCTAGATGAGCGAGAGATACAGAAAAAGAGAGAGACACAGAGAAAGAGAGAGACATGGAGAAAGAGAGAGCGAAAGAGAGAGAGGAAGTGAAAGAGAGATAGACAAAAAGAGAGAGAGAGAAGAGAGCAGTTAGGATTTATAACCAAAAACACTCCTCTCATCTCAACCACCCTGAACAGTGCAGGGCTCTTCAAAAACAATACCTCCCAGAACGACTGCTAAAAATACACAGCAGCACACCAACGAATAGACGAAAAGCACATGGAGGGCCAATGCTGCTGAAGGACCTATAATAAGCAATCACAGGTAAACACTCCCCACTGGACAGAAAGGAAGGGAAAAAGACCATGAATACATTCTCTACCAAGAACTTGTCCAATTGTCCAATCCAATTTGTCTATAACTACCAATTCCCCTTTGCACAGAGAATGGGAATGAATAACATGAACCTGGGTGGAAGGACAAAAGTTCTATACAAGGTCCCCAGCTAGCACATTCGGAACCTTGGAAGTAGGTTTTTGGTTTCCCATTGGTTCTGATAACAGAAATAAAAATGATACCTTATTGAATGCTTCAATTAGACTTTCAATAACACTGCTAGCTTGTTTTGGATTAACTTTTTTTCAACTCCAAGCACAGATACAGTATGACACATGGAAATGAATTTGCTTAGGCATTAATGATGCAAACAGGTTTTTTTTTATTACGGCATCAGCGAGATTTGAACCTATGATCGTTTGTTCTCTATCCATGGAATTAGGGATGTGCCACCAGGATGGAGCTAACATGCCATGTTTTTTTACGCATACAAAACGGTTCATTATAGTCTATTCAAACAGACCCCATTTCAAAGGAAACAAGCACTCATTAAGAGTGGCCAATTAGTGGATGCGGCCAACACACCTGAACACACTTAACAAGATAGAGGATAGAGAGAGTTCTGTTGATGCTGAGAACGGAATGTACAGTATATGTTTTTAAAAAACATTCTTGAGACATTTTCTGAACATTACTAAAGTTTTCTTGTTGTTTTTCTTCATGTTCTCAGAACAGAATGTATACTGAATAAAAATATAAACGCAACACGCAACAATTTCAATGGTTTTGCTGAGTTACAGTTCATATAAAGAAATCAGTCAATTGAAATAAATGAATTAGGCCTTCAGCTATGGATTTCACATGACTGGGCAGGGGCCTGGGCAGGCATAGGCCCACCCACTTGGTAGCCTGGCCCACTCACTGGGGAGCCAGGCCCAGCCAATCAGAATTAGTTTTCCCCTGCAATAGGACTTTATTACAGACAGAAATACTCCTAAACACAGTTTATGTTAGACAAATGAACATTCAATTCTCTGGCAACTGCTCTGGTGGATATTCTTACAGTCAGCATGCAAATTGCACGCTCCTTCAAAACTTGAAACATCTGTGGTATTGTGTTGTTAATTAGCTTCTTGATATTCCACACCTGTCAGGTGGATGGATTATAAAGAATAAATTGCTCACTAATGGGGATGTAAACAAACTTTTCTTCTGGGATGCTTACTTGTTTTCAAATAAAATCAAATCAAATGTGTCACATACACATGGTTAGCAGATGTTAATGCGAGTGTAGCGAAATCTTGTGCTTCTAGTTCCGACAATACAGTAATAACCAACGAGTAATCTAACCTAACAATTCCAAAACTACTACCTTATACACACAAGTGTAAAGGGATAAAGAATATGTATATAAAGCTATATGAATGAGTGATGTTACAGAACGGCATAGGCAAGATGCAGTAGATGGTATCGAGTACAGTATATACATAGGAGATGAGTAATGTAGGGTATGTAAACAAAGTGGCATAGTTTAAAGTGGCTAGTGATACATGTATTACATAAAGATGCAGTATATGATATAGAGTACAGTATATACATATGAGATGACTAATGTAGGGTATGTAAACATTATATTAAGTAGCATTGTTTAAAGTGGCTAGTGATATATTTTTACATCAATTCCCATTATTAAAGTGGCTGGAGTTGAGTCAGTGTGTTGGCAGCAGCCACTCAATGTTAGTGGTGGCTGTTTAACAGTCTGAAGGCCTTACTGGGGAATGTAGCAGCAGTAGATGTGCTCATGTTCTTTATGTTAGAGCAGGGAGAGCTGCTCACAGTGGACTTCCTCCTAGGGCCCATCGGCTCAGTGCTAACAGTATAACTCTGGTTCATAGGCACAGAATTACTGCATACAAAAGCTGTAGAATCAGTAGAGGGATTCAGGGCAGTTAAATGGACATAAATTAGGTTACTTACATTGTGTCTACTGACGCCCCTGGTGTAATGTACATTTTCTGAAGCATTATGACAACTCTGTGTCACAATGGTAGTGATTAGCTGAGCTGGGCTTGAGTCATTGATAAGTCATTGTCTCAACGCAGCCTTATAGTGCTGTGAAAGGATCCAGGATCCCAAATCATTTGGGTGGATCCCATCCTCCTTATAAAACGTGTTTTGTTTCCAAAAGGTTTTGAAATTGTCAACAAAACTTACACCCATTGAGCTACAATAATCACATAGCCTGTTGTGAAGAGAGAGAATCCTGATAAAGCGTTCAATCCCGCGATTCAGAGATGGCAGAGGGCCAGATATGATGGGTTTCAACTTTTCAGAACTGCCCTTCATAATGTAATTCAAACCCACATGGACTACGATAGAATCGATGTCCATGTCCTAATGTAGTGTATTCATTTACTCGAGCTCCGGGATAAGACATTGTTTTTGCACCAGGAACGGTCACATTTCTTACCATGGAGCTGCCCAGAATCACGGTTGGCGAGAAGGGCAAGGAAATCTGCACACTCTCACGCTTCTCAGGATTCGGAGAACCCTTTATGGATGGGTGAGAGGCAGGATAACTTGAGCCCGTTGCTCCCAGCTCCTGTGGCAGGCCTCCGACAGATGTAGAAGCCCCAGACTTTCTAACTGTGTTGGCATGTTTACCAATTGCCTTTCCTTAAACCTTTGTGTGAGGTCCATGGTCTGTTACTGATAAGAAGCATCAGAGCTGCATATTCTTCTGATGCGACTGAATTGACTTATAGGGAGGCTTTTAATAAGTGGACGTGGATGAAAGCAACCCCATTACAGAAAAACACAGTCAATCTCAAATGTTACCAGTCTATATACTAACATCCCCCATCAGGGCGGCCTTGAGACCCTCAAGTTCTACCTCAATGAACGTCCCCCTAATGCTCTTCCCAGCACCAATTGTACTGTGGACTTGGCTGAACTAATACTAACCTCCAACTATTTTCTCTTCAGAAGATACTTTTTCCTCTAGAACAAAGGGACAGCGATGGGGAACACTATGGCTCCTAATTATGCTAACTTAATCTAACTTAATCTAGGAATGTTTAAAAAACAGGTGGTGCTGAAAAAGTCTCCTCTGAAGAGAAAATTGTTGGAGCTTCCACCCTCACCTGGGATATGGATGCCTGGTGAAGACCTAAGGGTCGAAACATTGTTGTAAATAAATACCACCTGGGAGCATAAGCAGAAGTGTGCAGCGTTTTCCTTTCTGTTTTCCACGAGTTTGTCTATAACTCCAGCACCTGTGGAAAATACCTGGATGTTCGAATGTTCTTCAGCTTTTGTCTTTTATTTCAGCTCATGAAATATAGGAACAGCACTTTACATGTTACGTTTATATTTTTGTTCAGAGTACACTGTACAGTATGTTTTTAAATAACATTCTTAGAACGTTTTCCTAACGTTACAATATTTTGTTAATCTTGTGGTTTTTATGGTAAGTTCTGAGAACAGAATTTGAAACGAATTGTTGTTAATTTAAAGCTAATTGATGTTAACATTTCTGGAAATATTCACAGAATATTGGAAACAATTGACATAAAAGACAACCATACATTGTCTGAACATTCTGAGAACATCGCTTCAGTCACACCATTTTTTAAAACATTCCTAGAATGTAGTCAAATCTGACATTAAATAGAACCACATTGGAACTTTTGTGGAATGTTCTGTGGAAGTACTGAAATTCCCACAGAATAACGTTTCTTAATGTTCTCAGAACAATTTGAGAACATTACTTGAAATAAAAACACGAGGAAACCTGTGGGAAACGTTATGCTGAAGTACTGAAATTCCCACCAAAGAATGTTATTTCATAACACTCTCAGAACTACTTGAGAACTTTCCTTATGTCAAACCAGTTGGAGAACGTTCCTAGAACATTACCAAATATAAATTAAATATAATCATGTTTGAACTTTAAGGAAATGTTATGTTAAAGTAATGAAATATCAAGAAAATAAAGTTTTTTTGTTGTCAAGTTCCTTAAATGTGCTGAGAATGTTCCAAAGCCAAGCGACTATCCTGTACAATTCCTAGAAAGTTGTGGGAAAGTTGTATGCAAAATAACCACAGGACAAACACGATCTCACCAAGCTCTATGAAACATATCGTTCTCAGAACGTTATGTGCTAGCTGGGTCTTCTCCACTCTAACAGAATGGAGAAGGTAGCCTGGGGTGTCAGGTAGCCAAGTGGTTTGAGCATTGGGCCAGTAGAAGTTTGCTAGATTGAATCCCTGAGCTGACAAGGTAAAAATCTGTTGTTCTGCCCCAGAACAAGGCAATTAACCCACTGTTCCTAAGCCATAATTGTAAATAAGAATGTGTTCCTAACTGACTTGCCTAGTTAAATAAAGGTTAAATAAAAAAATAAAAAAAATAACAGGGCATTCACTCCCACCAACACACCAGGCTAACACTTGGTGTTGTGGAATGAATATGTAATGTGTAGTGTTTCATATCTCTACAGTACTGTGGTGACAGAGCTTTCATTGAGAGGCAGTACAAATATATCTAATCTTTTAGATATTGACAAACTGGAATAACCTCAAGAAAGGCCACATTACAAACAAATGTGAAGTGAAACCTGAAGGACATGGTACTCTCTAAAACTATGATGGACGGTCTCTGAATGCAGGCCATCAGAGAGCGATATGGGATAATATTGATATGAATTAATTATTTACTGTGTCCTTCATCAATTATATGAGCTGTGTCTTGTGTAAAGAGACAGGTGATCTAAGGACGGCAGTTCATCGCATCTCTCAGCCCTACTTTGCTGCTGGCATGCCGTTTGGGCATCATGCACACACTTGTCATGATGTGCCCTGGGCTGGTAGAAACTGCCATGCAGTATTGAAAGAGTCTACCAGAACAAAGAGCTTCTCTTAGTTCAAAACTCCTAATCCCCAAAATGGTAGAACTAAACAATATTTCTACTTTTGAGAATGTGGGCATGGTCCGTGGACACTTAAGGGACAGTCATGTCGAGTGTGTTTCATTTGGTGATCTCATGAAGGACAGGAAACACACATAACTGTATCTCTTAAAATGTACATATTCCAGCTGTCAGGTTTACATCTAAATATTGTGAAACGTATGTGATTAAACATGAAACTATTTGTGAAAATACGTAAGAGTCCCCAAGTTGGAATGGTTACAATTCTATTGGCCACGGAGACCATACAGCTGTAGTTTGGCTACACGGCTGGAAATGGTTAAACTCTGAGACTATTGATCACTACAGAATGAGCAAATCTTAGACGTATAATAACTAGTCTGCAGCTAGAAATTACGTAAGTCTAGAACGAGAAAACCGACAATCGCCGAAGCATCTAATCTATGAGAACATTTCCAAATGGTTCTCTGAAGTATCCATTCTAAACCCCTACAACAATGAAAGACATTGTGACTTCTGGGAAGTTAACCAGAGACTCTGATGAACTCTACAGGACGATTGAGTGTTTTCAACAGAGAGACAACAACGGCATACGGGCGTAAATATATACATTGCAATTAACCTCAAATGAGCGGCCGTTCATGTGCAAAGGATTAGCATTTCAATTAATATAATTAGAGACTGTGTGTAGTGAATCCATTTTGTCTTTCCCGCTCTTTCTCAGTCCCCACCCCTTTCCTTTGTCTACCAAGCCGTCATATCGGCAGAGCCCGCTAGGGACTTATTCTTTGTATCATTGTTAGTAACCAAGATCTACTGTTTGTTTGTGATATATTTCTGTGATTTTTTAGTTAGTAAATAAATAATTAAGCCAATTTGTATATTTCTGATTCATTATGGAAACTAGGATTCGTGCAGATAACCAATAATTTTATGACATTTGGAATGAGACTAATGAGGTAACAATTAATAATTCATTAATAGAAGACTAATTGAACAGATATTAAAATATCTGAATATCTGAAAATTCTAACTTTGTAATCTCAACATTTTCCGTGGTGCCCCAACTTCCTAGTTAATTCATGTTTACATGATGTTAAGGGAATTTTTATCAACGATGACTAATTATGTATACATTACAATCAGGACTGACTAATCAGAATAATATTATGTTACTGTATATGTACTAATCAGAATACTATTATGTTACTGTATATGTACTAATCAGAATACTATTATGTTGCTGTAAATGTATGAGTTTTCTTTCTTGATCCCAGTACTGAATATAATGTGTGTGAATGTGGTCAAGAGTTAGAACAATGACTGTCTGTTCCTTGGTACAAATGAATCAGACTGGCTAGAATGCTTATCTACACGAGAAAACCTTGACTCGTAAATTATATTCAATTGGTAGGGAGACGGATGTGGGAAGGCTTGAGATACAGCCTTTGTACTGGAACGGAGAAGGCACGGGTTGGTGCTGGAACTAATGACGTCATTTTCAGTTTATAACCTGTGGTAACCTGTATCGTGGGCAGTACTCTCGAGAATAAACTCTGCTGTTTGACTTTGAGACTGGGCTCTGTCTATTATTATAGAATAAGGGTCTTACAAGTCCTTATGAATGGACAGAGTGTTTAATTTTAATTGGATATTAAAACATAGAGTCATTTCATTCCTTTAACACAATTAATTAATTAATTACATTTAATTCAATCTAGAGAAGTGATTTGATATAAATAAGTCTTCACATTTAATGGTAGTCCAGACACGACACACTCTCGGGCTGGCCGATATTGTTTTTTTTGTTACCTTCTATAACGGTACTTCTATAACGGTACTGTTTGGTTTGTTAAATGTTTTACGCTGCGTGTACCATCCATTTTTATAGTTTACTCCGCTACTTGAGTCATCTCTCTCCGCTCTCTCTCTCTATGCCACTTTCCACACAGACCTTATTTTTGAAGTTGAAGTTGAATTGAAATCACTTAGAATGTATGTGTTGCCACCCTTGGGTCATGCATTCATGAAGCAAATTTTGACCTTTCATTATTCAAAAACACAATGCTTTAGTGCATTTCCATCTAAAATAATCCATGAGCACCAGCATGTGAAGTTCATATGAGCACGTCGAATTGGGTGTCAAATGTAAGTTAAGAATCTATATTTGAGAAAATCTATCTATCTATACATTCTCCAACCAAACATTTGGAATAAGCAAATGGTTTGATTTCTGATCAAAAATATGGTTCAAATGTTTTGTTGTTTTGGCCCTGTACTCCAGCTCTTTGGATGTGAAATGATACAATGTGAACACTGTCAGCTTTAATTTGAAGGTATTTTCATCCATATCGGGTGAACAATTTAGAAATGTTTTGTACATTTTAGGGGACCAAAAGTACTGGGAAAAATTCACTTAGGTGTATTAAAGTATTCAAAAGTTTAGTATTTGGTCCCATTTTCCCATCAAGCTTGTGACTACAAACTTGTTGGATGTATTTGGTGTTTGTTTTGGTTGTGTTTCAGATTATTTTGTGCCCAATAGAATCAAATCAAATCAAATCTTATTGGTCACATACACATGGTTAGCAGATGGTATTGCGAGTGTAGCGAAATGCTTGTGCTTCTACTTCCGAGAGTGCAGTAATATCTAACAAGTAATCTAACAATTCCACAACAACTACCTAATACACACAAATCTAAGTAAAGGGATGGAATAAGAATGTATACATAAACTCAGCAAAAAAAGAAACATCCTCTCACTGTCAACTGCGTTTATTTTCAGCAAACTTAACATGCGTAAATATTTGTATGAACATAACAAGATTCAACAACTGAGACATAAACTGAACAAGTTCTACAGACATGTGACTAACAGAAATTGAATAATGTGTCCCTGAACAAAGGGGGGGTCAAAATCAAAAGTAACAGTCACTATCTGGTGTGGCCATTAGCTGCATTAAGTACTGCAGTGCATCTCCTCCTCATGGACTGCACCAGAATGACCAGTTCTTGCTGTGATATGTTACCCCACTTATCCACCAAGGCACCTGCAAGTTCCCAAACATTTCTGGGGGGAATGGCCCTAGCCCTCACTCTGCGATCCAACAGGTCCCAGCCTCTCTCAGCCTATTGCAGACCGTCTGAGCACTGATGGAGGGATTGTGCATTTCTGGTGTAACTCGGGCAGTTGTTGTTACCATCCTGTACCTGTCCCGCAGGTGTGAGGTTCGAATGTACTGATCCTTTGCAAGTGTTGTTACACGTAGTCTGCTACGGCGAGGACGATCAGCTGTCCGTCCTGTCTCCCCGTAGCGCTGTCTTAGGCATCTCACAGTACGGACATTGCAATTTATTTCCCTGGCCACATCTGCAGTCCTCATGCCTCTTTGCAGCATGCCTAAGACACATTCACGTTGGTGTTTTTCAGAGTCAGTAGAAAGGCCTCTCACTAACAGCTTACATACGATAGGCAATTAAGGTCACAGTTATGAAAACTTAGGACGCCTAAATTTTCATAACTGTGACCTTAATTGCCTATCGTATGTAAGCTGTTAGTGTCTTAACGACCGTTCCACAGGTGCATGTTCCTTAATTGTTTATGGTTCATTGAACAAGCATGGGAAACAGTGTTTAAACCATTTGCAATGAAGATTTGTGAAGTTGTTTGGATTTTTACGAATTATCTTTGAAAGACAGGGTGCTGAAAAAGGGACGTTTCTTTTTTTGCTGAGTTTATAAATATATGGATGAGCGATGACCGAGCAGCATAGGTAAGATGCAATAGATGGTATAAAATACAGTATATACATATATACAGGACATATGAGATGAGTAATGCAAGATATGTAAACATTATTAAAGTGGCATTATGAAAGTGATTAGTGATCCATTTACTAAAGTGGCCAACGATTTAAAGTCTGTTTGTAGGCATCAGCCTCTCTGTGTTAGTGATGGCTGTTTAACAGTCTTATGACCTCGACATAGAAGCTGTTTTTCAATCTCTCAGTAACAGCTTTGATGCACCTGTACTGACCTCGCCTTCTGGATGGTAGCGGAGTGAACAGGCAGTGGCTCGGGTGGTTTTTGTCCTTGATGATCTTTTTGGCGGTGATACAGCCCACAGGATGTTCTCAATTGTGCATTTGTAAAAGTTTGTGAGGGTTTTAGGTGACAAGCCAAATTTCTTCAGCCTCCTGAGGTTGAAGAGATGCTGTTGCGCCTTCTTCACCACACTGTCTGTTTGTCTGTGATGTGCACTTAACACTTTCCACCTTTTCCACTGCTATCCCATCGATGTGGACAGGGGGGTACTCCCTCTGTTGTTTCCTGAAGTCCACGATCATCTCCTTTGTTGATGTTGAGTGAGAGGTTGTTTTCCTGACACCACACTCCGAGTGCCCTCACCTCTTCCATGTAGGCTGTCTCGTCGTTGTTGGTAATCAAGCCCACTACTGTTGTGTCGTCTGCAAACTTGATGATTGAGTTGGAGGCGTGCATGGCCAGGCAGTCATGGGTGAACAGGGAGTAGAGGAGGGGGCTTTGGAGTCAATTTATTGTAAATAATAATAAAATATGTTTCTTAACACTTCTACATTAATGTGGATGCTACTATGATTACGGATAGTCCGGAATGAATCGTGAATAATGATGAGTGAAAAGTTCATTTGCACAAATATCATATACCCAAGGCATGCTGACCTCTCACCATTACAATAACAGGGGAGGTTAAATTTTTTTTTGGGGGGGTAGGATATTTGTGGGCCAGTAACTTTTCGCTTGGCCCAATGTTCTTAACCGCTAGGCTACCTGTTTATGTCACCTCTCCCGGCTCTTACTGACACCTACCATGACACCTAGTGTACTGTACTGTACTGTGATGTCCAAACTTGTGAAACATATATGTTTATGATTGGTTCAGATTTGATCTGGACCAACCAAATCTGTTCTTGTTTGGTGGTAGGCCTCATTAGTATAATAGCTAGTGTGTAGAGTAAATATACCCACATATGCAAAGGATATTGTATTTTTTTTAACCTTTATTTAACTAGGCAAGTCAGTTAAGAACAAATTATTATTTTCAATGACAGCCTAGGAACCATGGGTTAACTGCCTGTTCAGGGGCAGAACAACCTCGTCAGCTCGGGGATTTGCAACCTTTTGGTTACTGGTCCAACGCTCTAACCACTAGGCTACCCTGCCACCCCATATATATTCTTACCTATTCAGGATACTTCACCATGAAGATAATTATATTCATGTCTATAATTTAAGTACAGATCAGGGACCCATGACGTAATTCTGTTAACGTAATTCCGTTACTGGATGTAAATCAACTTCACCTACTGTAGTTCAAAAAATATAAAACTCAAGATCTCATGTCATAGCTGACACCCCATTCTTTCTGCAGATACTGTATTTAAGTGAGTTGTTTGGAAAACGTGGTCTTCCTGTAAATGTGTTTTTCTGAAATGTTTTGTGTAAATTGTTAAAAGTAGTTATTGTGCATAGAATTGTATGGTTTGTTAAACTTTGAAATAATGTTTTTTGTTTGGCATATATTTTAAAGTGAAAAATGTTGAGTCAAAGTGTAACGTGAAATTGTTAACGTGGAATTGCCCTTTAGCAACTACCTAGTACCTACCCCTCTCCATACAAGACGTTGATAATAAAAACCTAGTCTAACTTTTAATGACTTTAGTCCCTCTGGGCAAAAGTCAGTCAGCTGAAAGACGAGATCATTACTGTGTGATCATTAAAATGTCTGTATTCTTCTGCAGCCTGCCCTTGTTTCAGGACCTGGTGCAATGGGATCAGAATGCAATCTGAGGGAACAGAGCAAGCGTTGGCATTTCACATAGGTCATTACATCAGACATTAAGATCTCTTCCTGATTACAGTGCAGCTATCTGATTAGGAGGCTCACACACTTTCATGCCTTTCCCTGGACGTTGTCCATCCACATAATAGGAAACACTGCTGGGGCTAATTATAAAAACACTTATTATTGTTGGAGGATCCAGTAATTCCACACGTCCTGGTTGGGTCCTAGGTTGAAGATAACAAAGGTTAAGACAACTAATAATTCCATGCAGAAGAGTTAGAAAATAAACAAATTCATTGGACTAGAGCTGGAGCAAAAATGACTGGGAGTGAATGGTAGCAGTACAGAAAGTTTGCCATCAAAGTGGAAAATAAACCCAATCGTAGTGAATTTCAGCTAACTACCCAGCAAACAACTGTTTTACTGTTACTATATTAATTTAAATGTTTTCTAAATGATCTACAGCCCTTTTATTACTTGTTCTCCCGACCGCTAGTCACGTTTTCAATACTAATCCTGTAGAATCAGCAACAGCGCTGGTCAAATGAACGTGTTTTTTTTTATCGAACGCTCAGCGCGGAATTATTATGTTGTCTTAACTGGGGCTGTTGCGGTGATCATATTACCGCCACACCGGCAGTCACGAGTCATGTCCGTAGTAAAATTCCTCGTATCTGTTGAGTCACATAATCTCTTCTCATACCCAACTCGCTAAAGACCAACAGGTTGCTAATGGCATGATACTCAGGGCTCTATTGTCCCTCTAACTCTGATATCAATGCAAATCCAATTGAAAATCGCATCAAACACTTATTATCAAAACAATATTGTGCTCTTAAACTCACCTCACTGTGATCAATCAATTTGAACAAAAAAAGTTTAAACTGAGTGGAAACAAGACATGCTCATTGTGGATGTTGTTTCAAAGCCTAACACAATGAAATGGACAGCCATTATTTCAAAACACCCATACCATATTAGTGAGTATGCATAGGCCTATATGAGCCCAAGCCAGAAAACAAATTGAATTAAAATAATGATTGTGCCGTTATACATATTACTTAAGATGTCTTTGGTAATTTAATTGGTTTAGCCTATACTCTAAAATTAAACAAATTCTAATAATCGTCTTTGAGTGTGGACTGTATTAGTATGCATACTGGGTGGACTGGTTACCTTTTTCCACACTCCAAACTTTATATCCATGAGTCCGGGACAGAACGCATAGGCCTAGGCGATCTGTTGGTTCATTCATGCTGCATGCTCCTCAAACAGTGGTTGATGCATGGAGTGAAATAGGTGTTCATATAAGCCCAGACATTTCTATATGCAACCCCATGTGAGAGCAAAGTTTTGATGGTTGCCACTAAAAAGAGGAGGATCCCAGCTGATTCTATATTTATTTCTCAGCTGATCAAATTAGGCACATACGCCGCTATTAAGAGCGTTGGGCCAGTAACCGAAAGGTTGCTGGTTAGAATCCCCGAGCCAGCAAGGTGTAAGAAACTGCCATTCTGCAGTTGAGCAAACCGAGGTAAAGACAGTTTCAAGTTGGATATTCAGCGGATATTCGCGTTTTCAAACCTCAATAGCTTTCAAACCACTTGAGCAACAAACTCCAAATAAGTGTCATTATGTTGGAAAAATTGCGCAGGTCTTATTTTCACGATTTGGACATTAATTCGCTTTCCAAAGCTAATAAACATGTGGAAATGTGAACAGGATTTTGTATTCCTAGTTCAATTAGTTAGGGAGCGTAAACAAAGTACAAACTTTTTTTTACATTCAAATTTCAATAGCTCATTGGTCATGTGACCTACTTGACTCAAACCAGGTCCAGAATGTCCACTGACTACCCTTCTATTACCCTTTAGTTTGTCCATTTTCATCTCACAAGATTTTACATGAATTTTTCAACATTTAGAATTTCAATAGCTCCTTGGTCATGTGACCGAGTGACTTCAAACAAGGTTCAGAATGTCCACTCAGTGGGCCTACACATTGCACACCCTTTAGTTTGTCCATTTTCATCTCACATGATTTGACATACATTTTTCAAAATGTAAAATTTTGGACAAACTAAAGGGTGTGCATGTCACGACTCCGACCGAAGGACACTCCCCTTCCCGTTCGGGTGGCGCTCGGCGGTCGTCGTCGCCGGCCTACTAGCTGCTACTGATTATTTCCTCCCCCTCCTTATGTGTTGATTGTGTGCACCTGTTTTGAGTTAGGTAGTAGGCTTTATTAGTCAGCCGGCCCGCAGGGTTCCTTGTGCGGGATTAATTATTGTGATCGTCTGTTTGGTGTACTTGTGTGCTCGTCTATTGGGTTTTGTGGTTTCCCATTTTGTGGGTTTTTCCCTGGACAGTTTAAGTCCCCCTGTTTGGGGCATTTGTTTGTTCAGTACGCCCTGTGTTTTTGTGAGGGTTGGCTTATGTTCAGCGTTTATTCAGTGCATTAAAATAGCACTCCCCTGAACTCTCTGCTTCCTGCGCCTGACTCCTCACCCACTTCACTCAGACCGTTACAGAATCCCGCACCGCCTGGAATGGAGTCAGCAGGAGCAACAGCCACTCCCCTCCCATCGATGGAAGAGAGGGTTCTACATCACACCACCGTTCTCCATCGGATCGGAACGGCGATGGATCTGGTGATGGAGAGAATGGACCGATGGGAGAGAAGCGGTCTCCTCTCTCCACCTTCGGCCCCCCTCTCTCCACCTTCGGCCCCCCCTCCTCAGGACTCCCCATCTCCCGACTCCAGCACCCTCCGTCTTACGCTTCCAAGGGTCTATGATGGAGCGGCAGCAGGGTGCCAGGGGTTCTTACTCCAGCTAGAACTGTACCTGGCCACCGTCAGACCTACTCCCTCGGGAGCGGAGAGGGTGAATGTCCTCATCTCCTGCCTCACGGGTCGTGCTCTGGAGTGGGCAAATGCAGTTTGGAACGGCCCAGACTCAGCGAAGGAGCACTACCCCGAGTTTTCTCGCCGTTTCCGCGCCGTGTTTGACCATCCTCCAGATGGCCGAGCGGCGGGAGAACGACTATTCCATCTCCGGCAGGAGAAAAGGAGCGCCCAGGATTACGCGTTGGAGTTCCGTACCTTGGCAGCAGGATCCGGGTGGAACGACAGGGCCCTTATCGACCACTACAGGTGTAGTCTCCGGGAGGACGTCCGCAGGGAGCTAGCGTGTCGGGACACCGCTCTTTCCTTGGATGAGCTAATTGACATGTCCATCCGACTGGACAATCTGCTGGCTGCCCGCGGGCGTTCGGAGAGGGTCCTGTGTGTTCCACCACCCAGCACCTCCACTCCTGTTACGATGGAGTTGGGAGGGGCTTTGCCGAGGGGTACCGGAGGAGGAGGCTCCCTCTGCACCAACTGTGGTCGGAGAGGACACACGGCCGATCGGTGCTGGGGGGGTCCGTCTGGGAGTCGAGATGGTAGGCGGAACATTTCTCGATCACCCCAGGTGAGTCAGCACCAAACTCACCCAGAACCCCCTGTTGGTCACATGTTTGTCTTGATTTTTTTCCTTAAATTTTTCCCCTCTTCCCAGCATAGGGCGCTAGTCGATTCAGGCGCAGCTGGGAACTTTATGGATCGCGGACTAGCTATTAAATTAGGTGTTCCGCTTGTGCCGATAGATTCTCCCTTTCCCGTGCACTCCCTAGATAGCCGGCCATTAGGGTCAGGGGTGGTCAGGGAGACCACAATCCCACTGGACATGGTAACGCAGGGGAACCATAGGGAGCGTATCAGTCTCTATATTATTGATTCGCCTGCGTTTCCAGTGGTGTTGGGGATTCCCTGGCTGGCCCGGCACAATCCTAAAATTTTGTGGAGACAGGGGGTTCTCAAGGGGTGGTCAGAGGAGTGTTCTGGAAGGTGTCTGGGAGTTTCCGTCGGTGCCACCTCGGTGGAAAGTCCAGATCAGGGTCCCACAGTGTGCATTCCCCCCGAGTATGCCGATTTGGCAATCGCTTTTAGTAAAAAGAAGGCGACTAAATTACCACCACATCGACCGGGAAGAGATTGTGCGATAGATCTCCAGGTAAACGCTGCGCTTCCCAAGAGTCACGTGTACCCATTGTCCCAAGAGGAGACGTTGGCTATGGAGACATATATCACGGAGTCTCTGGGACAGGGGTACATTCGGTCCTCCATTTCACCCGTCTCCTCGAGTTTCTTTTTTGTGAAGAAAAAGGAGGGAGGTTTGCGTCCTTGTATTGATTATAGAGGTCTAAATGCCATCACAGTGGGGTTCAGCTACCCACTACCTCTCATTGCTACGGCAGTGGAATCCTTTCAGGGAGCGCAGTTCTTCACAAAATTGGATCTCAGGAGCGCGTATAGCCTGGTGCGTATTCGGAAGGGAGACGAGTGGAAAACCGCATTTAGTACCACATCGGGCCACTATGAGTACTGCGTCATGCCGTATGGGTTAAAAAATGCTCCAGCCATTTTTCAATCCTTTGTAGACGATATTCTCAGGGACCTGCACGGGCAGGGAGTGGTTGTTTATATCGATGACATTCTGATCTACTCAGCCACTCACGCCGCGCATGTGTCTCTGGTACGCAAGGTGCTTGGTAGACTGCTGGAGCATGACCTCTACGTCAAGGCTGAGAAGTGTGTGTTCTCCAAACGAGCCGTCTCCTTTCTGGGTTATCGCATTTCCACCTCGGGGGTGGAGATGGAGGGTGACCGCAGTAAGGCCGTGCGTAATTGGCCGACTCCAACCACGGTAAAAGAGGTGCAGCGGTTTTTGGGTTTTTCCAACTACTACCGGAGGTTTATCCGGGGTTTTGGCCAGGTAGCGGCTCCAATTACCTCACTGCTAAAGGGGGGCCCGGTGCGGTTGCAGTGGTCAGCAGAGGCGGACAGAGCTTTCAACAGGTTGAAGGTGCTGTTCACGGATGCACCCGTGTTGGCGCATCCGGACCCCTCTCTAGCATTCATAGTGGAGGTGGACGCGTCCGAGGCTGGGGTGGGTGCCGTGCTATCACAGCGCTCGGGTACGCCACCAAAACTCCGCCCCTGCGCTTTCTTCTCGAGTAAGCTCAGCCCAGCGGAGCGTAACTATGATGTGGGGGACCGGGAGTTGTTAGCGGTGGTCAGGGCTCTGAAGGTGTGGAGACACTGGCTTGAGGGGGCTAAGCACCCCTTTCTCATCTGGACCGACCACCAAAATCTGGAGTATATTCGGGCAGCTAGGAGACTGAACCCGCGGCAGGCAAGGTGGGCCATGTTCTTCACCCGATTCCGGTTCACTTTATCATATAGACCAGGCTCCCAGAACGTGAAGGCGGACGCACTGTCCCGCTTTTACGACACGGAGGATAGGTCCACCGAACCTACTCCCATCCTTCCGGCCTCAAAGCTGATGGCACCGGTGGTGTGGGAGGTGGACTCGGACATCGAGCGGGCGTTACGGGCTGAACCAGCGCCTCCTCAGTGTCCGGCGGGGCGGAGGTACGTGCCGCTTGGTGTTCGGGACCAACTGATTCGGTGGGCTCACGTCCTACCCTCCTCGGGTCACCCTGGGGTGAGGAGGACAGTAGGGAGCCTTCGGGGGAGGTATTGGTGGCCTACCTTGGCTAGGGACGTTAAGGTTTATGTCTCCTCCTGTTCGGTATGCGCCCAGAGTAAGGCTCCTAGGCACCTTCCTAGAGGGAAGTTACAACCCCTCCCCGTTCCACAACGGCCATGGTCACATCTATCCGTAGATTTCCTGACCGACCTTCCCCTGTCTCAGGGCAACACCACGGTTCTGGTGATTGTGGATCGGTTCTCTAAGTCCTGCCGTCTCCTCCCGTTGCCCGGTATCCCAACAGCCCTACAGACTGCGGAGGCATTATTCACCCACGTCTTCCGGCACTACGGGGTGCCGGAGGACATCGTTTCTGATCGGGGTCCCCAGTTCACGTCCCGAGTATGGAGGGCGTTCATGGAGCGTCTGGGGATCTCGGTCAGCCTGACCTCCGGTTATCACCCTGAAAGTAATGGGCAGGTGGAGAGAGTAAACCAGGAGGTGGGTAGGTTTCTGCGGTCGTACTGCCAGGACCGGCCAGGGGAGTGGGCGAGATACATCCCCTGGGCGGAAATGGCCCAGAACTCATTACGCCACTCCTCTACTAATGTGTCCCCCTTTCAGTGTGTGTTGGGGTACCAGCCGGTCCTGGCACCGTGGCATCCGAGCCAGACCGAGGCTCCTGCGGTGGAGGAATGGGTGCAGCGCTCCAAAGAAACCTGGAGGGCCGTCCAGGAATCCCTTCAACAGGCTAGTGGACGGCAGAAAAGGAGTGCTGACCGCCACCGCAGCGAGGCCCCCGTGTTTGTACCAGGGGACAGGGTCTGGCTCTCGACCCGAAACCTACCCCTCCGCGTGCCCTGCCGGAAGCTTGGGCCGCAGTGTGTAGGGCCGTTCAAAGTCCTGAGGAGAATAAACGAGGTGTGTTATCGATTACAACTCCCTTCCTATTATCGTATTAACCCCTCGTTTCATGTGTCTCTCCTCAGGCCGGTGGTAGCTGGTCCCCTACAGGACGGTGAGGTGCTGGAGGTCCCTCCTCCCCCTCTGGACATCGAGGGGTCCCCGGCGTATACGATACGGGCCATTCTGGACTCGAGACGCCGGGTGAGGGGCCTGCAGTACCTCGTGGACTGGGAGGGGTACGGTCCGGAGGAGAGGTGCTGGGTACCCACCAGGGACATTTTGGATCCGTCAATGTTGAGGGATTTCCATCGCCTCCATCCGGATCGCCCTGCGCCTCGTCCTCCGGGTCGACCTCGAGGCCGGTGTCGGCGCGCTGCGGGAGCCACGCGTCAAGGGGGGGGTACTGTCACGACTCCGACCGAAGGACACTCCCCTTCCCGTTCGGGTGGCGCTCGGCGGTCGTCGTCGCCGGCCTACTAGCTGCTACTGATTATTTCCTCCCCCTCCTTATGTGTTGATTGTGTGCACCTGTTTTGAGTTAGGTAGTAGGCTTTATTAGTCAGCCGGCCCGCAGGGTTCCTTGTGCGGGATTAATTATTGTGATCGTCTGTTTGGTGTACTTGTGTGCTCGTCTATTGGGTTTTGTGGTTTCCCATTTTGTGGGTTTTTCCCTGGACAGTTTAAGTCCCCCTGTTTGGGGCATTTGTTTGTTCAGTACGCCCTGTGTTTTTGTGAGGGTTGGCTTATGTTCAGCGTTTATTCAGTGCATTAAAATAGCACTCCCCTGAACTCTCTGCTTCCTGCGCCTGACTCCTCACCCACTTCACTCAGACCGTTACAGAATCCCGCACCGCCTGGAATGGAGTCAGCAGGAGCAACAGCCACTCCCCTCCCATCGATGGAAGAGAGGGTTCTACATCACACCACCGTTCTCCATCGGATCGGAACGGCGATGGATCTGGTGATGGAGAGAATGGACCGATGGGAGAGAAGCGGTCTCCTCTCTCCACCTTCGGCCCCCCTCTCTCCACCTTCGGCCCCCCCTCCTCAGGACTCCCCATCTCCCGACTCCAGCACCCTCCGTCTTACGCTTCCAAGGGTCTATGATGGAGCGGCAGCAGGGTGCCAGGGGTTCTTACTCCAGCTAGAACTGTACCTGGCCACCGTCAGACCTACTCCCTCGGGAGCGGAGAGGGTGAATGTCCTCATCTCCTGCCTCACGGGTCGTGCTCTGGAGTGGGCAAATGCAGTTTGGAACGGCCCAGACTCAGCGAAGGAGCACTACCCCGAGTTTTCTCGCCGTTTCCGCGCCGTGTTTGACCATCCTCCAGATGGCCGAGCGGCGGGAGAACGACTATTCCATCTCCGGCAGGAGAAAAGGAGCGCCCAGGATTACGCGTTGGAGTTCCGTACCTTGGCAGCAGGATCCGGGTGGAACGACAGGGCCCTTATCGACCACTACAGGTGTAGTCTCCGGGAGGACGTCCGCAGGGAGCTAGCGTGTCGGGACACCGCTCTTTCCTTGGATGAGCTAATTGACATGTCCATCCGACTGGACAATCTGCTGGCTGCCCGCGGGCGTTCGGAGAGGGTCCTGTGTGTTCCACCACCCAGCACCTCCACTCCTGTTACGATGGAGTTGGGAGGGGCTTTGCCGAGGGGTACCGGAGGAGGAGGCTCCCTCTGCACCAACTGTGGTCGGAGAGGACACACGGCCGATCGGTGCTGGGGGGGTCCGTCTGGGAGTCGAGATGGTAGGCGGAACATTTCTCGATCACCCCAGGTGAGTCAGCACCAAACTCACCCAGAACCCCCTGTTGGTCACATGTTTGTCTTGATTTTTTTCCTTAAATTTTTCCCCTCTTCCCAGCATAGGGCGCTAGTCGATTCAGGCGCAGCTGGGAACTTTATGGATCGCGGACTAGCTATTAAATTAGGTGTTCCGCTTGTGCCGATAGATTCTCCCTTTCCCGTGCACTCCCTAGATAGCCGGCCATTAGGGTCAGGGGTGGTCAGGGAGACCACAATCCCACTGGACATGGTAACGCAGGGGAACCATAGGGAGCGTATCAGTCTCTATATTATTGATTCGCCTGCGTTTCCAGTGGTGTTGGGGATTCCCTGGCTGGCCCGGCACAATCCTAAAATTTTGTGGAGACAGGGGGTTCTCAAGGGGTGGTCAGAGGAGTGTTCTGGAAGGTGTCTGGGAGTTTCCGTCGGTGCCACCTCGGTGGAAAGTCCAGATCAGGGTCCCACAGTGTGCATTCCCCCCGAGTATGCCGATTTGGCAATCGCTTTTAGTAAAAAGAAGGCGACTAAATTACCACCACATCGACCGGGAAGAGATTGTGCGATAGATCTCCAGGTAAACGCTGCGCTTCCCAAGAGTCACGTGTACCCATTGTCCCAAGAGGAGACGTTGGCTATGGAGACATATATCACGGAGTCTCTGGGACAGGGGTACATTCGGTCCTCCATTTCACCCGTCTCCTCGAGTTTCTTTTTTGTGAAGAAAAAGGAGGGAGGTTTGCGTCCTTGTATTGATTATAGAGGTCTAAATGCCATCACAGTGGGGTTCAGCTACCCACTACCTCTCATTGCTACGGCAGTGGAATCCTTTCAGGGAGCGCAGTTCTTCACAAAATTGGATCTCAGGAGCGCGTATAGCCTGGTGCGTATTCGGAAGGGAGACGAGTGGAAAACCGCATTTAGTACCACATCGGGCCACTATGAGTACTGCGTCATGCCGTATGGGTTAAAAAATGCTCCAGCCATTTTTCAATCCTTTGTAGACGATATTCTCAGGGACCTGCACGGGCAGGGAGTGGTTGTTTATATCGATGACATTCTAATCTACTCAGCCACTCACGCCGCGCATGTGTCTCTGGTACGCAAGGTGCTTGGTAGACTGCTGGAGCATGACCTCTACGTCAAGGCTGAGAAGTGTGTGTTCTCCAAACGAGCCGTCTCCTTTCTGGGTTATCGCATTTCCACCTCGGGGGTGGAGATGGAGGGTGACCGCAGTAAGGCCGTGCGTAATTGGCCGACTCCAACCACGGTAAAAGAGGTGCAGCGGTTTTTGGGTTTTTCCAACTACTACCGGAGGTTTATCCGGGGTTTTGGCCAGGTAGCGGCTCCAATTACCTCACTGCTAAAGGGGGGCCCGGTGCGGTTGCAGTGGTCAGCAGAGGCGGACAGAGCTTTCAACAGGTTGAAGGTGCTGTTCACGGATGCACCCGTGTTGGCGCATCCGGACCCCTCTCTAGCATTCATAGTGGAGGTGGACGCGTCCGAGGCTGGGGTGGGTGCCGTGCTATCACAGCGCTCGGGTACGCCACCAAAACTCCGCCCCTGCGCTTTCTTCTCGAGTAAGCTCAGCCCAGCGGAGCGTAACTATGATGTGGGGGACCGGGAGTTGTTAGCGGTGGTCAGGGCTCTGAAGGTGTGGAGACACTGGCTTGAGGGGGCTAAGCACCCCTTTCTCATCTGGACCGACCACCAAAATCTGGAGTATATTCGGGCAGCTAGGAGACTGAACCCGCGGCAGGCAAGGTGGGCCATGTTCTTCACCCGATTCCGGTTCACTTTATCATATAGACCAGGCTCCCAGAACGTGAAGGCGGACGCACTGTCCCGCTTTTACGACACGGAGGATAGGTCCACCGAACCTACTCCCATCCTTCCGGCCTCAAAGCTGATGGCACCGGTGGTGTGGGAGGTGGACTCGGACATCGAGCGGGCGTTACGGGCTGAACCAGCGCCTCCTCAGTGTCCGGCGGGGCGGAGGTACGTGCCGCTTGGTGTTCGGGACCAACTGATTCGGTGGGCTCACGTCCTACCCTCCTCGGGTCACCCTGGGGTGAGGAGGACAGTAGGGAGCCTTCGGGGGAGGTATTGGTGGCCTACCTTGGCTAGGGACGTTAAGGTTTATGTCTCCTCCTGTTCGGTATGCGCCCAGAGTAAGGCTCCTAGGCACCTTCCTAGAGGGAAGTTACAACCCCTCCCCGTTCCACAACGGCCATGGTCACATCTATCCGTAGATTTCCTGACCGACCTTCCCCTGTCTCAGGGCAACACCACGGTTCTGGTGATTGTGGATCGGTTCTCTAAGTCCTGCCGTCTCCTCCCGTTGCCCGGTATCCCAACAGCCCTACAGACTGCGGAGGCATTATTCACCCACGTCTTCCGGCACTACGGGGTGCCGGAGGACATCGTTTCTGATCGGGGTCCCCAGTTCACGTCCCGAGTATGGAGGGCGTTCATGGAGCGTCTGGGGATCTCGGTCAGCCTGACCTCCGGTTATCACCCTGAAAGTAATGGGCAGGTGGAGAGAGTAAACCAGGAGGTGGGTAGGTTTCTGCGGTCGTACTGCCAGGACCGGCCAGGGGAGTGGGCGAGATACATCCCCTGGGCGGAAATGGCCCAGAACTCATTACGCCACTCCTCTACTAATGTGTCCCCCTTTCAGTGTGTGTTGGGGTACCAGCCGGTCCTGGCACCGTGGCATCCGAGCCAGACCGAGGCTCCTGCGGTGGAGGAATGGGTGCAGCGCTCCAAAGAAACCTGGAGGGCCGTCCAGGAATCCCTTCAACAGGCTAGTGGACGGCAGAAAAGGAGTGCTGACCGCCACCGCAGTGAGGCCCCCGTGTTTGTACCAGGGGACAGGGTCTGGCTCTCGACCCGAAACCTACCCCTCCGCGTGCCCTGCCGGAAGCTTGGGCCGCAGTGTGTAGGGCCGTTCAAAGTCCTGAGGAGAATAAACGAGGTGTGTTATCGATTACAACTCCCTTCCTATTATCGTATTAACCCCTCGTTTCATGTGTCTCTCCTCAGGCCGGTGGTAGCTGGTCCCCTACAGGACGGTGAGGTGCTGGAGGTCCCTCCTCCCCCTCTGGACATCGAGGGGTCCCCGGCGTATACGATACGGGCCATTCTGGACTCGAGACGCCGGGTGAGGGGCCTGCAGTACCTCGTGGACTGGGAGGGGTACGGTCCGGAGGAGAGGTGCTGGGTACCCACCAGGGACATTTTGGATCCGTCAATGTTGAGGGATTTCCATCGCCTCCATCCGGATCGCCCTGCGCCTCGTCCTCCGGGTCGACCTCGAGGCCGGTGTCGGCGCGCTGCGGGAGCCACGCGTCAAGGGGGGGGTACTGTCACGACTCCGACCGAAGGACACTCCCCTTCCCGTTCGGGTGGCGCTCGGCGGTCGTCGTCGCCGGCCTACTAGCTGCTACTGATTATTTCCTCCCCCTCCTTATGTGTTGATTGTGTGCACCTGTTTTGAGTTAGGTAGTAGGCTTTATTAGTCAGCCGGCCCGCAGGGTTCCTTGTGCGGGATTAATTATTGTGATCGTCTGTTTGGTGTACTTGTGTGCTCGTCTATTGGGTTTTGTGGTTTCCCATTTTGTGGGTTTTTCCCTGGACAGTTTAAGTCCCCCTGTTTGGGGCATTTGTTTGTTCAGTACGCCCTGTGTTTTTGTGAGGGTTGGCTTATGTTCAGCGTTTATTCAGTGCATTAAAATAGCACTCCCCTGAACTCTCTGCTTCCTGCGCCTGACTCCTCACCCACTTCACTCAGACCGTTACAGTGCAATATAGAAGGGTAGTCAGTGGACATTCTGAACCTTGTTTGAAGTTCCTAGGTCACATGATCAAGGAGCTATTGAAATTTTACATTTGGAAAAATTAATGTAAAAACGTTGACGGTCCCTAACTGCTGTTGGTGGACGTAAGGAAAACGACAAGCGAATATCTGTCGAATATCCAACCTGAAACTGGCTTTACCTCGGTGTTGAGCAAGGGCAGCGCACAATTGGCCCTGTGTCGTCCGGGTTTGGCCAGGGTAGGCCGTCATTGTAAATTGGAATTTTTTCAACCTCTTAAGGATGATGCAGAATCTAATCCCAGTGCAGGAACATCAATCAGCGGAAATTTCAGAGCGCCAACTATAGTTTTCGATAAAACTCAAACTTAAAAACTCATTAAAACACACATGCAAGAACTGAATTAAAGCTACACTCGTTGTGAATCTAGCCACCAAGTCGGATTTGTAAAATGCTTTTCGGCGAAAGCATGAGAAGCTATTATCTGATAGCATGCACCCCCCCAAAATACCAGAATACCTAAAATACCAAAATACCTATCTACCAAAATACCTAAACAACAGATTTTGTGGTAGCCGGCGCTACACAAAACGCAGAAATAAAATATAAAACATTCATTACCTTTGACGAGCTTCTCTGTTGGCACTCCTATATGTCCCATAAACATCACAATTGGGTATTTTTCCCGATTAAATCCGTCAAAGTATGCCAAAAATGTCCATTTATAAAGGCCGTCTGATCCAAGGAAAATGCACCTTTACACGACGCAACGTCACTTTTAAAATTAACAAAGTTGCCTATAAACTTTTACAAATCACTTCAAACTACTTTTGTAAACCAACTTTAGGTATTAATAAACGTTAATAATCGATCAAATTGATCACGGGGCGATCTGTATTCGATAGCAGCAAGTCTTGAAATCATCGTCCATTTTTTTCACTTTCATAATTTCCTGGGTGCACCCCAAGACAGGAAGTGCCTATACGTCATCCCACCAAGGATAAACGTGCAAAGAAATGCCAGTATTGGCGACATCGTGTGGAAGCTGTAGGCGTTGTAAACGGAATCTCGTCTATTTTCTGTCGCCTTAGACAATACATTGACTGGCGGATGAATATTTTTTTTGTGTTTTCCCTGGGATTTTGTGTTTTCCCAGTTTTCCCTGGGATTTTTACTCCTAAACAGGCTCTGTTATAGCCACAGACACGATTTTACCAGTTTTAGAGACTTCAGAGGGTTTTCTATACACACATACTTATCATATGCATATACTATATTCCTTGCATGAGTAGCAGGACTTTGAAATGTTGCGCGATTTTTAACAAAAAGCTGCGAAAATTCGCAGCATCCTTAACAGGTTTTAACTGACTTGCTGGGTTAAATAAAGGGAAAATAAAAATAAAAATATTAAGTTAACCCCCAACAACAACTGCTCCCCTGGCGCTATCGACGTGGGATGTCGATTAAGTCAGCCCCCCCGCACCTCTCTGATTCAGAGAGTTAAATGCGGAAGACACATTTTGGTTGAATGCATTCAGTTGTGCAACTGACTAGGTATCCGCTTTACCCTAGCCTACCTGGCATAATTGAAAAACTAACCGTCGGGTAATTGGCGTCCATTCAAGTGCATACAGATGATCATTTTCCCCCTGTTCCTGCCCATTTATTTATGGGCCATTCTGAATCGAAACAAATTTGACTTATTAGTAAAGACAACAACAACAAAAATTGAGAATAGTCTGATGGGTGAAAATATGATCACTTGATGAGAGAACAGCGTGTGTAGCCAGAGGCAAGTTTTTTTGTGTGACTTTCTCAAATCATCAATAGCCTATAGTCGCATCATGCAGCCCATATACGTTTTAATTTCTAAGACATTCTAAGGTTTGTATCATTCACAACTATAGTTGCCAAATAACTCTAAATCTAGCGTATAGGACCTGCTTCAAATTATCACTTTTACTCTAAACATAGACACTTCATATGCGCATTTGCTCCGGAATGGAAAAAATATACTTTCTAGTTCAATTATATTCTTCTTTCTATAGAATCACATAATACACAATAATGGCACGGGACATACAGTGCCTTGCGAAAGTATTCGGCCCCCTTGAACTTTGCGACCTTTTGCCACATTTCAGGCTTCAAACATGAAGATATAAAACTGTATTTTTTTGTGAAGAATCAACAACAAGTGGGACACAATCATGAAGTGGAACGACATTTATTGGATATTTCAAACTTTTTTAACAAATCAAAAACTGAAAAATTGGGCGTGCAAAATTATTCAGCCCCTTTACTTTCAGTGCAGCAAACTCTCTCCAGAAGTTCAGTGAGGATCTCTGAATGATCCAATGTTGACCTAAATGACTAATGATGATAAATACAATCCACCTGTGTGTAATCAAGTCTCCGTATAAATGCACCTGCACTGTGATAGTCTCAGAGGTCCGTTAAAAGCGCAGAGAGCATCATGAAGAACAAGGAACACACCAGGCAGGTCCGAGATACTGTTGTGAAGAAGTTTAAAGCCGGATTTGGATACAAAAAGATTTCCCAAGCTTTAAACATCCCAAGGAGCACTGTCCAAGCAATAATATTGAAATGGAAGGAGTATCAGGCCACTGCAAATCTACCAAGACCTGGCCGTCCCTCTAAACTTTCAGCTCATACAAGGAGAAGACTGATCAGAGATGCAGCCAAGAGGCCCATGATCACTCTGGATGAACTGCAGAGATCTACAGCTGAGGTGGGAGACTGTGTCCATAGGACAACAATCAGTCGTATATTGCACAAATCTGGCCTTTATGGAAGAGTGGCAAGAAGAAAGCCATTTCTTAAAGATATCCATAAAAAGTGTTGTTTAAAGTTTGCCACAAGCCACCTGGGAGACACACCAAACATGTGGAAGAAGGTGCTCTGGTCAGATGAAACCAAAATTAAACTTTTTGGCAACAATGAAAAACATTATGTTTGGCGTAAAAGCAACACAGCTCATCACCCTGAACACACCATCCCCACTGTCAAACATGGTGGTGGCAGCATCATGGTTTGGGCCTGCTTTTCTTCAGCAGGGACAGGGAAGATGGTTAAAATTGATGGGAAGATGGATGGAGCCAAATACAGGACCATTCTGGAAGAAAACCTGATGTAGTCTGCAAAAGACCTGAGACTGGGACGGAGATTTGTTTTCCAACAAGACAATGATCCAAAACATAAAGCAAAATCTACAATGGAATGGTTCAAAAATAAACATATCCAGGTGTTAGAATGGCCAAGTCAAAGTCCAGACCTGAATCCAATCGAGAATCTGTGGAAAGAACTGAAAACTGCTGTTCACAAATGCTCTCCATCCAACCTCACTGAGCTCGAGCTGTTTTGCAAGGAGGAATGGGAAAAAAATTCAGTCTCTCGATGTGCAAAACTGATAGAGACATAACCCAAGCGACTTACAGCTGTAATCGCAGCAAAAGGTGGCGCTACAAAGTATTAACTTAAGGGGGCTGAATAATTTTGCACGCCCAATTTTTCAGTTTTTGATTTGTTAAAAAAGTTTGAAATATCCAATAAATGTCGTTCCACTTCATGATTGTGTCCCACTTGTTGTTGATTCTTCACAAAAAAATACAGTTTTATATATTTATGTTTGAAGCCTGAAATGTGGCAAAAGGTCGCAAAGTTCAAGGGGGCCGAATACTTTCGCAAGGCACTGTATAAGCATATCTTGTCAGCTAAATGAACAAGCCTACAGCCTATGGAATGAAGTATAGCCAGATACACTTTCTTCATATCATAATATTTCTTTAGGCATGCCTAAAATAAAGAATGGATTTATTGTGATGGTGTATATTCAATTGATTTCCAATACGTTTTTAAAGGTAGATGTTCCAAAGGTCCACATCGGCTGCTTGTAAGAGGCTTGTATGCGTGGAGGCCTGGAGATGCTAAAAGTGGTTAGGTTAGTTAAAAAACCTCTTTGGGCTGAGATCCGGCTAACGGGATTGATAGGACAATAGCCAGTGAAAATGCAGGGCGCCAAATTCAAAACAACAGAAATCCCATAATTAAAATTCCGCAAACATATTTTACACCATATAAAATATACACTTCTTGTTAATCCCACCACAGTGTCCGATTTCAAAAAGGCTTTACAGCGAAAGCAAACCAAACGATTATGTTAGGTCAGAGCCAAGTCACAGAAAAACACAGCCATAAAATGAATCACTAACCTTCGATGATCTTCATCCGATGACACTCATAGGACTTCATGTTACACAATACATGTATGTTTTGTTCGATAAAGTTCATATTTATATAAAAAAATCTCAGGTTACATTGGCGCATTACGTTCAGTAGTTCTCAAACATCCAGTGATTTTGCAGAGAGCCACATCAATTTACAGAAATACTGATAATAAACATTGATAAAAGACACAACTATTATGCACGGAATTATAGATACACTTCTCCTTAATGCAACCGCTGTGTCAGATAAAAAAAAAACACCATGCTATAATCTGAGTACGGCGCTCAGAGGCCAAAACAACCCAAACAGATATCCGCCATGTTGTGTAGTCAACAGAAGTCAGAAATAGCATTATAAATATTCACTTACCTTTGATGATCTTCATCAGAATGCACTCCCAGTTCCACAAGAAATGTTTGTTTTGTTCGATAATGTCCATCATTTATGTCCAAATATCTCCTTTTGTTAGCGCGTTCAGTTCACAAATCCAAATTCATGACGCGCGATCACTAGGAGCAGACGAAAAGTCAAAAAGTTCCGTTACAGTCCGTAGAAACATGTCAAACGATGTATAGAATCAATCTTTATGATGTTTTTAACATAAATCTTCAATAATGTTCCAACAGGAATTCCAACAGAATTCCTTTGTCTGTAGAAATGCAATGGAACAGAGCTCGCTCTCACGTGAACGAGCATGGCCAGCTCGTGGCTCTCTGGCAGACCTCTGACTCATTCCCCTCTCATTCGCCCCCACTTCATAGTAGAAGCATCAAACAAGGTTCTAAAGACTGTTGACATCTATTGGAAGCCGTAGGAAGTGCAATATGACCAATATTCCCCTGTATCTTCGATAGGCAATGAGTTGAAAACCTACAAACCTCAGATTTCCCACTTCCTGGTTGGATTTTTTCTCAGGTTTTTGCCTGCCATATGAGTTCTGTTATACTCACAGACATCATTCAAACAGACGTCAGAGTGTTTTCTATCCAAATATACTAATAATATGCATATCTTAGCTTCTGGGACTGAGTAGCAGGCAGTTTACTCTGGGAACCTCTGGGCATCCAAGCTACTCAATACTGCCCCCAGTCATAAGAAGTTATCGGTCAATTACTGTGAGACCAACAGTCTTTTGCATGACAATAACTGGCTGAAGACATTTCATGAACTGGTATTTTTCCCGAACCTAGGTTGGGTCTCCACGCCACCTTGCTGGTGAGTCAGAGGACAAAGGGATGGTGTTCTATCTCCAGCTGAGAAGCTGATTACACTAGAGCACAACTCTGTAATACATTACATTACCCACCTGCAATTTACCCATAATGTATAGGGGTGGCAGGAATCCTATAGGTTAGAAAGGTTGCTGGATTGAATCCCCAAGCTAACAAGGTAAACATCTGTCACTCTTCCCCGGTATGCTGTCATTGAAAATAAGTATTGGTTTTTTACTGACTTGCCCTGTTAATTTAAGGATAAAAAATGTTAGCTTTTAGAACACTTTCATCTGCGGAAGATTACTGTGATTTCCTCCCCTTTGGTGGGGAGTCTATCAAATACAGAGGAAAAATATAAGGCCACACAAGAGACTTTCACAATTCATACTAATCGACACAGAGAAGTCAAATTAAATCACATCTTATTGGTCACATACACATATTTTGCTGATGTTATCGCATGTGCAGCAAAATGCTTATGGTTCTAGCTCCAAAGTGCAGTATACCTAACAATACAAAACAATACACACAAATCCCCCAAATAAAAATATCAGAACGAGCAATGTCATCTGTATTGTCTCCGCCTTCTAGATGCTTCTAGATGGTAGTGGGGTGAACAGGCCATGGCTCGGGTGGCTGAGGTCCTTGACGATCTTTTTGGCCTTCTTGTGACACCGGGTGCTGTAGATGTCCTGGAGGGCAGGCAGTGTGCCCTGGTGATGGGTTGGGCTGACCACTCCACCCTCTGGAGGGCCCTGCTATTGTGGACGGTGCAATTGCTGTACCAGGCAGTGATAAAGCCTGACAGGATTCTCTCAATGGTGCATCTGTAAAAGTTTGTGAGGGTCTTAGGGATCAAACCAAATTTCTCCAGCTCCCTGAGGTTGAAAAGGCACTGTTGCGCCTTCTTCACCACACTGTCTGTGTATGGACCTTTTCAGTTTGTCAGTGATGTGCACGCAGAGGAACTTCAAGCTTTCACCCTTTCCACTGTGGCCCTGTCAATGTGGATGGGGGCAAGCTCTCTCTGCTATCTCCTGAAGTCCACAATCAGCTCCTTCGTTTTGTTGATGTTGAAGGAGTGGTTATTTTCCTGCACCACTCCGCCAGGGCCCTCACCTCCTCCTTGTCTCGTCATTGTTGGTAATTAGGCCTACCACTGTTGTGTGGGTCTAGGGTGGCGGCTAGCTGGAGGTGCGTCCATCCACATCCTTTACTAGCCTCTCAAACCCCTTCATGATAACAGAAGTGTTACGGGGCGATAGTCATTTAGTTCAGTTACCTTCTTGGGTACAGGAACAATGGTGGACTTCCTGAAGCAAGTGGGTCAACAAACTGGGTAGGAAGAGATTGAATATGTGTAAACTCTCCAGCCAGCTGGTCTGCACATGCTCTGAGGATGCAGCTTGGGATACCGTCTGGCCCGGCAGCCTTGCGAGGGTTAGCACACTCAGGTCCCTGTACTGAGGTTTTGCCTCTTTGATTGCTTTACGGAGGGCATAGCTGGTCTGGTTCTACACGTCCATGTTCCCAGTCATCTTGCCATGGTTAAATGCGGTGGTTTGCTCTTTAAGTTTTGTGTGAATGCTGCCTTCTATGCACGGTTTTAGCTTTGAATAAGTTCTAATTGTCCTAGTGGGAACAACATCATCTATGCCCTTCCTGATGAACTCAGTCACCGAGTCAGTGTATACGCCAATACTATTCTCAGAGGCAACCCAGAACATTTCCCAGCATAGATTCCGATTGGTCAGACCAACATTGAACAGTCATTTAAAATGGAAGTGTCCCGGAAAGAGGAGTTGCAATGTTCCTGAGTTCTCGATGCGCAAGTAGCACAGAAGATGTTTTGATAGAACTTTGGTAGCATTTTCCTCAGATTTCCTTTATTAAAGTACCGAGCTATAATGACACTTGTGACCAAGGATTGGTAAGTAGAGAAAACAAGAGTATCTGATGTTAAATTATGTTTACACATCGTTTACCACTTGACCTGAGCTGTCATAAAGTTCACACTTTGGATTAGAGTGATTTATAAATTAGCAATGACACTGTCATGACAAGGGCTCACTGATTGCTCACTGACAGATGTGTCCTTTGCCCAAGGTGCCTTGCAAAGCATATGCTAACATGTTGTACATCATCTTTTAACACAACGATGCAATTCAAGTTAAATCTAAGCAATTAAGAATAGCATTAGTCTGAACATAACAGTCAACTTGTCAACAAGCTTGAAGATGTTGATGCACGCACACAAGCACACGCACACACACTGAACGTGAAAGTTAAATCCTAAACATGCCTTAAAACATGCACCCTAGCACAGTGCACGCACGCGCGCCCACCCACACATAGTTTTTCCCATGGCTGCTGGCCAAACATAAGAACCTTTAAACCATAATTTACCCTGCCATAGACAGAATCCCTGTGTCCCACATTCCTTTATGAGAGCATCACATTGACTTTTAAAGAGAGGGGGGATTCTAAAGGCACACCATGCTAAATGTTTTAATCACTATCAGGAGAGAGAACAGATAGCAGCCCTGCTCACTGAGTCGGTCTATACTGGCCCAATCCCAGACAACAAACAGCACAGTGGCCAGGAGGCAATCGGCCAGGCTGGGCGCGTTTCCCCAAAATGGATTCCTAGCTACCGGCGAGATCATTGTTTCATCCATAGTATCTCAAAATGGTATTTGTGGCAGAGGGTATCTAGGCACAATCGTCATTTGGCCAGACATGTGCAAGCAGGGAGGAAGGTTATCCACTACACTCATAGTGGGAAGGAACTAAAGCACTATGCCCCAAGGCACTTTCACATGGTGCCGGAGGGCACCCATCCACAGAACAGCCGTTTACCAGACACACACACAGACAAACACACAGCTGCCGCATGATTACAGGGTGTGATTGGACTGGATTTCTTTCAGATCAGACAGACGACAGCTTAATGTGTGGAGAGTGGCCAAGGAGGGGGTCTGACAACCAGATGACATCTTAATTCTAAATTTGTCAAAACAAAAATCACAGGAAATTATTTTAGAGGAATCTCTCTCTCTCTCTCTCTCTCTCTCTCAAATGCACTGGTTAACGTGTCACAGAGAACATAGGACAGACAAGACTGTCAAGTAAAATTTGGTGTGAGTCTGTGTTCCTTGAAAATGATACCTTCTGAACAGCACCAATTGTGCCCTACTCATAACGCCTGGGGTTAACTGCGCAACCTGCTACAGTATGTGTGAGACTAAGGTAGACAGTGAAAGGAAAGGGTTTCGTCCCCCAGTCACTCCCTGTTTGGTGTTAAATGTGTGGAAAGACCAATTATAAAGTACTGCTTCCATCGTGCAGCCTCCACTCCTCAGTGTTAACCCAGAAGCCTGCATACCGAGCAGTTCTCCAGGAGGACTGTTGAAAGGCCACCCCTGCAGTACTCTATGGTAGATAAAGAAAGGTAACCTATACACTATCTACAGGGTCACTGTGCTCTCTTTATCCTAGCTGACTGAGAGAGGGAATGCTTTTATCTCTCTCCCCTTCAGGCTTATACAACCTCCTCCAGCCTATTGGTTGCCTTGTCCTTTTACTTAAGAATGGCATGGAGCAATGAAGCCATTTTGGGCTATTATTACGTCTCTCCAGCAAATAATGTTCTGATTTTAGATTTTAGACTCCAAGACAAAACATGCACTGTGCATGTTCAGATGTATATTATAGAGTGTGACGGACAATGCAGCGTGCTTGGCTGACTTGGTGGACCAGTGCTCTGCTGCTGCCTGCTGTAGTGGTGCTGTTGGCTGTGGGGTATCTGTGGCAGTGTGAGTGAATAGGGCTGGATGGTGGCTGGATCAAGGGGCCTGTTAAAAGGATTTGGTTATTTTCCGCTTGGCTTAACTGATCCCCGAAGCAGCTATGGGCCGGGCCGCTGTTCAAACGGCTACTCTGGAGTTCCTCCTAAGCCCAACCAATCAGGACTATGCTCTCTCTCTCTCAGGCCTTGGGAAGAGCGCAATCTACTGCTTCTTTCCTCCCACCTACCCTGGCCAGTGGTCACACGTCTCTGGTTGCCACATCTAATGAGAATCACTTATCAGGTGACTCGACCGGGCTCATGTGATAAGACTAGCTGACTCAATGATAAGGTTTCTGAAAATGGCTTTAAGAGATGCAAGCCAACCCAGTGAGACAGACACTTTAGCTAGCTATAATGAAGTGAATCATTCAACTGTGGTTTAAAAGAGACTTGTGATATTAAGCCAGTCCAACAAAGATGCTTCTAAACAAAGCAACAAAGCAAGCTGGCCTAAGCTGTGTTGTGTCTCACTGAGGGAGGTCTAACTCTTCACAGCAGTGACACACCTGCTTAAATCTGCCATTCATCAGGCCTGCCCAGTATCTGTATCTGTATATTGGTGATGGTGTCCAATCTGCTAGGGGTGGTCAGGGGCTCAGGACGTTTACAGTACTCAATCACTTATTGAAGTGGCTGGAGCAGGAGCACAGCAGCCTTCAATCATTCACACAGACAGACAGACAGACAGAGAGAGAGAGAGAGAGAGAGAGAGCCTGCAGACATCACTTCCTAACATCTGTTGATTCATCTCAAGGCTCTGGGCCGTCTGGGAAATAAACACACAGTCTCAGAGACACAGATAGAAAGATGGTAAACAACATAGCCAGGCCTTGGAATAGATGGGCGCTTTTAATGTGTAAACATTGAAGTTAGGAGTCAGGGGCGAGACTTTCTATTGAATTATGTAAAAGAGAGAGAGAGGCAGTGAAAGAGAGAACATATTTTATACACCAGGCTCTACCTCTTCAAATCACATAATAATTGTCTCCAACCCTGCAGGAGAAAATATGTGTCCAGACGTTAAGTGAAGGTTGTTCAGGGGCGGGAAACAAATGGACAAGGACATTCAGACATCACTGTGCCAGTGGGTGATTGTCACAGTGGAGTACTTTGGATGTGAAAAGAACTGCTGCAGCTAACTGCTTCTCCTCAGAGCCAAATATACAGTATACTGGAACTACTTCATACCAACCAAGGTGCACCCATAAGGGATCAGACTGGATATGTGAAGTTTCCTCCTTTATTTCTGAAAGAGCTGCAAAATCTGGATCCTTACATATCAGCTGGGCTAGACAATCCCCCTCTTTCTAAAATGATCCACTGAAATTGTTGCAACCCCTATTATTAGCCTATTCAACCTCTCTTTCGTATCGTCTGAGATCCCCAAAGATTGGAAAGCTGCTGCGGTTATCCCCTTCTTCAAAGGGGGAGACACCTTAGACCCAAACTGTTATAGACCTATATCCATCCTGCCCTGCCTTTCTAAAATCTTTGAAAGCCAAGTTAATAAACAGATCACCAACCATTTCGAATCCCACCGTACCTTTTCCACTATGCAATCTGATTTCCAAGCTGGTCATGGGTGCACCTCAGCCACGCTCACGCTAAACGAGATCATAACCGCCATCGATAAAAGACAGTACTGTGCAGCCGTCTTCATCGACCTGGCCAAGGTCGGCAGACTAAACAGCCTTGGCTTCTCAAATGACTGCCTCGCCTGGTTCACCAACTACTTCTCAGATAGAGTTCAGTGTGTCAAATCGGAGGGCCTGTTGTACGGACCTCTGGCAGTCTCTATGGTGGTGCCACAGGGCTCCATTCTCCTGTCAACTCTTTTCTCTGTATATATCAATGATGTCGCTCTTGCTGCAGGTGATTCTTTGATCCACCTCTACGCAGACGACACCATTCTGTATACATCTGGCCCTTCTTTGGACACTGTGCTAACAAACCTCCAAACGAGCTTAAACTCCATAGAACACTCCTTCCGTGGCCTCCAAATGCTTTTAAATGCTAGTAAAAACAAGTGCATGCTCTTCAACTGATTGCTGCCCGCACCCTCCCGCCCGACTAGCATCACTACTCTGGACGGTTCTGACTTAGAATATGTGGACAACTACAAATACCTAGGTGTCTGGTTAGACTGTAAACTCTCCTTCCAGACTCACACTAAGCATCTCCAATCCAAAATTAAATCTAGAATCGGCTTCCTATTTCGCAACAAAGCATCCTTCACTCATGCTGCCAAACATACCCTCGTAAAACTGACTATCCTACCGATCCTTGACTTCGGTAATATAATTTACAAAATAAGTTGTAATTATTTTCGCCTCTATGGCCTATTTATTGCCTTACCTCCCTACTCTTCTACATTTGCACACACTGTACATATATTCTTTCTATTTTTATTTTATTTTGTGTTATTGACTGTACGTTTGTTTATGTGTAACTCTGTGTTGTTGTTTTTGTCGCACTGCTATGCTTTATCTTGGCCATGTCACAGTTGTAAATGAGAACTTGTAAAAAATAAAAATGTGTGCACTCTGGTTGGTACCTCTTCTTCTGCCTCTCCTCTCACCATTGATAGGATAGAAAGTAAGAAGGATTAAGGCCAAGCCCAGAGACAGATAGTCTGGTGGGTGGATGAAAAACTACAAGGCTGTGGACAACAGCAACTGGTACCCCTAGCATCTCTCCTCTCTAATCTCCAATAAACAATAGTGACTGTACTGTAATGGAGGACAGGAGAGAAACACAGAGAGGACAAACATTCTGACGATGGAGCACAAAATAATGACCTGCTTGGGCAAGAGCCTTGCTCCAGCCTGCCTTAAAACCCTTCCAACAATACCTGACAGTCGTACCAAGTCGCAGTACAAAGCATCTACCCGGAACAACTCCTTAATGGATGTGAATTCAAAACCCAGCCTTGAATGTCACCGATACAAATGAGCCCGCCTTGGCAATGGAAGAGGACGTAAGTTTCCAACTAAAGTCTCCTGTTCCTTTTTCTGCCCATGAATATAGTCATATGAATATATGAATATAATCTCAATGTCGGGAGGCGGAGAGCATTACTCAGCTTCTGGCCGCGCGCCTCTATGGGGAATTACTGAACTCATCTGCTTTCATTTTTCCTCAGGTCACTCCAAACACACAGCGCTCAGCGCTATTGACAGAGACACACACTTCTCATTTCTTGGTCATAAATTGATTCCGTCCTGGATAATCGCCTTGAGAGCACCAGCCAAACATGGTGTGTATTGTACTGTGTTTGTACTGTGTGTGCATTTGTTTTTTTAGTTACAATGTGTATGTGTGCATGTGTGTGTTCTGAAGTTCTGTGCAGCAGCAGTAACAGTAGCTGCAGCAGCAGTGGAGCTGGTTAGAAGAAGCAGAACCAACCAAGGAGTAGTCTTGCATTCCCTTGTAATCAGGATTGAGTGGTGACTGGCTCAAACAGACAAGTGGGCAGGGGTAGGCTTAGGCAGAGCTAGTACCACTCCAGGCAAACATGGAAACAAGGTCCCTGGTTAAAGTGAAAGCACTTGGCCTTGACTATACAAACCAAGGAGACGGGAGGGAATCGCTTCAATATGTACAGTATATACAGTACACACACACACACACACACACACACACACACACACACACACACACACACACACACACACACACACACACACACACACACACACACACACACACACACACACACACACACACACACACACACACACACACACACACGTCTGGGAAGGCTCTCTAGTGGGAGTTAAAGAGGGAGGGAATCGCTTCAATATGTACAGTAGAAAGGCAGCTTAAAGAGAAGAAGATAGGGGTCTGTGTTCAAGGGAAAACATTTGGTGATATGACATGCAAAGCCATTGTTTTGATTTCACAGGGGGAAATGCAGTGAATCTCTACAGTAGAGGCAGAGGCAGCTCAAAGACAGTCTGGGGAAGTTTAAACCATGTCCTGCTTTGGAGAGAATTCAGTTCAAGATCCTGTTAAGCATTGAAACAAAATAAATGAGGAAAACCAACCCAAAAAAACTAAAGAAGACTGGAATTCATCCCAGAAACAAAGGGGGAGAATTGAGGCAAATCCTGCTGTTTGTTTCAGAGGCGGAAGGAATGCAGCAGTGTCCCATCTGATCCAGGGGAATGGAACCACAGCAGAAGACAGCCACACGCTGGGGTTAGGGCGAGTGAGGTGAGAGGGGCTGAGGAGAAGGTGCTTAAGGAATTTAGAAGCTGCCCTTTTACTTTTGGACCAGTGTTTTTTTAAATTCAAACCCCAAAAGCCTGGAGACAGACTTGCTGGTATCAGCCAGGGGCAAATAAACAACTACTGCACTAGCTACAAACAATCTGCCAAAATGGCTCAGGCTCTGGGGTGGTGAGGGGGAGCTGGAGGATGGGGAGAGGAACTTCTTAATGTTGTTACTGCAGCATGGCTGATCCACCGAAACAAGTACAAAACGCTTTTTCAAATTGGGAGCAGTCCAAAAAATGCCTACACAACTGCCACTAATCTGGTTTTGGGGAAATAAATAATGAGTCAACAACATGCATAAGAACCTCGAGGACAGAGTCTCTGAGGCTGGGCTGTAAGAAGCACTGTTACAGGGCATATTGGTATTTCATCTGATTCAGTCACCAGTCAACAATCTCCTGACAAACCATTAATGGATGACACTGTGTCAGAGAAGCAGTGCTGTTTATAAATGAGGGCAGACATACTGAAAAGCAAGGTCTTGCTTGAGGGCCTTTACTTAAAGAGACAGCATTACCCAACCAAGTGAACCTGCAAAATTTGCTTGAACAAATCTACCAAACTTTGTCAGAGCCCATTTTGCTGTATGAATGTATGTATGTATAATCCAGTTAAGGTGTGGGGCAGAGCAGGATATCACATGACCTGTTCTCGTTGCGCTGTGTGTAGCGTGGCTGGGGGTCAGAGTCTCCATCGTTGACATCATAGCTGGCCTCAGGGTCCTGGGAACAGAGATGGAAACAGGTGTTAGAGACTGTGGATATGGCTGAATTACATCCTTTCATGATATGGGTGGTAAAGGCCGCAGGTAGCCTAGCGGTTAAGAGTGTTGAGCCAGTAACCTAAAGGCCACTGGTTCAAATCCCTGAGCCGACTAGGTGTAAAATCTGTTGATGTGCCCTTGAGCAAGGCACTTAGTCCTAATAGCTCATGTAAGTCACTCTGGATCAGAGTGTCTGCTAAATTATAAGGATATGGTGAGAGTGACAACCTTCAGAATGCATCTCAACAGCCTTATTGAGAGTCTCTTTTCCTCCAGCTGTTGCGGCACTTTAAAGCAATTCCTGGAAAGTAATTTGAGGCTGAAGTAGGCATCCTCACATTGCGTTCACCTAGCTGTGTGTCTCAGAGAATGCAGATGAATCTGCACTATCTCATCTGCGCTATGTGAAAACACAGGCAAGGTGAAAGCAATGTGGAGCTGGGAAGAAAGCTACTTCTTCTTCCATCCATCCAGACAGAGCATGTTGTGTTTGTATGTACTCACATAGTTGGTGGCCAGGTCTGGGTGGTCTTTCTCTATACCGTCATCCAGGATGGTGACCACAACTCCTCTCCCAGTGTAACCCTGGGACCACGCTCCCTTGGCATTCAGGTCTGCTTGGCTGGGGTTGGACTGGCAGGGAGACAGAAGAACAAGCTTTAATGTTATATTGTTATAGCATTATTGTTATAGCATTATAGTATCATTATAGTATCATTATAGTATCATTATAGTATCATATAGTTTCACGTGGTTTAGCCCTGATGAAGGCCAATATGGTGCTGAAACACATAGGGCATCTGTTGTTTTTTGTGTGTGAAAATGCCAATACAATTTACAGATTTTTTTAAAGAGTATACTTGGAGTGCCTTTGGACAATCTTCCTTTATTTCTCAGTTATTTTTACAGTCACAACAATATCACAAAGCACATCCCTCTGTAAACTTCCCCAAAAATGAGAGAATGCTTAAGGACATTTGTATGACTCACATTTGACACACGCAAGCCACATAACTCAGACAAGTAGAGCAACCATTTAAAAATGTGAGCATCAGCAAAAATACACGTGAAAAGAGACCAGGGTGGCTCAGATGAAAGATGAATAGCCCTGCTAATGTAACACTGGGGGGCTGTGTTAGATGTTTGACTGTGTTCATACCCTGTTGAAACCCCCTACCCTCCACACACAACCACAACACACAACCACAACCACAAACACGCATGCACGCACACACATATAGACAGGCAAAGTCACACACAGTGTGTCACTGGGAAGTCTCTTTAGCGGGGCTAACCCGCAGAGCATGGGGGGCTAACTATAATTTCCCTGTCAGAGGAAGCAAGCCTGCAGCTGGAAATATGAATAAGTGAGAACCTGGTGAGAGCATTCGCCTTGCTCACAGGGGAAATTATAAAGCAGAGCTCCACACTAACCAGCAGGGAGAGAGGGAAAAGAGCAGAGAAATGTGGGAAGAGGGTGAGAGAGAAAAAGGTGAAGGAAGTGACAGAGAAAGAGTGAAATGTAGAGGTAGATAGAATGAGGAAAAAAGAAGGATAGGGAGAGAGAGAGAAAAAGAGTGAAAAAGGTAGAGTGAGAAAATGTGATTCCCCTAGAGCTCCAGGCCACCTACACCTCCACTTCCACTTCCACCACCCCCTGCTCCCTGCTGATCTCTCCCTACAGGGCAGGCCTCCTGCTGGGCCACGGCAGAACAGCATCAGGGCCTTTAGTGAGGGAGCTTAATATCCCTGGCCCTAGGGCAGCCACTGTGCTGCTTACACAGACACGATTCCTATACACATGGGGCAGAATTACCATGGGACTACACAGAGGAAGGCAGTTAGCTACTCTTTTTCTAATCATATAGGGATACAGTATAATGTAGCCTTATTTATACAGACTACGGGGAAGCAAATCTGGAAAATATATAGAGTACCAGTCAAAAGTTTGGACACTCATTCAAGGGTTTTTCTTTATTTTTTACTATTTTCTACATTGTAGAATAATAGTGAAGACATCAAAACGATGAAATAACACATATGGAATCATGTAGTAACCAAAAAAGTGTTAAACAAATCAAAATAGATTTTAGATTCTTCAAAGTAGCCACCCTTTGCCTTAATGACAGCTTTGCACACTCTTGGCATTCTCTCAACCAGCTTCACCTGGAATGCTTTTCCAACAGTCTTGAAGGAGTTCCCACATATGCTGAGCACATGTTGGATGCTTTTCCTTCACTCATCCAAATCCATTTCAATTGGGTTGAGGTCTGGTAATTGTGAAGGACAGGTCATCTGATGCATCTGCAGTCTGGAGGTGTGTTGAGTCATTGTTCTGTAGAAAAACAAAAGATAGTCCCACTAAGCCCAACCAGGTGGGATGGCGTATCACTGCAGAATGCTGTGGTAGATGTGCTGGTTAAGTGTGCCTTGAATTCTAAATAAATCAATGACAGTGTCACCAGCAAAGCACCCCCACACCATCACACTTCCTCCTCCATGCTTCACGGTGGGAACTACACATACAGAGATAATCTGTTCACCTACTCTGCGTCTCACAAAGAAACACTGGGTGGAACCAAACATCTCAAATTTGGACTCATCAGACCAAAGGACAGATTTCCACCGGTCTAATGTCCATTACTTGTGTTTCTTATTCTTACTGGTGTCCTTTAGTAGAAGTTTCTTAGCAGAAATTCAACCACGAAGGCCTGATTCACACAGTCTCATTTGGGCTGCAATTTCTGAGGCTGGTAACTCTGATGAACTTATCCACTGCAGCAGAGGTAACTCTGGGTCTTCCTTTCCTTTCATGTGGCGGTCCTCATGAGAGCCAGTTTCATCATAGCGCTTGGTGGTTTTTGTGACTGCACTTGAAGAAACCTTCCAAGTCCTTGACACTTTCAGGATTGACTGACCTTCAAAGTAATGATGGACTGTCGTTTCTCTTTGCTTATTTGAACTGTTGTTGCCATAATACGTACTTGGTATTTTACCAAATAGGGCTATCTTCTATATAACACCCCTACCTTGTCACAACACAACTGATTAATTGAAACCTGTTAATTGAAATGCATTCCAGGTCACCTCATGAAGCTGTTTGAGAGAATGCCAAGAGGGTGCAAAGTTGCTATTTTGAAGAAACTCAAATATAAAATATATTTTGATTTGTTTAACACGTTTTTGGTTACTACATGATTCCATATGTGTTATTTAATACTTTTGATGTCTTCATTATTATTCTACAATGTAGAAAATAGTAAAAATGTAAAAAGCCCTGGAATGTGCAGGTGTGTCCACACTTTTGACTGGTACTGTATATATATATTTTTTTGGTGTTGTTGTATTTTCCCCCTTTTTCTCCCCAATTTCAATCTTGTCTCATCACTGCAACTCCCCAATGGGCTCAGGAGGCAAAGGTCGAGTCATGCGTCCTCCGAAACATGACATGTCAAACCACGCTTTTTAACACCCACCCCCTTAACCAGCCAGCCACACCAATGTGTCGGAGGAAACACCATTCAACTGACGACCGGGGTCAGCCTGCAGGCGCGCTACAAGGAGTCGCTGGAGCGCAATGAGCCAAGCAAAGCCCCGCCGGTCAAACCCTCCCCTAACCTGTGCACCGCCCAATGGGACTCCCTATCACGGCCAGTTGTGATACATCCTGGGATCGAACCCAGGTCTGTCGTGATACCACTACACTGCGATGCAGTGCTTCAGACCGCTGCACCACTCGGGAGGCCCTGGAAACTATTTTCAATCATTAGTTTAACAGTCTATGGCAGAACCTACTACGTGCAAACTCTGTTTTGTCAGACAGGAAAAATAAAAGCTTTGGATACACTGTCCAAAAGGCTTGTATGCAATATCACCCTATAACATCTGCATTCATCCCAATTCAAACCATGCAAACCTCATTACAGACAAGCCACCAGTGTTTGGCTTCAGAGGGACTGTTGAAGAGCCTCAAACACACAGCAGAACAGGCTTAGAGCCCTCAGCCGATTAGAGCAGTAATGCTGAATGACAGAGGTGGTTTCACAGCCTTCCATTCACAGGTGATTTGTGTCTGGCCCTGTCAATGCTGCTATTAATCCATTTCCACCATCATATGGTGCAGATTGCAGAGAGAGAGGAGGAGGATTAGGAGAAATCAAAACATCCCTGAGCCTATGAGAGGAAGAGAGAAGGAGGGATGGACACAGTCTCCTTCTGAAAGCAACAGTCCTACAGGTGTCATAATTTTTAATTTGCTATGATCTGGATCCTTTCAAAAAGAAGACACACTGAGGAGCATCTTGATGAATGACACCTGATTGATAACAGATAGAGAACGACCGATTATCGGCCAAGCCGATATACCGAGCCGGTGTTGGCATTTTATAGTCCCTCTACATAGCAAAGCTGCTGCTATTCCCGCTGCCACTCACCACCGAGCCACGAGCCCTGCACAATGCCGAGGAATGTCTAGCTGGGATAATCAGCAGCAGCAGCAAGCTAGCTCATACTCCAACAGAAAGGTGCAGTATTGACAAATGGATGATTCGACACAGTGACCAAAATAAAACTCTTGTTGCAAATATTAGTTTAGTTAATTCACTAATAATAAGGCTTGTGTTGACGTGCCCGGACATGCATGCCATATGCAAGCTAGTTAAGAAGATAGTAATCTTTGCCAACAGGTCACATGGCTAACTAACCCTTTCCTCTGTGGTGTTAGCTAGCTAGCTATATTAGCTACTATGCTAGCTAGCTGGCTAGATAAACATTGTGCTAATATATCATATAGGAGTGAATAGCCAATATAGCTAGCTAACGTTAGCTGGTTATCATTTTGACCATGCACCATTTTTGGAAACGAGCCATCTGACGGTGTAATGTTAGCTATTTACTGGTGTGCTGATCTGACCAGCAATCATATCCGTAAATTGACAGTTGATAGTCGGATTAAATGATTGTCGTAATAGGGAAAGAAGGAAGTGTTTCAAAATGCCTAAATAAAGGTTGGCAATAGGTTTAGCTACAGTGCCTTGCGAAAGTATTCGGCCCCCTTGAACTTTGCGACCTTTTTCCACATTTCAGGCTTCAAACATAAAGATATAAAACTGTATTTTTTTGTTAAGAATCAACAACAAGTGGGACACAATCATGAAGTGGAACGACATTTATTGGATATCTCAAACTTTTTTAACAAATCAAAAACTGAAAAATTGGGCGTGCAAAATTATTCAGCCCCCTTAAGTTAATACTTTGTAGCGACACCTTTTGCTGCGATTACAGCTGTAAGTCGCTTGGGGTATGTCTCTATCAGTTTTGCACATCGAGAGACTGACATTTTTTCCCATTCCTCCTTGCAAAACAGCTCGAGCTCAGTGAGGTTGGATGGAGAGCATTTGTGAACAGCAGTTTTCAGTTCTTTCCACAGATTCTCGATTGGATTCAGGTCTGGACTTTGACTTGGCCATTCTAACACCTGGATATGTTTATTTTTGAACCATTCCATTGTAGATTTTGCTTTATGTTTTGGATCATTGTCTTGTTGGAAGACAAATCTCCGTCCCAGTCTCAGGTCTTTTGCAGACTCCATCAGGTTTTCTTCCAGAATAGTCCTGTATTTGGCTCCATCCATCTTCCCATCAATTTTAACCATCTTCCCTGTCCCTGCTGAAGAAAAGCAGGCCCAAACCATGATGCTGCCACCACCATGTTTGACAGTGGGGATGGTGTGTTGCTTTTACGCCAAACATAACGTTTTGCATTGTTGCCAAAAAGTTCAATTTTGGTTTCATCTGACCAGAGCACCTTCTTCCACATGTTTGGTGTGTCTCCCAGGTGGCTTGTGGCAAACTTTAAACGACACTTTTTATGGATATCTTTAAGAAATGGCTTTCTTCTTGCCACTCTTCCATAAAGGCCAGATTTGTGCAATATACGACTGATTGTTGTCCTATGGACAGAGTCTCCCACCTCAGCTGTAGATCTCTGCAGTTCATCCAGAGTGATCATGGGCCTCTTGGCTGCATCTCTGATCAGTCTTCTCCTTGTATGAGCTGAAAGTTTAGAGGGACGGCCAGGTCTTGGTAGATTTGCAGTGGTCTGATACTCCTTCCATTTCAATATTATCGCTTGCACAGTGCTCCTTGGGATGTTTAAAGCTTGGGAAATCTTTTTGTATCCAAATCCGGCTTTAAACTTCTTCACAGCAGTATCTCGGACCTGCCTGGTGTGTTCCTTGTTCTTCATGATGCTCTCTGCGCTTTTAACGGACCTCTGAGACTATCACAGTGCAGGTGCATTTATACGGAGACTTGATTACACACAGGTGGATTGTATTTATCATCATTAGTCATTTAGGTCAACATTGGATCATTCAGAGATCCTCACTGAACTTCTGGAGAGAGTTTGCTGCACTGAAAGTAAAGGGGCTGAATAATTTTGCACGTCCAATTTTTCAGTTTTTGATTTGTTAAAAAAGTTTGAAATATCCAATAAATGCCGTTCCACTTCATGATTGTGTCCCACTTGTTGTTGATTCTTCACAAAAAAATACAGTTTTATATCTTTATGTTTGAAGCCTGAAATGTGGCAAAAGGTCGCAAAGTTCAAGGGGGCCGAATACTTTCGCAAGGCACTGTACCTAGGAATCTTCAAACCTACAAAGCTGTATAAAGCAGCGTGTGCGTTTTCACTTCTCAAACTATGGGCAGGTTTGAAACATTCAGACAGAACGTGCATCGTTGTTCGACATTTTTTTCTACAGTTGTTCTCCTTAGAAATTATGCACATTTAGGATCGGTAGCAAATTTCATTGCCATTGAGCTAATTCTCAAATTAGCAGTAAACAGCACCAAGTGATATGAGCGATGGAGAGAGACGTGAGGAGATGTGAAAGGGAGCAGAGTAGAAGTAGTTACATACGCCCATTTCTTGACAGATAGCTGAATAAGCCTATTGAGTTGTTTCAAATCTTCTTCCTGGCAGCTGAGTTATTTAGAGATGCGTACTGACAGCTATAAAAAAAACACTTTTCCCGATCACGGAAAATGACTACAATTACTAGTTTCATAAGAATCCGTGATCACGGCCTCCTTGACCCCAAGAAATCGGTATCGGCCCTAAAAAATCCATGTCATTCTATAATAACAGTCTCAACTTCGGCAAACTGTCCTTCCAGCGCTACATGCAGACAATGTATTATTTCCATGTATTCGTTGCCATCATGTATTCACTACACATGGGAAATGAACTTGGGCCTTGACAGTTGAAGTAAACAAAGTGAAGAGCGCTTTAGAACATTTTGACGACATTTAGTTAAATGACAGATACCCAGATGATGAGTTTTCTCAGCAGGCAGCACATCCAGCTTTCAGATAAATGTCAACAAGAGGCTTACTGACTGGGGGAAATAAAACCTGCTCCTCACTGAAATACTCCGATTACTACATCCTGCCTTTTCTGTGTGGCAGCAGGTCACTATGTTTTAAAGGTATGAATTTTTATTTGACCTTTATTTATCTAGGCAAATTCTTATTTTCAATGACAGCCTAGGAACAGTGGGTTAACTGCCTGTTCAGGGGCAGAACGACAGATTTGTACCTTGTCTGCTCGGGGGTTTGAACTTGCAACCTTCCGGTTACTAGTCCAGAATGTGAATGTGGTAAACAGCAGTGAAGTGGCAGTGCACTTTAAAGGCAGAATCCCTATATCAACGGTCTTAAACATTTTAAATACTGGCATGTCAAAGGGGTGTTAAGAGGTTCTATTTCAAATAGTACAATGTGTTCAGCATTACTCCTGGCTTTAGTAAAGTAGAGGCTACAGTGTTCTGGGGGATCTGACTACTACTGTCACGGTACTGATGCTCATTTTGTCCACCAGTTTCGGAGGTCTATATCACCGGCTTTCTAGGCTTCACTGAAAGGGATTCATTATCATCAACCCCAGACTGTCTTGTCTGATTAAACACACCTGGTTCCCATTTCCCCCGATTAGTATGTTATATATGTGCCCTCTGTTCCCTCTGTCTTTGTCGGTTATTGTTCCCATGTCCATTGGTGGTGTGAGTACCTATAAATTGGTGCAGCTTTTATGCTGCGTGCTATATATATTGTGTATTACGGGTATCGTCCCGTGGCGTTCAAAGAGGTTTAGCCTCGCTCTTTTGGGTACAGCCCAGTGTTTTTGTATACGTGTTTGTTTTGTGTGTATTAAAAAACCCTATTGTGTATTCCTGTGCCTGTCTCCAAAATTATTTATACCAGCGTTACAACTACCTTGCTCACCAGGTACCACTGCTGGGGGAATTTGGGGTCGGATGGTTCGGTGTAGACATCCCTCTTTTTCCTCCGCCTAGACACCTGCTGTTCCGCCCACCTCACCTAAAGAGGAACACACACAAAAACACACACATTAGCACTGATAATGAATGAAATTACCATGACATGAGAAACAACTATCCACAGTCTGCCTCCTACTGTGGCTTTCAAGTGGCCACCAATGCTCCAATGGTTAGGTCCTACAGCTGCAGTAAGACTTTACAAACCACCCAGCTGGGTTACATCAGCAACATCTAAAGGGAGAGTAGGGAGACCCATCTGATTCATCTGAATCCTTAGACGTGTGTGTGTGTGTGTTTCATCTCTCTGCTCTCTGTCTCTCTTTCATAGAATGCACATCTAAAAAATGTATTGCATCAGGTATTTTTTGAAATATTTTGTGTTAAAACTAAGAAAATTATATGTGCCTCATTTGCATTAAAAACATATATTTGCATATATGAATACATTAACACAAAGGGGGGAAACAGCCATCAAATACTTCCTCTGTCTACCCTACCTGCACTCACCATTGCTGTCTAGACTGCCTCACTAATTACTGTTGTTGTCATGTTCTCCTGCATAATTCAATAAGTATGTCAATAGCAGGATACCCCCGGATTAAAAATCAATACGCTTACCTCTAGATTACACCTATATATACATACTTTACATTGTTTGTGAGATCAGACATAATACCACTATTCCGAGTGTTCATTTTCGGGAGTGGCTTTCATTACAGCGCATCTCATTTGAAAACATTTAAACTGTATTAAAGGGCCAGTGCAGTCCAAATTATTATTTTTCCTGTGTTTTGTGTTTTGTATTATACTGTACAACAGCTGATGAAACTAACACTGTTAAAGTAAAAAAAAAAACTAAAATGTAATCACTATTATATCCTGATAGTTGCTGGTTGAAAATACAATCTGCACAGGACTTTCTAATCCGCAGGTTTGCATGGGTAGGAGTTTCGGCTTGCCTGGTGTGATCACAAGCTGGTAAATTGGTTAATAGACTAATAACAAAGAGAGTTCCAAACCTCTCTGCCAATAACAGCTAGTTTTCAGTTTCCCCCTTCCCACTCAGACCACTCCCAGACAGTCCTAGCAAAATTCTAGCTTTTTTTTGCTATTTGAATGGAAAACTATTATAGTAAGGTACTGTACTTAATTGTTACCCCAAAATAGGGATGGGCATGAGTAATCAGGTACTTGAACTGATATTAAATAATGATCTTTAACCCAAGATCACTTTTTTTTTCAAATACTGTGTGGCGACAAAACGCTAGGCACTTCTCTCTCCATGTGCAGTCTCCCGCCAATTTGTGCTCCCCGCTATATATCAAAAGTATAACGAGTAGTAAATGTAGGCTACTGTTAATCACTGCCATTTCTTCATAAATCTAGAATGTTTGGTTACAGTCATGTTTAAGAATTTTTCTTAACTGACTTGACTAGCTAAATAAAAGTTACATTAAAATTTTAAAAATAATAATAATAATGTTTGGTTACAGTCATTTACAGTCACTAATCTAATGTTTTGCTTGAAGTCAATCTTGCATTCTACCAGAAAATTGGAGGCTACACCGTGAAAAGTACCTAGAAAAGTAGCTACACACCGGCAGACAGCTACAAACGCTGTCTGCTGATAGAATCCCAGTTCATGAAGTTTCTTCCCAGTTGAGAAGCGCAACTGGGCCTCCCGGGTGGCGCAGTGGTTAAGGGCGCTGTACTGCAGCGCCAGCTGTGCCATCAGAGTCCCTGGGTTCGCGCCCAGGCTCTGTCGTAACCGGCCGTGACTGGGAGGTCCGTGGGGCGACGCACAATTGGCCTAGCATTGTCCGGGTTAGGGAGGGATTTAGAAGAAAGGTCTTTGTTTTTGGCCATTTTGAGCCTGTAATCGAACCCATAAATGCTGATTCTCCAGATACTCAACTAGTCTAAAGAAGGACAGTTTTATTGCTTTTTTAATTAGCACAACAGTTTTCAGCTGTGCTAACATAATTGCAAAAGGGTTTTCAATTGATCAATTAGCCTTTTAAAATAATAAACTTGCATTAGCTAACACAATGTGCTATTGGAACACAGGAGTGATGGTTGCTGATAATGGGCCTCTGTATGCCTATATAGATATTCCATAAAAAATCTGCCGTTTCCAGCTACAATAGTCAATTACAACATTAACATGTCTACACTGTATTTCTGATCAATTTTATGTTATTTTAATGGACAAAAAATGTGCTTTTCTTTAAAAAAACAAGGAAACATTTCTAAGTGCTCCCTAACTTTGATCGGAAGTGTATATAGGGCAATTTAGCAATTAGAACTTGTTATTTGTAATGATCATGATAAATTAGGCATTGTTGCGTGATGTTAGCATATAGATAAAGGCACATTATTGTCACCTTAGCTTGCTACATAACTTCTGAGTGATAGGAAGCACCACCACCAATCAGCCTACACCACTGCACACACACCGTCATTACTATGACTAGCGTATCCTTGTCAGCAAAAAAAAAACACCTTTATTTAACCAGGTAGGCTAGTTGAGTCTAGTTGAGAACAAGTTCACATTTATAACATTTACAACTGTTACCTGGCCAAGATAAAGCAAAGCAGTGCGACACAAAAAACAACACAGAGTTACACATGGAATGAACAAACATACAGTCAATAACACAATAGAGAAAAAGTCTATATACAGTATGCGGAAAATTAGGTAAGATAAGGGAGTTAAGGCAATAGATAGGCCATAGTGGCGAAATAATTACAATATAGCAATTAAACACTAGAGTGATAGATGTGCAGATGATGAAATGTGCAAGTGGAGATACTGGGGTGCAAAGGAGCAAAAAAATACATAACAGTATGGGGATGAGGTATTTGGATAGGCTATTTACAGATAGGCTATGTACAGGTGCAGTGATCTGTGAGCTGCTCTGACAGCTGGTGCTTAAAGTTAGTCAGCTTCAGTGATTTTTTAAATTCGTTCCATTTATTGGCAGCAGAGAACTGGAAGGAAAGGCGGCCAAAGGAGGAATTGGCTTTGGGGGTGACCAGTGAAATATACCTCCTGGAGCGCGTGCTACGGGTGGGTGCTGCTATGGTGACCAGTGAGCTGAGCTAAGGCGGGGCTTTACCTAGCAAAGACTTAGATGACCTGGAGGCAGTGGGTTTGGGGACGGATATGTAGTGAGGGCCATCCAATGAGAGCATAGAGGTCGCAGTGGTGGGTAGTATATGGGGTTTTGGTGGTAAAAAAGATGGCACTGTGATAGACCGCATCCAATTTGCTGAGTAGGGTGTTGGAGGCTATTTTGTAAATGACATTGCCGAAGTCCAGGATCGGCAGGATAGTCAGTTTTACGAGGGTATGTTTGGCAGCATGAGTGAAGGATGCTTTGTTGCGAAATAGTAGGCCGATTCTAGATTTAATTTTGGATTGGAGATGTTTAATGTGAGTCTGGAAGAAGTGTGTACAGTCTGACCAGACACTTAGGTATTTGTAGTTTTGTAAGTAAGAACATTTTCTAAGTAAGAACAGTCCAGAGTAGGGATGCTGGACGGGCGGGCAGGTGCGGGCAGCGATCGGTTGAAGAGCATGCATTTAGTTTTACTGCCATTTAAGAGCAGTTGGAGGCCACGGAAGGAGAGTTGTATGGCATTGAAGCTCGTCTGGAGTTTAGTTAACACAGTGTCCAAAGAAGAGCCAGAAGTATACAGAATGGTGTCGTCTGCGTAGAGGTGGATAAGAGAATCACCAGCAACAAGAGCGACATCATTGATGTATACAGAGAAAAGAGTCAGCCCGAGATTTGAACCCTGTAGCACTCCCAACCCTGTGACCACCTGTAGAGGTCCGGACAACAGGCCGTCCGATCTGACACACTGAACTCTGTCTGAGAAGTAGTTGGTGAACCAGGCGAGGCAGTCATTTGAGAAACCAAGGATGTTGAGTCTGCCGATAAGAATGTGGTGATTGACAGAGTCGAAAGCCTTGGCCAGGTCGATGAATACAGCTGCACAGTATTATCTCTTATCGATGGCGGTTATGATATCGTTCAGCGTAGCTGAGGTGCACCCATGACCAGCTCGGAAACAAGATTGCATAGCGGAGAAGGTACGGTAGGATTCGAAACAGTCAGTGATCTCTGTTAAATTGGCTTTCGAAGACCTTAGAAAGGCAGGGTAGAATAGATATATGTATGTAGCAGTTTTGGTCTATAGTGTTTCCCCCTTTGAAGAGGGGGATGACCGCGGCAGCTTTCCAATCTTTGGGGATCTCAGACGATACAAAAGAGAGGTTGAACAGGCTAGTAATAGGGGTTGCAACAATTTTGGCGGATCATTTTAGAAAGAGAGGGTCCAGATTGTCTAGCCCTGCTAATTTGCAGGGGTCTAGATTTTGCAGCTCTTTCAGAACATCAGCTATCTGGATTTGGGTGAAGGAGAAATGGGGTAGACTTGGGCAAGTTGCTGTGGGGGGTGCAGGGCTGTTGACCAGGGTAGGGGTGGCCAGGTGTAAAGCATGGCCAGCCGTAGAAAAATGCTTACTGAAATTCTCAATTATTGTGGATTTATCGGTGGTGACAGTGTTTCCTAGCCTCATTGCAGTGGGCAGCTGGGAGCAGGTTATCTTATTCTCCATGGATTTTACAGTGTCCCAGAACATTTTGGAGTTTGTGCTGCAGGATGCAAATTTCTGTTTGAAGAAGCTAGCCTTTGCTTTCTTAACTGCCTGTGTATATTGGTTCCTAACTTCCCTGAAGAGTTGCATATCGCGGGGCTATTCGATGCTAATGCCGTACGCCACAGGATGTTTTTGTGCTGGTCAAGGGCAGTCAGGTCTGGAGTGAACCACGGGCTATATCGGTTCCTGGTTCAAAATCTTTTGAATGGGGCATGCTTATTTAAGATTGTGAGGAAATCACCTTAAAAGAATAACCAGGCATCTTCTACTGACGGAATGAGGTCAATATCCTTCCAGGATACTCGGGCCAGGTCGATTAGAAAGGCCTGCTCGCTGAAGTGTTTTAGGGAGTGTTTGACAATGCAGCGGCGTGGTTGTTTGACCGCATACCCATTATGGACTGATGTCTGAACACACACAAATCTGATTTGGTCACCACTTGTAACTTGCTGTTTGGACAGTCAATAGATCAACATGGATTTGAACTGTCCTGACTGTCCAAACAGCAAGTTACAAGTGACCAAATCAGATTTGTGTGTGTTTAGACAGTAGTAATTTGCTGACAAGGCTACGCTAGTAACAACGGGAGTGTGCGCAGTGGTGTAGACTGATTGGTGGTGGTGCTTGTGTTTCCTATCACTCAGAAGAAGCAAGCTAAGGTGACAACAATGCCTGCCATGAACGATTCCAAGCTGCATTGAATGTTCAAAATCATAGGATAAGAACACTTTTAAAGCCTCCAAGGATAACATGATCCAACTTTCAAAACAAGTCCTTTTTGGATAGCCACAGTAGTCAACTAGCTAGCTAGATAGCTGTTTTTGGCTAGCCACAGCAGTCAACTAGCTAGCTCGGTACCTGTTTAGCTTTCTAGCACATTCACTAATTTGTTTGTAAACAATTAGCTACGACATGTTCTTGTTAAACTGTCAACAGAGTAGTTAGCAAGCAACAAGCAGAATGACAGTCTAAAAACCACTTTAGGACAAATAAACATGATTTGACCGTTCAGACACAAATCACATTGCCAGGAATCAGATTTGTATCTGACTTCAAACCTCCTATGAAGGTGGTTTGAAACGTGGCTTGATCTGATTCCATGTGTTTTTTGGCTGTTCAGACTGCAGGAAAAATAACAGATTCAAATCAGATATGCAAATAAATTGGATTTGAGTAACTTCAAACTGCCGATGTGAACAAGCCTTTATAGATTCAACAGAAATACAATGTATCCCATTTAGCCATTACCAGAGTGTGTTTGACAGCTCATTACAAACATTTCTGTGGTCATAACGCTAACGGGGGGAAAAAATCACAGACAAAAGCTAGAGTATGAAAGAGTCACAGGTGTAAAGTGAAAGCAATCAATCTAACGAGATTTAAGTGAAAAGTGGATTTTGCACCCCTCAAACACAGGAAATAGATTGCTGAAAAAGACAGATCCTCAGGTAGGCCTGGTTTCTAATGATGGGCTGCTAGACACGCTGTGTCTCCTCTCTGATCCTCATACTGTATCTGACTTAGGAGATACATAAACCACAATACCGCTGCCACAGCCTCCAGACACACTGCACTGTGTTTGTGTGTGTGTGTGTGTGTGTGTGTGTGTGTGTGTGTGTGTGTGTGTGTGTGTGTGTGTGTAATAGCTACTGACAACTCCACAGGGAGAGAGGAGATTGGAGAGAGTGGACCTGAAAATATCCCCTCCTAAGTATGCAATAAGTAACAGTGAGGTTTGTTAAGATGGAATAAAAAATCTGCCCCGAAAACAAATAGATTTCATCCATCCTTCACGGTGAGAGAGAGAGTGAGTATAAGAGAGGAGAGAGAGGGAGAAAAGAGATGACAAAAAGTATCTGGTTTAATGGTGGGGGTTATGCGATTCTGCCAATGTCATCTTTGCAGTGTGTGATTATTTAAAGCGAATGGAGCTAAGTCAGCCAGGCAGGGCTGAAGACACAAGACAATGGGAGGAATGGGAGAGACAGGTCCAGGATTACACTGAGAGGATCTAGCGGAAGCTTTACATGCACTAATTTACCTAAGCCTTACATTATAGTCACCAACCTATAGACCGTCATCCTTCCTCTGAATTACGCCACTTTCAGAAAAAACATGTAGTTCACTAATATTTAGATGAAACCATATTTAATACATCCATCTTGGGGAAAACACACAAATATGGTCACTGGAGATGGCTTGAGCTGACAAACGGGTTAAAGACTGCATTACAGAGACAAGAATGTGTTTTAGAGATAGCTTAGGTGTAGAACAATCCCTCATTGTCTCAAAATCATCTGGGAAACTAAGCCAGTGTGGGGTTAAGACGACCCACGTGCAGATAACGACAGGATGGACCCATAGTGGTTTATGATGCCCCAATCTGCATGAGGGGGGTTGAACCAACCATGACTGAGCATTGTTAGTGTCAGCTATATATAAGACTCTGCATTTGTGTAAAGGTTAGGTTACTCGGTCCAACACTCAAGGGTGGGGGGTCGACCAGCCTCATTATTGCAATAATTAATCGATATTAAATAAAGATGATTGTTTGAATAAGTAACCAAATCTCTCTCAGAACTGAATTTCCACGACAGGATATATCCAGGAAACTACTCTTTACCTCAAATTACAGTAGTAGTATATACAGTGCATTCAGAAAGAATTCAGACCCCTTGACTTTTTACAGATTTTGTTGTTACTAGAGGTCGACCGATTAATCGGAATGGCCGATTAATTAGGACTGAGTTCAAGTTTTCATAACAATCGGAAATCTGTATATTTGTGCGCCGATTTGCCGATTTTTAAATTAGATTTTTTTAGCACCTTTATTTAATCTTTATTTAACTAGACAAGTCAGTTAAGAACAGATTCTTATTTTCAATGACCGCATAGGAACGGTGGGTTAACTGCCTCGTTCAGGGGCAGAAAGACAGATTTTCACCATGTCAGCTCGGGGGATCCAAACTAGTCCAATGCAATAACGACCTGTCTCTCTCTCGTTGCACTCCACAAGAAGACTGCCTGTTACGCAAATGCAGTAAGCCAAGGTAAGTTGCAAGCTAGCATTAAACTTATCTTATAAAAAACAATCAATCATAATCACTAGTTAACTACACATGGTTAATGATATTACTAGATATTATCTAAGTATCTGACTGAGCGGTGGTAGGCAGAAGCAGGCGCGTAAACATTCATTCAAACAGCACTTTCCTGCATTTTGCCAGCAGCTCTTCGTTGTGCGTCAAGCATTGCGCTGTTTATGACTTCAAACCTATCAACTCCCGAGATGAGGCTGGTGTGACCGAAGTGAAATGGCTGGCTAGTTAGCTTGCGCTAATAGCGTTTCAAACTTCACTCGCTCTGAGCCTTGGAGTGGTTGTTCCCCTTGCTCTGCATGGGTAACGCTGCTTCGATGTGGTGGCTGTTGTCCTTGTGTTGCTGGTTCGAGCCCAGGGAGGAGCGAGGAGAGGGACGGAGGCTATACTGTTACACTGGCAATACTAAAGTGCCTATAAGAACATCCAATAGTCAAAGGTTAATGAAATACAAATTGTATAGAGGAAAATAGTCCTATAATAACTACAACCTAAAACTTCTTACCTGGGAATATTGAAGACTCATGTTAAAAGGAACCACCAGCTTTCATATGTTCTCATGTTCTGAGCAAGGAACTGAAACGTTAGCTTTCTTACATGGCAAATATTGCACTTATATGTTCTTCTCCAAAACTTTGTTTTTGCATTATTTAAACCAAATTGAACACATTTCATTATCTACTTGAGGCTAAATTGATTTTATTGATGTATTATATTAAGTTAAAATAAGTGTTAATTCAGTATTGTTGTAATTGTCATTATTACAAATATATTTATATTTTTTAAAATCGGCCGATTAAATCGGTATCTGCTTTTTTGGTCCTCCAATAATTGGTATCGGTTTCAAAAATCATAATCGGTCGACCTCTAGTTGTTACAGCCTTATTCTAAAATTGATTAAATATTTTTTTTTTCTCATCAATCTACACACAATACCCTATAAAGACAAAGTGAAAACAGGTTTTGGAATTTTTTGCTAATTTATTCAAAACAAATAACAGAAATACCTTATTACACAAGTATTCAACCCCTTTGTGAGACTCAAAATTGAGCTCAGGTGCATCCGGTTTTCATTGATCATCCTTGAGATGTTTCTACAACTTGATTGGAGTCCACCAGTGGTACATTGGGATGGGACATGATTTGGAATGGCACACAACTGTCTATATAAGGTCCCACAGTTGACAGTGCATGTCAGAGCAAAAACCAAGTCACGAGGTCGTAGGATTTATCCGTATAGCTCCGAGAGAGGATTGTGTCGAGGCACAGATCTGGGGAAGGGTACCAAAAAATGTCTGCAGCATTGAAGGTCCCCAAGAACACAGTCGCCTCAATCACTCTTAAACTGAAGAAGTTTGGAATCCCTAAGACTCTTCCTAGAGCTGGCCGCCCGGCCAAACTGAGCAATCGGGGAGAAGGGCCTTGGTCAGGGAGGTGACCAAGAACCCGATGGTGAACCTGACAGAGCTCCAGAGAACCTTCTAGAAGAACAAACATCTCTACAGCACTTCACCAATCAGGCCTTTATGGTAGAGTGGCCAAACGAAAGCCACTCCTCAGGAAAATAGTTTGCCAAAAGGCACCTAAGGACTCTCAGACTTTTCTGGTCTGATGAAACCAAGATTGAACTGTTTGGCCTGAATGAAAAGCGTCACGTCTGGAGGAAACCTGGCACCCTCCCTACGGTGAGGTTGTGGGGGTGTTTTTCAGCAGCAGGGACTGGGAGACTAGTCAGGATCGAGGGAAAGATGAACAGAGCAAAGTACAGAGAGATCCTTGATGAAAACCTGCTCCAGAGCATTCAGGAACTCAGATTGGGGCTAAGGTTCACCTTCCAACAGGACAACGTCCATAAGCACACAACCAAGACAATGCAGTAGTGGCTTCGGGACAAGTCTCTGAATGTCCTTGAGTGGCCCAGCCAGAGCCCGGACATGAACCTGATCCAACATCTCGGGAGAGACCTGAAAATAGCTGTGCAGCGACACTCCCCATCCAACCTGACAGAGCTTGAGAGGATCTGCAGAGAAGAATGGGACCAATCCCCCAAATAAAGGTGTGCCAAGCTTGTAGCGTCATACCCAAGAAGACTCGAGGCTGTAATCACTGCCAAAGGCGCTTCAACAAAGTATTTCGTAAAGGGTCTGAATACTTATGTAAATGTGATAATTCCGTTTTTTTATTTTTAATACATTTGTAAACATTTCTAAAAACCTGTTTTTGCTTTGTCATTATGGGGTACTGTGTGTAGATTGATGAGGGGGAAAAAACTATTGAATCAAGTTTAGAATAAGTAACGTAACAAAATGTGAAAAAAGTCAAGGAGTCTGTGTCACGATCGTCGTATGGAGTGGACCAGAGCGCAGCGGGGTGTGAATACATTCTTCATTATTGAATGAAGAACACGAAGAACACTTAAACAAAACAACAAAAAACGAATAAGACGACCGTGACCGCTATATAACCTATGTGCTAACGTATAACATAGACAATAACCCACGGAATACCCAAAGAAGATGGCTGCCTAAATATGGTTCCCAATCAGAGACAACGATAAACACCTGCCTCTAATTGAGAACCAATCTAGGCAACCAAAGACCTACATAAACACCTAGATGGAAACAACCCCATAAATCTACAAAACCCCTAGACAGTACAAACACCCTAGATGAGACAAAAACACACGTCACCCATGTCACACCCTGACCTAACCAAAATAATAAAGAAACAAAGAATACTAAGGTCAGGGCGTGACAGTCTGAATACTTTTCCCGAATGCACTGTAGATATATTGTATATATACAGTAAGACTGATTTCTACCCAAATACCAAAGCACCCTAAGTTAGATGGATTCCTGCCTCCATCTCCTTCTCTCATTCCTTCCTATCTCATCTGATCTCCCCATCTTATTACTTTCTCACAGATCTTATTTCTCCAGTTATCTTTAACGCCTACTGTATCTTATTGCTTTTTGAATGTAATCTTCACTGAGCTTCCAGCTAGACTGACACCCACAGCTTTCTATAGCTTATCATAGCCTAGTGGCTCACTGTCCACTTAGGTTGACATAGCTAAGCCTGGGTGAAAGACCCTTTCTCTTTCTGGAAAAGGGCAGAAAAGCCTGAAGAAAGGAATAGATACCTGCACTGTTGACAGCTCCTGTATACTGTTTCTAATTGCAACAGGCGTCTACATCAGTTTTTCTTCTTCTGTTTTTTTGGGCTATGCATCAGGAAAACTGCTGGATGTACATACACTACTTTTCAAGAACTTGACCCTGGCTAGGGGGGACAGCTAGCTGCAGGTCGTTCACGGCACACCTGTTTTCACTTCAAATCAAATTGGATTGGTCACATACACATGGTTAGAAGATGTTATTGCGAGTGTAGCGAAATGCTTGCATACTTTTTTTATACACTTTATAACTTTGACCCAGTGTTTAGCTACCCTGCAGACAAGGTCCCCTACCTCCATCTCCTCATCCAAACAACACAGTTCTGCCTGTAACTATACTGCAGAATGCAGAATGAGCGCATGCTAGAGGAACTGAACTTGACAAGTAGAGTTTTGATGCAGAATTATGCTGGAAGATTTGAATTGAACAAGCTGACTTTGAGGTAAAAAAGACTAGTTCTCTTGGGCTGAGAGAGCTGAGAGCTCATTTACAGCCAGCTGCCTAAATGAAGCTTACTCCTCGAGCTGTGAACGTCTTTGTGTAACAGATGGGCCAATGTCTGGATTCCTCTTCTCATTAACATTTGGATAAAAACAATGCTTTTACAAGACGTGCCGCAAATTGAGAACGCAAACACACAGACCAGCTGTTGTTGTTGTGTTGTTTGGAGGAATATTTGCATATTTATGACTCCACACACCTGGGGGGAGGTCAGAACAGAAGCATATGGATGGAAGTGTGCAAAGCTGTTGATGTAGGGAACAGTATGTAGAGAGTTTGACAAACTGTCCTCCATGATGGCACCAAACGATAGAAACGTTCTTCTTTGCATTTTTACTTGTAGGCCTAATTGTTTTGGAAAATATGTTGGCAACATGGCATGCACTTGCGTAGTGAAGATTTGGCAAACCTTGCTATATGGTGCATTGGCTGTGTACAGTAACCTACCTGTGGTTCCTTCTGTAGTCGTACGTGTGTTCCCCTGTGGCCTGATAGGGATCTCTTCACCACGGTGTGATGCCGGAAGTGATAATAACCCCCAAACACCTGCAGACACAGAAAAATAACATTGAGACACTGATATGCAGTCCCAATGAAAACCAAAGATACATGACGATAGCACTAGTGCACCCATGTACACACGTATACACACGCGCACGCAAACACACATTACATTCTCAGATCGCTAGAGACAGACAAATTTATTTTATAAAACGGTTACATTTGGATCCTGGATGCTGATGGTTGATAGCAGGGAGTGCCTGTTACCAGTTCCATTACATGTATCAATGTGCATCCACTGTCCCACAGCCCATCCAGGCATACATAAACTTAATCTCCCCTGGAAAAAAGGGTCTAGACATTATTTCCCCATGCTCCCTGGCTAGTATTTGGTTTGGTACAGCGGGGGTTAATATAAGCCTCGCTGTGTGCTCATCCGACCTGTACAGAAAGCCACAGTTTTTTAAAATCTCTGCCGTGCCATGCATATGAACGTCATGAGACTGACAGCTTCTGTGACCCAGGCAAATTCATTTATCAGGATCACTATAATGGATATAGCCAAAGAATAGTAAATAGAAACAAAGGTAAAACAAACGAAAATGCACATTGTTTGCTGTCATTTCAGCTGCTTGATGTGATTGTGTGTTAGCTTTAGTTGGCTAGGCAACTAGCTAGTGCTTATAAAAAGTCTACACCCCCTCGAACGTTTTCACATTTTGTTGAGTTACACTGCCTGCGTGAATAGGCCACTTCAGGTTATCAGTGATGTGCATGCCGAGAAACTTGAAGCTTTTCAACCTCTCCACTGCGGCCCCGTTAATTTGAGGAGCGTGCTCTCTCCATGATCAGTTCTTTTGTTTTGTTGACATTGAGGGAGAGGTTATTTTTCTGGCACCGCTTCGCCAGGGCCCTCACCTCCTCCCTTTAGTCTTGTCGTTGTTGGTAATCAGGCCTACCATGGTTGTCGTCTGCAAACTTAAAGATTGAGTTCGAGACGTGCGTAGCCACACAAAGAGTACAGGACGGGGCTGAGCATGCAACCTTGTGGGGTGTTGAGGATCAGCATAGCAGAGGTGTTGTTGCCTACCTTCACCACCTGGTGTTGGCCTGTCAGGAAGTCCAGGACCCAGTTGCACAGGGCGGGGTTCAGGCCCAGGGGCTTGAGCTTAGTGATGTGCTTGGAGGGTACTATGGTGTTGAAGGTTGAGCTGTAGTCGATGAACACCCTTTTTACACAGGTATTCCTCTTGTCCGGATGGGATAGGGCAGTGCAGTGCGATGGCGATTGCGTCATCTGTGGATCTGTTGGGGCGGTATGCAAATTGTAGTGGGTTTAGGGTGTTGGTTAAGGTGGAAGTGATATGTTACTTAACAAGCCTCTCAAAGCCCATGATGACAGAAGTGAGTGCTACCAGGCGATAGTCATTTAGGTCAGTTACCTTTGCTTTCTTGGGTTCAGGAACAATGGTGGACATCTTGAAGCAAGTGGGGACAACAGACTGAGATAGGGAGAGATTGAATATGTCCGTAAATATTCCAGCCAGCTGGTCTGCCCATGCTCTGAAGACGGGCTTGGGATGCCATCTGGGCCGGCAGCCTTGTGAGGATTAACACGCTTAAATGTCTTACTCAGGTCGGCCACAGAGAATGAGAGCTCACAGTCCTAGTGGGTGGCAGCGGCACGCATCGGCGGCACTGTGTTTTTATTAAAGCGGGCAAAGAAAGTGAAATGTCGTCGACTTTACAATCCGTGATTGTCTGGATTTTGGTGTCTGCGCTGTTGAATTGCAACTCCACTTTGTCCCTGTACTGACCTTTTGGCTGTTTGATTGCTATACGGAGGGCATAGCTGGAATGCAATGTTTCAATGTTTCAATGTTTCCAGTTACCTTTCCATGGTTAAATGCGGTGGTTTGCGCTTTCAGTTTTGTGTAAATATTGCCTTCTATGCACGGTGTTTGGTTCGGATAAGTTCTATTTGTCCTAGTGGGAACAACATCCTCTATGCACTTCCTGATGAACTCAGTCACTGAGTCAGTGTATACGTCAATGCTATTCTCAGAGGCAACCCAGAACATATCCCAGTCCGCTTGATCAAAACAATTCCGATTGGTTTGCAGACGACAACCATGGTAGGCCTGATTACCAACAACGACAATTTCTGCCTATAGGAGGGGAGTAGCAGAATAGAGGCATGATCTGATTTGCCAAAGGGAGGGCGGGGGAGGGCCTTGTAGCCATCCCGGAAGGGGGAATAGCAATGATCAAGAGTTTTCTATGAGCGAGTAGCACAGGAGATTTGTTGATAAATCTTTGGTAGTGTTTTCCTCATATTCACTTTATTAATTCCCAAGCTACAGTAAATGCTACCTCAGAACATGTGTTTTTCAGTTTGCACAAAGTCCAGTGTAGTTCCTTAAGCCGTTACGGTGTTGGCTTGAGGGGGAATATACACAGCCAGGACGATGACCGAAGATAATTCTCTCAGGAGGTAATGAGGTTGACATTTGATGGTGAGGTATTCCAGATCACATTATGAGTAGTTTATCATGAAACATACATTTCACCTTTATTTTTCTTCCTTTCTTCCTGTCCGTGCGATGTATGGAGAACCATGCTGGAAGGACGTGGACAGTATATCCGGAGGGATCCATCACTGAGTAACTGCCTCCTTTTTTCAAGCATGGTGGTGGCTGCATCATGGTATGGGTATATTTGGCATCGGCAAAGACTGGGCAATTTTTCAGGATGAAAAGAAATGGGGTGGAGCTCAGCACAGCCAAAATCCTAGAGGAAAACCTGCTTCAGTCTGCTTTACACCAGACACTGGGAGAGGAATTCACCTTTCAGCAGGACAATAACAACATGCTTACCAAGAAGATAGTGGATGTTTCTGAGTGACAAATTTATCTATGGCAAGAGTTGAAAATTGCTGTCTATCCCTGATCCCGAACACCTTGACAGAGTTTAAAGAATTTTGAAAAGAATAATGGGCAAATATTGCACAATACAGGTGTGTAAAGCAGTTATGAGATTTACTCAAGAAGACTCACAGCTGTAATTGCTACCAAATGTGTTTCTAAGATGTATTGACTCAGGGGGGTGAATACATACATTAGAGTATTTTGTGTAGATCATAGACAGAAAATGACAATTAAAATCAATTTTAATCCCACTTTGTAACACAATACAATTTGAGGGAATCTAAAGGGGTGTAACGGTTTTCTGTATGAGAAGGAGAGTTGGACCAAAATGCAGCGTGTAGATTTCGATCCATGTATTAATAAACAACCGTAAAACACGAATCAATACAAACACTACAAAATAAAGACCGTAACGAAAACCTAAACAGCCCTATCTGGTGAAAACACATAGACAGGAACAATCACCCACAAACACACAGTGAAACCCAGGCTACCTAAATATGGTTCCCAATCAGAGACAATGACGAACACCTGCCTCTGATTGAGAACCATATCAGGCCGAACATAGAACTGGACAAACTAGACATGTAACATAGAATGCCCACTCAGATCACACCCTGACCAACCAAAACATAGAAACATACAAAGTAAACTATGGTCAGGGTGTGACAAGGAGATTGTCGCCTATTTCTCCATTATTTTTTAAATCATTAATCGCTGAAGTTTTTGTTGCCTATTTGTCAATTATTTATTAAATCATTATTTATTGAAGTTATTGTCTCTCGTCATCATTGCACCTCTGCTAGCTAGCTTCATGCCAATGATTTGTTCAGCATAGCAACTTGGAATGAATATAATGAAAAACATGATAAAACATGATAATATAAAATAACCATCAGCCTGTTTGGTCAATTTCAGAACCTCAGAACTAGGGGTTTGCCGACATGGCCATACAGGTATTCATTATTGTTTCAGTAAATTGAGAGTTGATAGTTGGATCGGATGATACTTGTGATCGGAGAAAAACTTGTGTTTTAATATGCCTAAATATATGTTGGCAAAATACCTCCCTGCACGTTCTCACTGCAAAAAAAGCTGCAGATTAGGAGCTGCGTGCGGACGGATGGGTGTGTTTGTGTCTGTGTGTCCTCAACTTGCATTGGGCAGATCAGTCAGAAAGTGCATTAGCGGTTCATTTTTTTCTCTACCCTTGCCCCACTTGTTAGATATTATGCACATTGATAGTTTGGGAGAAAACATACTCGACCATGTGATTTATCATAGTAGCAGGTAGCAGCAATCTAAATGATCAGACTGAAAACGTGAGGAAATGTGATCGGGTAAAATTATGGGCAACCAGGTGAAATACAGCTTCACTCCATCCAATCAGAGCGGCAGGATCAACATACTGCCAGCCCTTCTCTTTACAGACAGGCAAACTAGTCAGTTGAGTTATTTAGACCACACACATGACTGACTCAAAGACAAGACAGTATGGTTTAGAAAAGATGCTTGCTGGCACCCGAAAATATTTTGATCATAATCGTAGAAATTATGTATCATATTCGTTACAATACTTGTTTTCTCCGACCACTCGGCACACCCATACTCAGAACTAACAACAGGCTTTAGCCCATACTATATCGTCTGGTGGAAGGATGAAATAAAACTTTCACTGAACTAAAATATAAACGCAACAATTTCAAAGATTTTACTGAATTACAGTTCATTATTGAAAATCAGTCAATTGAAATAAATATATCATACCCTTTTTTATTTATTCATTATTTTACCAGGTAAATTGACTGAGAACACATTCTCATTTACAGCAACAACCTGGGGAATAGTTTCAGGGGAGAGGAGGGGGATGAATGAGCCAATTGTAAACTGGGGATTATTAGGTGACTGTGATGGTTTGAGGTCCAGATTGGGAATTTAGCCAGGACACCAGGGTTAACACCCCTACTCTTACAATAAGTGCCATGGGATCTTTAATGACCTCAGAGAGTCAGGACACACGTTTAATGTCCCATCTGAAAGACGGCACCCTACACAGGGCAGTGTCCCCAATCACTGCCCTGGGGAATTGGGATATGTTTTAGACCAGAGGAAAGAGGGCCTCCTACTGGCCCTCCAACACCACTTCCAGCAGCATCTGGTCTCACATCCAGGGCCTGACCAGGACCAGCCCTGCTTAGTTTCAGAAGCAAGCCAGCAGTGGTATGCAGGGTGGTATGCTGCTGGCCCTCACTTCACACCCTAATCTATGGATTCCACATGACTAGGAATACAGATATGCATCTGTTGGTCACAGATACCTTAAAAAAGGTATAGGCGTGGATCAGAAAACCAGTCAGTATCTCGAGTGACCACCACTTGTCTCATTTGTCTCATGCAGTGGGACACATCTCCTTTGCATAGAGTTGATCAGGCTGTTGATTGTGGCCTGTGGAATGTTGTCCCACCTCTCTTCAAAGGTTGTGCGAAGTTACTGGATATTAGCAGAAACATGCTGTCGAGACAGAACAACCCAAACATGCTCAATGGGTGACATGTCTGGTGAGTATGGAGGCCATGGAAGATCTGGGACATTTTCAGCTTCCAGGAATTGTGTACAAATCCTTGCAACATGGGGCCGTGAATTATCATGCTGAAACATGAAGTGATAATCCCTGGGTTCTCATGCCTTATTGCTTAAACAACACAAAAACACACAATATGTGCGACACACACATATTCATTGTAGTACCTGCAGACACAGAGACACACTCATACATCTATCTCACACCTGCAAAGTGGACCGAGAGACCCAGCCAGTGAAGGATACTTGTCCTCACTATGCATAAACACACACCACACCTCCATAGACTAAGACATCTATTACCCATGGCTGAGGATGGATGGTAACATCCATCTCAGGTCATTAGCAGTAGCAGACATATCCATTAAGAAAACAACCCCCAGTTACTGTGCCACTGGGACACATACTTCATAATGCTGGTGCCATCGTCCATTACACAATCCCATTCACTCAAGAAACAGCTTTTAATGCTAGGGAAAGGCAGATACTGTACACTACACCCTTCCTCTGTCCTCCTCACAACCTTCTGTCTGTGACCTCCAACTTTGCTGTCAATCTGGCAATACCTGAGTGGTACCAAAGTTCTGTATCACTGACTGTTCACAAGTCAAGGACCCCATACAGACAGACAGAGACAGAGAGAGACAGGGGGACAGCAGCACACTAGAGAAAAATGACAGGGGCAGGCAGGAACAGATCATACATAGCCTCCTACTTTTATTTTATTAGGCAAGTCAGTTAAGAACAAATTCTTATTTATGACGGCCTATCCCGGCCAAACCCTAACCCAGACGACACTGGGCAAATTTTGCGCCGCCCTATGGGACTCCCAATCACTGTAGGTGGTGATACAGCCTGGAAGCAAACCAGGGTCTGTAGTGACATCTCTAGCATTGAGATGCAATGCCTTAGACCACTGCGCCACTACATGGTCCCTAACAGCCCGGGAATGTGCACGGGAGGTGGAGGAGAGACATCATCCCCCTACATCTGCATATATTCACTGGAGAGCTGCGTTTGTTTGTGGAAGTGTTCCATTATGTACTGTAGTGTAATGCCACTGGGAACTGACTCACCTTCACACAGCTAGCGGTGCGGAGAAGAGATGAGGGGAGGGAGAGAACAAGGGAAGAGGGTGGGGGCAGAGTGATAGAAGGAGGGAAGAGAGGGAAAGATAAATAGGGAGAGAGAAAGAGAGAGCGGGGGAGGCTGTGACAGACGGGCCAGGCAGGATGGATGTGTGTGAGGAGAGAGAACTGCAGACGCAGCAGGACAGAGAGCTGCTCTCTGGGGGCAGCAGGATTCTGCAGGCTTGCGTATTTGCAGTCAGAGACCTGCATGAGACACTGAGCAGTGTGTGTGTGTGTGTGTGTGTGTGTGTGTGTGTGTGTGTGTGTGTGTGTGTGTGTGTGTGTATCTGTGTCTGAATGACATTTTAGTGGGGTCACGATGGCAAATGTTGTTGTTGTCTTAGTTGATTAGCTGTTGTTGTCTTACCTGTTGTTGCCTTAGTTAGCTTTCCCAATCAACACCTGTGATTGCTTTATGCCTCGCTTTATGTCTCTCTCAAATGTCAATATGCCTTGTACACTGTTGATTAGGATAGTTATTATTGTCTTAGTTTACTGCGGAGCCCCTAGTCCCACTCAAGATGCCTCAGATACCTCCTTTGTCCCACCTCCCTCACATGTGGTGACCTCACCCAGCATAACTAGCCCGTCCAGAGATGCAACCTCTCTTATCATCACTTGGTGCCTGGGTTTACCTCCACTGTACCTGCACCCCACCATACCCCTGTCTGTACATTATGCCCTGAATCTATTCTACCACGCCAAAAATCTGCTCCTTTTATTCTCTGTCCCCAACGCACTAGACGACCAGTTTTGATAGCCTTTAGCCGAACCCTCATCTTACTCTGTTCCTCGGGTGATGTGGAGGTTAAACCCAGGCCCTACGTGTCCCCAGGCACTCTCATTTGTTGACTTCTGTAACCAAAGAAGCCTTGGTTTCATGCATGTTAACATCAGAAGCCTCCTCCCTAAGTTTGTTTTACTCACTGCTTTAGCACACTCCGCCAACCCTGATGTCCTTGCCGTTTCTGAATCCTGGCTTAGGAAGGACACCAAAAATTCTGAGATCTCCATACCCAACTACAACATTTTCCATCAAGATAGAACTGCCAAAGGGGGGAGAGTTGCAATCTACTCCAGAGATAGCCTGCAAGGTTCTGTCATACTTTCCAGGTCTATGCACAAACAGTTCGAGCTTCTAATTAAAAAAATGAATCTCTCCAGAAATAAGTCTCTCACTGTTGCCGCCTGTTATAGACCCCCCTCAGCTCCCAGTTGTGCCCTGGACACCATATGTGAATTGATTGCCCCCCATCTATCTTCAGAGTTCATTCTGTTAGGTGACCTAAACTGGGAAATGCTTAACACCCCGGCAGTCCTACAATCTAAACTAGATGCCCTCAATCTCACACAAATTATCAAGGACAACCCTAAACCTGGTACAATCCTAAATCCAGAAACATGGGCTCCCTCATAGATATTATCATGACCAACTTGCCCTCCAAATACACCTCTGCTGTTTTCAATCAGGATCTCAGCGATCACTGCCTCATTGCCTGCATCCGCTATGGGTCAGCGGTCAAACGACCACCCCTCATCACTGTCAAACGCTCCCTAAAACACTTCTGTGAGCAGGCCTTTCTAATCGACCTGGCTCGGGTATCCTGGAAGGATATCGACCTGGCCCGTGTATCCTGGAAAGATATTGATCACGTCAGTCGATGATGCCTGGTCGTTCTTTAAAAGTAATTTCCTCACCATCTTAAATAAGCATGCCCCATTCAAAAATGTAGAACACTCCAGACCTGACTGCCCTCGACCAGCACAAAAACATCCTGTGGCGGACTGCACTAGCATCGAATAGTCCCCGCGATATGCAACTTTTCAGGGAAGTCAGGAACCAATACACGCAGTCAGTCAGGAAAGCAAATACTAGCTTTTTCCAACAGAAATTTGCATCCTGTAGCTCTAACTCCAAAAAGCTTTGGGACACTGTAAAGTCCATGGAGAATAAGAGCACCTCCTCCAAGCTGCCCACTGCACTGAGGTTAGGTAACACTGTCACCACCGATAAATCCACAATAATCGAGAATTTCAATAAGCATTTCTCTACGGCTGGTCATGCTTTCCTCCTGGCTACCCCAACCCGGCCAACAGCTCCGCACCCCCCGCAGTTACTTGCCCAAGCCTCCCCAGCTTCTCCTTCACCCAAATCCAGATAGCTGATGTTCTGAAAGAGCTGCAAAACCTGGACCAGTACAAATCAGCTGGGCTAGACAATCTGGACCCTCTCTTTCTAAAATTATCAATCCGGTTTCCTAGCTGGTGACGGGTGCACCTCAGCCACGTTCAAGGTACTAAACAATATCATAACAGCTAACGATAAAAGAGAGTACTGTGCAGTACTCATATTCATCGACCTGGCCAAGGCTTTCGACAATCCCTGTATTCTTAACGGCAGACTCAACAGCCTTGATTTCTCAAATGACCGCCTCGCCTGGTTCACCAACTACTTCTCAGACAGAGTTCCGTGTGTCAAATCGCAGGGCCTGTTGTCTGGACCTGTGGTGGTCTCTATGGGGGTAGCACAGGGTTCAATTCTCGGTCCGACTCTTTTCTCTGTATATAACAATGATGTCGCTCTTGCTGCGGGTGATTCCCTGATCCACCTCTACGCAGACGACACCATTCTGTATACATTTGGCCCTTCTTTGGACACTGTGTTAACTAACCTCCAAACAAGCTTCAATGCCATACAACACTCCTTCCATTGCCTCCAACTGCTCTTAAACGCTAGTAAAGCCAAATGCATGCTTTTCAACCATTCGCTGCCCGCACCCGCCCGCCCGACTAGCATCACTACTCTGGATGGTTCTGACTTAGAATATGTGGACAACTACAAATACCTAGGTGTCTGGTTAGACTGTAAACTCTCCTTCCAGACTCACACTAAGCATCTCCAATCCAAAATTAAATCTAGAATCGGCCTCCTATTTTGCAACAAAGCCTGCTTGACTCACGCCGCCAAACATACCCTTGTAAAACTGACTGTCCTACCAATCCTCGACTTCGGCGATGTCATTAACAAAATAGCTTCCAATACTCCAGCAAACTGGATGCAGTCTATCACAGTACCATCCATTTTGTTACCAAAGCCCCTTATACCACCCACCACTGCGACCTTTATGCTCCAGTCGGCTGGTCCTCGCTACATATACACTGGTCATCCCCAAAGCCAACACCTCTGTTGGCCGCCTCTCCTTCCAGTTCTCTGCTGCCAATTACTGTAACGAATAGCAAAAATCGCTGAAGCTGGAGACTTATATTTCCCTCACTAACTTTAAACATCAGCTATCTGAGCAGCTAACCGATCGCTGCAGCTGTACATAGCCCATCTGTAAATAGCCCACCCAATCTACCTACCTCATCCCCATATTGTTTTTATTTACTTTTCTGCTCTTTTGCACACCAGTATTTCTACTTACACATCATCATCATCTGCTCATCTATTACTCCAGTGTTAATCTGCTAAACTGTAATTACTTCGCTACTCTGGCCTATTTATTGCCTTTCCTCCTCACGGCATTTGCACACACTGTATATAGACTTTTTCTTTCTTCTATTGTGTTATTGACTGTACCCTTGTTTATTCCATGTGTAACTCTGTGTTGTTGTTTGTGTCGCACTGCTTTGCTTTATCTTGGCAAGGTCGCAGTTGTAAATGAGAACTTGTTCTCAACTAGCTTACCTGGCTAATTAAATAAAGGTGAAATTTAAAAAAATAGATAAAAAAATGTCAGTACAGTATGAACAGTACGTGACACATGCTCAGTTCGTTCAGGTATGTGTGTCTGTGTGTGAAAGAGAAAGAGCGAAATATAGAAAGGGAAATAATCTTGCTGAAGATAGACTGTACTGTCCATGTTAGTGTGTGACTCATGCTGTGTTCAGGTGTGTGTGTGTGTGTGTGTGTGTGTAGGGGGTCAGAGATGGGCACCAGGTATAACGTTTATAGGTTATACAGTGCCTTGCGAAAGTATTCGGCCCCCTTGAACTTTGCGACCTTTTGCCACATTTCAGGCTTCAAACATAAAGATATAAAACTGTATTTTTTTGTGAAGAATCAACAACAAGTGGGACACAATCATGAAGTGGAACGACATTTATTGGATATTTCAAACCTTTTTAACAAATCAAAAACTGAAAAATTGGGCGTGCAAAATTATTCAGCCCCCTTAAGTTAATACTTTGTAGCGCCACCTTTTGCTGCGATTACAGCTGTAAGTCGCTTGGGGTATGTCTCTATCAGTTTTGCACATCGAGAGACTGATATTTTTTCCCATTCCTCCTTGCAAAACAGCTCGAGCTCAGTGAGGTTGGATGGAGAGCATTTGTGAACAGCAGTTTTCAGTTCTTTCCACAAATTCTCGATTGGATTCAGGTCTGGACTTTGACTTGGCCATTCTAACACCTGGATATGTTTATTTTTGAACCATTCCATTGTAGATTTTGCTTTATGTTTTGGATCATTGTCTTGTTGGAAGACAAATCTCCGTCCCAGTCTCAGGTCTTTTGCAGACTCCATCAGGTTTTCTTCCAGAATGGTCCTGTATTTGGCTCCATCCATCTTCCCATCAATTTTAACCATCTTCCCTGTCCCTGCTGAAGAAAAGCAGGCCCAAACCATGATGCTGCCACCACCATGTTTGACAGTGGGGATGGTGTGTTCAGTGTGATGAGCTGTGTTGCTTTTACGCCAAACATAACGTTTGGCATTGTTGCCAAAAAGTTCAATTTTGGTTTCATCTGACCAGAGCACCTTCTTCCACATGTTTGGTGTGTCTCCCAGGTGGCTTGTGGCAAACTTTAAACAACACTTTTTATGGATATCTTTAAGAAATGGCTTTCTTCTTGCCACTCTTCCATAAAGGCCAGATTTGTGCAATATACGACTGATTGTTGTCCTATGGACAGAGTCTCCCACCTCAGCTGTAGATCTCTGCAGTTCATCCAGAGTGATCATGGGCCTCTTGGCTGCATCTCTGATCAGTCTTCTCCTTGTATGAGCTGAAAGTTTAGAGGGACGGCCAGGTCTTGGTAGATTTGCAGTGGTCTGATACTCCTTCCATTTCAATATTATCGCTTGCACAGTGCTCCTTGGGATGTTTAAAGCTTGGGAAATCTTTTTGTATCCAAATCCGGCTTTAAACTTCTTCACAACAGTATCTCGGACCTGCCTGGTGTGTTCCTTGTTCTTCATGATGCTCTCTGCGCTTTTAACGGACCTCTGAGACTATCACAGTGCAGGTGCATTTATACGGAGACTTGATTACACACAGGTGAATTGTATTTATCATCATTAGTCATTTAGGTCAACATTGGATCATTCAGAGATCCTCACTGAACTTCTGGAGAGAGTTTGCTGCACTGAAAGTAAAGGGGCTGAATAATTTTGCACGCCCAATTTTTCAGTTTTTGATTTGTTAAAAAAGTTTGAAATATCCAATAAATGTCGTTCCACTTCATGATTGTGTCCCACTTGTTGTTGATTCTTCACAAAAAATACAGTTTTATATCATTATGTTTGAAGCCTGAAATGTGGCAAAAGGTCGCAAAGTTCAAGGGGGCCGAATACTTTCGCAAGGCACTGTATCCAGTTATGATTTTAATATGCACATTTTCGTGGAATAGTTTGATTTCAATTATAACGTTTTGGTTTCTCAAAATCCTCGTCACGTGGTTAATCATAAATATCGTATTGCTAAAAATCTAAAAGTTCAAATTCAACGAATGTGAGAGCACCAGCCTCTGCCTTATGGACACATTGATACACAGTGATCCATTGACGCTAACGAAATGAGCCCATGGAACTCATAGCCGATAGGGAAATGCAGCAGTAGACCTATAACTTCCACTGTCAACTAAGTAAAAATACATAAAAAGTTATTTAGGTTCTTTCAATAGCATTCATCTATCTACTCAGCCTGTCTGCCTCCCTTTCTATATGTCTTGATATGAACTACTCTTTTTCTCAACTCCCCATTACATATATTTACTATTGGTGTAATGGGGAATTGATCAAAATAAACAAAGGACAAACAATTCACACAATGAAACAAAAAATATGCAAGAATTGGCAGTTGAGCCATTCTGGAGAGAGATTTGCTTATTGCTTCGCCACACACCCCTCCCCTTCTTCTTGTCTCAACATTTAAAATTATACTCTAAACACATTATCTTCATACATACTTTAGATGCTTTTCACTGACAGCCACAACTCAATAATCAGGTAGGTCTATTGCCAAGCGCTCTGCCCAAATTGCAGCATTCCCAAATAGGCATAGGCCTAGAAGCTTGTGATTAGAAACAATCCACAGCAACATTTTTAAAGAAGCTAATTATCTTAAATTCCTCTGTGGTTCATGAAAGTCATGCTTTCTATTGAATTATTTTGAATTATTTTATTTATTTATATAGGCTATAGACAGGAGTAATTATATCGATTTGGAAGATGCTTTTCTACTTACTTCCCTAGCCTATTTGACTGTCCTGTTACAGTACTTTCGGGAAAGTATTCAGACCCCTTAATATTTTCCTCATGTTGTTACGTTACAGCCTTATTCTCAAATGGATTAAATAAAACATTTTCCTCAGCAATCCACACACAATACCCCGTAATGAGAAAGCGAAAGCAGGTTTGTAGAAATGTTTGCAAATGTTTTAAAAATAAAAAACAGAAACCTTATTTACATAATTATTCAGACCCTTTACGATGAGACACAAAATTGAGCTCATGTGCATTCTGTTTCCATTGATCATCCTTGAGTTGTTTCTACAACTTGATTGGTGTCCACCTGTGGTAAATTCAACTGATTGGACACACTTGTTTTTATACAGTGGGGAGAACAAGTATTTGATACACTGCCGATTTTGCAGGTTTTCCCACTTACAAAGCATGTAGAGGTCTGTAATTTTTATCATAGGTACACTTCAACTGTGAGAGACGAAATCTAAAAGAAAAATCCAGAAAATCACATTGTATGATTTTCAAGTAAGTATTTGATACATCAGAAAAGCAGAACTTAATATTTGGTACAGAAACCTTTGTTTGCAATTACAGAGATCATACGTTTCCTGTAGTTCTTGACCAGGTTTGCACACACTGCAGCAGGGATTTTGGCCCACTCCTCCATACAGACCTTCTCCAGATGCTTCAGGTTTCGGGGCTGTCGCTGGGCAATAGGAACTTTCAGCTCCCTCCAAAGATTTTCTATTCGGTTCAGGTCTGGAGATTGGCTAGGCCACTCCAGGACCTTGAGATGCTTATGGAGCCACTCCTTAGTTGCCCTGGCTGTGTGTTTCGGGTCGTTGTCATGCTGGAAGACCCAGACCCATCTTCAATGCTCTTATTGAAGGAAGGAGGTTGTTGGCCAAGATATTACGATACATGGCCCCATCCATCCTCCCCTCAATACGTTGCAGTCGTCCTGTCCCCTTTGCAGAAAAGCATCCCTAAAGAATGATGTTTCCACCTCCATGCTTCACTGTTGGGATGGTGTTCTTGGGATTGTACTCATCCTTCTTCTTCCTCCAAACACGGCGAGTGGAGTTTAGACCAAAAAGCTCTATTTTTGTCTCATCAGACCACATGACCTTCTCCCATTCCTCCTCTGGATCATCCAGATGGTCATTGGCAAACTTCTGACAGGCCTGGACATGCGCTGGCTTGAGCAGGGGGACCTTGCGTGCGCTGCAGGATTTTAATCCATGACGGCGTAGTGTGTAACTAATGGTTTTCTTTGAGACTGCGGTCCCAGCTCTCTTCAGGTCATTGACCAGGTCCTGCCGTGTAGTTCTGGGCTGATCCCTCACCTTCCTCATGATCATTGATGCCCCACGAGGTGAGATCTTGCATGGAGCCCCAGACCGAGGTTGATTGACCGTCATCTTGAACTTCTTAAATTTTCTAGTAATTGCGGCAACAGTTGTTGATTGAGTGTGTGGACAGGTGTCTTTGATACAGGTAATGAGTTCAAACAGGTGGAGTTAATACAGGTAATGAGTGGAGAACAGGAGGACTTCTTAAAGAAAAACTAACAGGTCTGTGGGAGCCGGAATTCTTACTGGTTGGTAGGTGATCAAACACTTACTGTATGTCATGCAATAAAATGCTAATTAATTTCTTAAAAATCATACAATGTGATTTTCTGGATTTTTTAGATTCCGTCTCTCACAGTTGAAGTGTACCTATGATAAAAATTACAGACCTCTATATGCTTTGTAAGTAGGAAAACCTGCCGATTTTGTAGGTTATCAAATACTTGTTCTCCCCACTGTATAAGGTCCCACAGTTGACAGTGCATGTCAGAGCAAAAACCAAGCCATGAGGTTGAGAGAATTATCCGAAAAGCTACGAGTCAGGATTGTGTCGAGGCACAGATCTGGGGAAGGGTACCAAAACAATTCTAAAGGTCCCCAAGAACACAGTGGCCTCCATCACTCTTAAATGGAAGAAGTTTGGAACCACCAAGACTCTTCCTAGAGCTGGCAACCCGGCCAAACTTAGTAATCCGGGGAGAAGGGCCTTGGTCAGGGAGGTGACCAAGAACCCGATGGTCACTCTGACAGAGCTCTAGAGTTCCTCTGTGGAGACAACGATCTCTGCAACACTCCACCAATCAGGCCTTTATGGTAGAGTGGCCAGACGGAAGCCACTCCTCAGTAAAAGGCACATGACAGTCTGCTTGGAGTTTGCCAAAAGGCACCTAAAGACTCTCAGACCATGAGAAACAAGATTCTCTGGTCTGATGAAACCAAGATTGAACTCTTTGGCCTGAATGCCAAGCGTCACGTCTGGAGGAAACCTGGCACCATCCCTACGGTGAAGCTGTGGGAATGTTTTTCAGCAGCAGGGACTGGGAGACTAGTCAGTATCGAGGGAAAGATGAACGGAGCAAAGTACAGAGAGATCCTTGATGAAAACCTGCTCAGGACCTCAGCCTGGGGCTAAGGTTCATCTTCTCAGGACAACGAACTTAAGCACACAGCCAAGACAATTTAGGAGTGGCTTCGGGACAAGTCTCTGAATATCCTTGAGCGTCCAAGCTTGTAGCATCATATCCAAGAAGACTAAAGGCTGTAATTGCTGCCAAAGGTGTTTCAACAAAGTACTGAGTAAAGGGTCTGAATACTTATGTAAATGTGATATATCAGTTGATTATTCTTAACACATTTGCAAAAATGTCTAAAAACGTGTTTTTGCTTTGTCATTATGGGGTATTGTGTGTAGATTGAGGAGAAAAAAAGAATAATGTAATACATTTTAGAATAAGGCTGTAACGTAACAAAAAATAAGTCAAGGGGTCTGAATACTTTCAGAATGCAACTTTCTTAATTTGTCCAGAAGCCAAAGGCACAATCCTAGTCATATTAGCACCTATCCTAGTTGTTGCATCTTTAGATTCCCCCTCTTTCTACACTGAAGAAAGAAATAAACACAGCATGTAAAGTGTAGGTCCCATGTTTCATGAGCTGAAATAAAATATCCAATAAATTTTCCATACGAACAAACCGTTTATTTCTCTCAAATTTTGAGCACAAAGTCGTTTATAATTCTGTAACAGAGCATTTCTTCTTTGCCAAGATAATCCATTCACCTGACAGGGGTGGCATATCGGGAAGCCGATTAAACAGCATGATCATTACACAGGTGCATCATGTGCTGGGGACAATAAAAGGCCACTCTAAAATGTGCAGTTTTGTCACACAAGTCAATGCCACAGATGCCGCAAGTTTTGAGGGAGCGTGCAATTGGCTTGCAGATTGCAGGAATGTCCACCAGAGCTGTTGCTAGAGAATTGAATGTTAATATCTTTACCATAAGCCGCCTCCAACATCGTTCTAGGGAGTTTGGCAGTATGTCCAACCGGCCTCAAAACCGCAGACCATGTCAGCCCAGGACCTGCAGGATTGTATGAGACCAGTCACCCAGACAGCTAATGAAACTGTGGGTTTGCACAACCAAATAATTTTTTGAACAAACTGTCAAAAACCATCTCAGGGAAGCTCATCTGCATGCTTGTCATCCTCACCAGGGTCTTCAACTGACTGCAGTTTGGCGTCGTAACCAACTTCAGTGGGCAAATGCTCAACTTTGATGGTCACTGGCATGCTAGAGAAGTATGCTCTTCACAGATGAGTCATGGTTTCAACTGTACTGGGCAGATGGCAGACTGTATGTATGGCTTCGTGTGGGCGAGGGTTTGCTGATGTCAACATTGTGAACAGTATGGGTATAGGCAGGCATAAGCTACGGACAGCGAACACAAAATTGCGTTTTATCGATGGCAATTTGAATGCACAGAGATACAGTGACAAAATCCTAAGGCCCATGACTGCAGCGCCACTCGGGAGCCACTTATTTGAGCTGTTCTTGCCATAATATGGACTTGTGGACTTGCCATAATATGGACTTGCCATAATATGGTATTTTACCAAGTAGGGCTATCTTCTGTATACCACTTCTACTTTGTCACAACACAACTGACCAGCTCAAACGTATTAAGAAGGAAATAAATTCCACAAATTAACTTTTAACAAGGCACACCTAATTGAAATGCATTGCAGGTGACTACCACATGAAGCTGGTTGAGAGAATGCCAAGAGCGTGCAAAGCTGTCATCAAGACAAATGGTGGCTATTTTGAAGAATCTCAAATCTAAAATATGTTTTGATTTGTTTAAAAAAATAGCTTACCACATTATTCCATGTGTTGTTTCATAGTTTTGATGTCTTCACTATTATTCTACAACAGTAAAAAAAATATATAAAAAAATAAGGAAAACACTGGAATGAGTAGGTGTGTCCAAACTTTGGACTGGTATATTTTATTTTATATATTTTTTTAATAATACAATCTTTGAGAACTAACAACCACCAAAACTACATGCTTAACAGTCAGGGAGATTTGAAAATTCCCAAAACAATACACTTAACAGTATAGATTTTGCTCTCATGTTTGAGTAATAGAACACAGTATTAGCCATGGCAAAATGACTCAGCGAAATTATGTTGGCACGAGCATCACTGCAGATATTGAGATGACCACGATGCAATACTTCGCTTTCACACAGTCATACACAGTGTCTGCTCACTGTAGAATTGCATGAAATTGGTTTAAAAATACAAAATTTTCTCTACAAAGAGCCAACCGCACCCCCTGGTACGTCCCCTGCCACGCCCCCCACCTAAGCTCCTTTTTGAACCAGAAAAACCCTGCACACACACAGACTGCTGGTGACGTGAGTGAATTAGTCATCAGTCTGCAGAATTGATGGGATTTGAGGCTAAGTTCTCCTCTGTGAACTGAGCTGTACAGCGTTTAGGGTGTTAAGCGTATGTGTGTGTGTGTGTGTGAGTGAGAGAGAGAGAGAGAGAGAGAGAGAGAGAGAGAGAGAGAGAGAGAGAGAGAGAGAGATGCAGCAGTTAGGATAAGTGTGGGAGTCATCAGGCTCTGTTATCAAACAGAACAGTCTTAGAATGCTAGCAGCCAGCCAGGCATCAAAGAAACACCCAGCAGCTACAACACATTGCAACACACCTCCTTGTTTCACTTGTTTCACATGTTCATAATCCTACACTACCTGACTCAATGACCTGGAATATGTGCTTGTGTGTGTGTCTGTGCCTGACCTGTCCTGTTTTCTGTTCTTTCTCCTCCAGAGGTATGCTGGCCTCAAATCTGGGCCTGTGCTGTGTATGCCTACAGTATGTTGGTATGTGTGTGTGTGGTGGTGGGGGGGATGTTGGAAGACGCGGTAGTTAGTTAATCGGCCAGGGACAGGATTTATCTTTAGCTTGCCTGCCCATTGGGGCTGGATTGACTGAGACAGAGTCCCTGTCTGGTAGAGGCTCACAGGCTGACCACACCGCTCGCGTCGCGTGTGCGAGTGTTACAAAATACATTTAGAAATCTATGTTATTCAATTATTGCACCTGCACTGCTCGTGCGAGCCAACGAGTCTGTGTTGCCAAGGGCTAAAGTAGAAATCAGTTCTATTTATTTATTTATTTGAATTTGACCCCTTTTTCTCCCCAATTTCGTGGTATCCAATTGTTGTAGTAGCTACTATCTTGTCTCATTTCTACAACTCCCGTACGGGCTCGGGAGAGACGAAGGCTGAATGTCATGCGTCCTCCGATACACAACCCAACCAGCCGTACTGCTTCTTAACACAGCGCGCATCCAACCCAGAAGCCAGCCACACCAATGTGTCAGAGGCTACACCGTGCACCTGGCCACCTTGGCTAGCGCGCACTGTGCCCAGCCCGCCACAGGAGTCGCTGGTGCACGATGAGACAAGGAGATCCCTACCGACCAATCCCTCCCTAACGACGCTAGGCCAATTGTGCGTCGCCCCACGGACCTCCCGGTCGCGGCCGGTTACGACAGAGCCTGGGCGCAAACCCAGAGACTCTGATGGCACAGCTGGCGCTGCAGTACAGCGCCCTTAACCACTGCGCCACCCGGGAGGCCCGAAATCAGTTCTATTTCTGACGCAGATCGCGCTGCAAGTCCTGCCTCTCCCATCTCCTCATTGGTTTATAGAAGCAGGTACCCACGTGCCATCTCCTCATTGGTTATACCCACGTGGGTGACTGAAAGACGAACGAAGTCAGTCGCGGTAATGCACCTAATTTATGAAAGTTGCCAATTGCAATATAAAGTCAAGAGAAGAAAAAGCCTGGAAGGAGGAGAGATGACTAGAAACAATTCGGTTGACCGTTTTATGTGTGGATTAATTGGCAGAGTAGAGGACCTCAATGTTTATATCCCAGGACAAATTAGCTAGCAACAGCAAGCTAGCTAAATAGGTCAAATTAGCTAGAAAGTGCAAGTTAACTAGCTAAATTGCCATAAATGTTTAATGGTTTTCGACCTGTCCCCAAAATAATATAATTGGTTTGTTTTGATATTTTTACCTGCGTGTCGTGATTGCGTTTGGTGTGGGGGGACAAAATAAATTAATGCACGATGGCGTGCATGTGCGCAGCCTGTTTAGGTTCCGTGTCAGTCTATTCATTCCTTGGTGCCTGAGCAGGGGGAGTGCACAACAGCCTATGCAGCTCATTGGAGACTTTCAATCATTTCCATCTCTTAACTTGTTATGGCTGCAATCCCGTTAACGGGATAATTGTCATCAACAACCGCTGAATTACATAGCGCTACATTCAATGAATATTACTAAAAATATTTATATTCATGAAATCACAAGTGCATTATAGGAAAACACAGTTTAGCCTTTTGTTAATCCACCTGTCGTGTCAGATTTTGAAAATATAGTTTACAGCGATCGCAATCCAACCGTTTGTGTAAGTTTATCGATCGCTCGACAAAACATTAAGTACACTTAGCATCAAGTAGCTTGGTCACGAAAATCAGAAAAGCAATCAAATGAATTGTTTACCTTAGCTGATCTTCGGATGTTTTATCTCACGAGACTCGCAGTTACACAATAAATGTTCCTTTTGTTCCATAAAGATCATTTTATATCCAAAATACCTCAGTTTGTTTGGCGCGTTATGTTAAGAAATCATCAGGAAAGAGTGGTCACGACAACGCAGACAAATTCCAAATAGTTTCCGTAATGTCCACAGAAACATGTCAAGCGTTTTTTATAATCAATCCTCAGGTTGTTTTTAAAATATATAGGAGCTGGCCGTTTACAATGGGCACCTTTTCATCCAAGCTACTCAATACTGCCCCTGCAGCCATAAGAAGTTAAGGAAGAACAGTGGGCTCAATTGTTGTTTAGAGCGGCAGTAATTATTCAATTTAGCCATTATGCACTTCAATTTAGGCTCTGTGATATCCATGTACCCTAGCATCTACAAGCAGACACACACTACACACACTACACAGGTCTCTCTCTCTCTCTCTCACACACACACACACACACACACACACACACACACACACACACACACACACACACACACACACACACACACACACACACACACACACACACACACACACACACACACACACACACACACACGATGAGTCAGTGTGTAGTCAGCCACTCTCAGTCATCCTGTAGGAAATGTCAGCTTCACAGCGTAGCTCATTGATTGCTGCATCCCTCCACCATGCTGTCGCTGTGCTTTTTAATGTTCCGTGCCCTTACACTCACTCACTCACATACACATGCATGGACAAACATACACTGCACATCTCTGAAGACAGCTTTGCTGAATTGCTCATTGATTGTGCCTTTGTTGTTCTTATCATGGACATATGCCCTTCACTCACACACGCACGTGCACGTGCACACACACACACACACACAGTCTGATAGGTGTAGAGTGGGCTAATCAAACTAAAAGTTACTTGCGTAACTCCTGTTCTCTAATATTATGAGTGAGACATCTCATATGTGGGGATTTGCTAGGATCACCTACTCTCGAGAGAACCAATCAAAAGTGTCTGATGGAAGCAGATGGGTAGAGTGGCGAATAAGGTGAACCCTCACCTTCCTTAAAAGGAGCAACTCTCCCAACCTCTGGTTATTCTCAAGGATGAAAGTTACACTCCCGTTCAAAGGTTTGGGGTCACTTAGAAATGTCCCTTGTTTTTGAAAGAAAAGCAAATTTTTTGACCATTAAAATAACATCAAATGTATCATAAATAGAGTGTAGACATTGTTACTGTTGTAAAAAAATAAACAAATTAAAATGTCGCCACAAACTTGGATGCAAAGAATCGTGTAGAATGTCAGTCTATGCTGTAGTGTTAAGCTTTCTCTTCACTGGTTGTAAGCTCTAGCTCTAACTATGGAAAACAGCCCCAGACTATTATTCCTCCTCCACCTAAACTTTACAGTTGGCACTATGCATTAGGGCAGGTAGTGTTCTCCTGGCAACCGCCAAACCAAGATTAGTCTGTTGGACTGCCAGATGGTGAAGAGTGATTCATCACTACAGAGAACGCCACTGCTCCAGAGTCCAATGGCGGCGAGCTTTACACCACTCCAGCCGACGCTTGGCAATGCACATGGTGATCTTAGGCATTTGTGCAGCTGCTTGGCCATGGGAACCCATTTCATAAAGCTCCCAACGAACAGTAATTGTGCTGACGTTAGCAGTTTGGCTCCGAAGCTCATCGGATCTGGCAGGGCTTGCAAACTATTACAGACTACAAAGGGAAGCACAGCCGAGAGCTGCCCAGTGACACGAGCCTACCAGACGAGCTAAATTACTTCTATGCTTGCTTTGAGGCAAGTAACACTGAAACATGCATGAGAGCATCAGCTGTTCTGGACGACTTTGTGATCACGTTCTCCGCAGCCGATGTGACCGATGACCTTTAAACAGGTCAACATCCACAAGGCCGCAGGGCCAGACGGATTACCAGGACATGTACTCAGAGCATGCGTTGACCAACTGGCAAGTGTTTTCACTGACATTTTCAACCTCTGTCTGAGTCTGTAAAGCCAACATGTTGCAAGCAGACTACCATAGTCCCTGTGCCCAAGAACGCTAAGGTAACCTGCCTAAATGACTAACGACCCATAGCACTCACATCTGTAGCCATGAAGTGCTTTGAAAGGCTGGTCATGGCTCACATCAACACCATTATCCCAGAAACCCTAGACCCACTCCAATTTGCATACCGCCCCAACAGATCCACAGATGATGCAATCTCTATTGTACTCCACACAGCCCTTTCACACCTGGACAAAAGGAACACCTATGTGAGAATGCTATTCATTGACTACAGCTCAGCGTTCAAAACCATAGTGCCCTCAAAGCGCATCACTAAGCTAAGGACCCCATGACTAAACACATCCCTCTGCAACTGGATCCAGGACTTCCTGACAGGCCGCCCCCCAGGTGTTAAGGGTAGGTAACAACACATCCGCCACACTGATTCTCAACAGGAGTGCCCCTCAGGGGTGAGTGCTCAGTCCCCCCCTAAACTCCCTGTTTACTCATGACTGCACGGCCAGGCACGTCTCCAACACCATCATTAAGTTTGCCGATGACACAACAGTGGTAGGCCTGATCAACAACAACGATGAGACAGCTTATAGGGAGGAGGTCAGAGACCTGGTCGTGTGGTTCAGGACAACAACCTCTCCTGCAATGTGATAAAGAAAAAGGAGATGATTGTGGCCTACAGGAAAAGGTGGTCCGAGAATGCCCCCATTCTCATTGACGGGGCTGTAGTGGAGTAGGTTGAGAGCTTCAAGTTCCTTGGTGTTCACATCACCAACAAACTAACATGGTCCAAGCACACCAAGACAAAACCTATTCCCCCTAAGGAGACTGAAAAGATTTGGCATGGGTCCTCAGATCCTCAAAAGGTTCTACGGCTGCACCATCGAGAGCATCCTGACTGGTTGCATCACTGCCTGGTATGGCAACTGCTCAGCCCCTGACCGCAAAGCACTACAGAGTAGAGGTCGACCGATTAATCGGAATGGCCTATTAATTAGGGTCGATTTCAAGTTTTCATAACAATCGGAAGTCAACATTTTTGGACACCGATTATGGCTGATTACATTGCACTCCACGACGAGACTGTGTGGCAGGCAGACTACCTGTTACACGAGTGCAGCAAGGAGCCAAGGTAAGTTGTTAGCTAGCATTAAACTTATCTTATAAAAAACAATCAATTTTAACAAAATCACTAGTTAACTACACATGGTTGATGATATTACTAGTTTATCTAGCGTGTCCTGTGTTGCATATAATCGATGCAGTGCCTGTTAATTTATCAATGAATCACAGCCTACTTTGCCAAACGGGTGATGAATTAACAAGTGCATTCCAGAAAGAAGCACTGTCGTTGCACCAATGTGTACCTAACCATAAACATCAATGCCTTTCTTAAAATCAATGCACAATTATACATTTTTAAACCTGCATAGTTATTGCCTGCTAACCTGAATTTATTTTATTTTCTTTTGCCAGAATTGTACATAATTATTTTAATTTACCTTTATTTAACTAGGCAAGTCAGTTAAGAACAAATTCTTATTTTCAATGACAGCCTAAGAACAGTGGGTTAACTGCCTGTTCAGGAGCAGAACGACAGATTTGTACCTTGTCAGCTCGGGGGTTTGAACTTGCAACCTTACGGTTACTAGTCCAACGCTCTAACCACTAGGCTACCCTGCCGCTATGTTATGACATAACATTGAATAAACATTTTGTTTTTTTTCCGAAATGATAGTTTCCGGATTTTGGTAAAGCCCAGCCTTATCTCAGCTCACTGGTCACCATAGCAGCACCCACTCGTAGCACGCGCTCCAGCAGGTATATCTCACTGGTCACCCCCAAAGACAATTCCTCCTTTGGTCGTCTTTCCTTCCAGTTCTCTGCTGCCCATGACTGGAACGAATTGCAAAAATCTCTGAAGCTGGAGACTCACATCTCCCTCACTAGCTTTAAGCACCAGCTGTCAGAAGAGTTTACAGATCACTGCACCTGTACTTAGCCTATCTGTGAACAGCCCATCTATCTACCTACCTCATCCCATAATGGTATTTATTTATTTATTTGGCTCTTTTGCACCCTAGTATCTCGATCTACCATTCCAGTGTTTAATTGCTATATTGTAATTACTTCACCACCATGGCCTATTTATTTCCTTAACTTACCTCATTTGCACTCACTGTATATAGACTTGTTGTTTTCTTTTGTTCTACTGTATTATAGACTGTATGTTTTGTTTATTCCATGTGTAACTCTGTGTTGTTGTATGTGTCGAATTGCTACGCTTTATCTTGGCCAGGTCGCAGTTGCAAATGAGAACTTGTTCTCAACTAGCCTACCTGGTTCAATAAAGGTGAAAAAAAATAACATTTAATCCGGGCTCTGGCTTGGCCACTTAAGGACATTCAGAAACTTGTCCCGAAGCCACTCCTGCATTGTCTTTGCTGTGTGTTCTGGGTTGTTGTACTGTTGGAAGGTGAACCACCATGATTCACCGTAGGGATGGTGCCAGGTTTCCTCCAGACGTGACGGTTAGCATTCAGGTCAAAGAGTTCAATCTTGGTTTCATCAGACCCCAGAATCTTGTTTCTCATGGTCTGAGAGTCCAAGTGGGCTGTCATGTGCCTTTCACTGAGGAGTGGCTTCCGTCTGGCCACTCTACCATAAAGGCCTGATTGGTGGAGTGCTGCAGAGATGGTGGTCCTTCTGGAAGGTTCTCCCATCTCCACAGAGGAACTCTGGAGCTCTATTAGGGTGACCTATTAGATCACCTCTATTGGTCAACCTGCCTCACCCAATGTGATACGGAACCGCTATTATCTTTACACTTTTAGAACACACTCAAGAACCTTCAGAAGCTAACCAGCTAACTGGCTACAAGCTATTTAGTCATTGTTAGTTTTCTAACCTGGATAACACTCGCCAGTCCAGCTTCCCTGCCCCATCCACCGCTGCCCCTTGGACACTGATCACTTGGCTACATAGCTGATGCATGCTGGACTGTCCATTAATTCACGGTAATCCATTCTGCTTGTTTATGTTTTATCTGTCGGCCCCAGCCGCATTTAGGCTCTGTGTGTAGTTAATCCGACCCTCTCTGCCTAATCAATCGCCATTCTACCTGCTGTTGTTGTGCTAGCTGATTAGCTGTTGTTGTCTCACCTACTGTTTTAGCTAGCTCTCCCAATTCAACACCTGTGATTACTGTATGCCTTGCTGTATGTCTCTCTCAAATGTCAATATGCCTTGTATACTGTTGTGCAGGTTAGTTATCATTGTTTTAGTTTACAATGGAGCCCCTAGTTCCACTCTTTATACCCCTGATACCTCCTTTGTCCCACCCCCCACACATGCGGTGACCTCACCCATTACAACCAGCATGTCCAGAGATACAACCTCTCTCATCATCACCCAGTGCCTGGGCTTACCTCCGCTGTACCCGCACCCCACCATACCCCTGTCTGCGCATTATGCCCTGAATATATTCTACCATGCCCAGAAACCTGCTCCTCTTATTCTCTGTCCCCAACGCCCTAGGCGACCAGTTTTGATAGCCTTCAGCCGCACCCTCATACTACTCCTTCTCTGTTCCGCGGGTGATGTGGAGGTAAACCCAGGCCCTGCATGTCCCCAGGCACCCTCATTTGTTGACTTCTGTGATTGAAAAAGCCTTGGTTTCATGCATGTCAACATCAGAAGCCTCCTCCCTAAGTGTGTCTTACTCACTGCTCTAGCACACTCTGCTAACCCTGATGTCCTTGCCGTGTCTGAATCCTGGCTCAGGAAGGCCACCAAAAATTCTGAGATTTCCATACCCAACTATAACATCTTCCGTCAAGATAGAACTGCCAAAGGGGGAGGAGTTGCAGTCTACTGCAGAGATAGCCTGCAAAGTAATGTCATACTCTCCAGGTCCATACCCAGACAGTTCGAACTACTAATTTTGAAAATTACTCTCTCCAGAAATAAGTCTCTCACTGTTGCCGCCTGCTACCGACCCCCCTCAGCTCCCAGCTGTGCCCTGGACACCATTTGTGAATTGATCGCCCCCCATCTAGCTTCAGAGTTTGTTCTGTTAGGTGACCTAAACTGGGATATGCTTAACACCCCGGCAGTCCTACAATCTAAGCTAGATGCCCTCAATCTCACTCAAATCATCAAGGAACCCACCAGGTACAACCCTAACTCTGTAAACAAGGGCACCCTCATTGACGTCATCCTGACCAACTGGCCCTCCAAATACACCTCCGCTGTCTACAACCAGGATCTCAGCGATCACTGCCTCATTGCCTGTATCCGCTACGGAGCCGCAGTCAAACGACCACCCCTCATCACTGTCAAACGCTCCCTAAAACACTTCTGTGAGCAGGCCTTTCTAATCGACCTGGCCCGGGTATCCTGGAAGGACATTGACCTCATCCCGTCAGTTGAGGATGCCTGGTCTTTCTTTAAAAGTAACTTCCTCACCATTTTAGATAAGCATGCTCCGTTCAAAAAATGCAGAACTAAGAACAGATATAGCCCCTGGTTCACTCCAGACCTGACTGCCCTCGACCAGCACAAAAACATCCTGTGGCGGACTGCGCTAACATCGAATAGTCCCCGCGATATGCAACTGTTCAGGGAAGTCAGGAACCAATACACACAGTCAGTCAGGAAAGCTAAAGCCAACTTCTTCAGGCAGAAGTTTGCATCCTGTAGCTCCAACTCCAAAAAGTTCTGGGACACTGTGAAGTCCATGGAGAACAAGAGCACCTCCTCCCAGCTGCCCACTGCACTGAGACTAGGTAACATGGTCACCACCGATAAATCCATGATTATCGAAAACTTCAACAAGCATTTCTCAACGGCTGGCCATGCCTTCCGCCTGGCTACTCCAACCTCGGACAACAGCTCCCCCCCCCCCGCAGCTACTCGCCCAAGCCTCTCCAGGTTCTCCTTTACCCAAATCCAGATAGCAGATGTCCTGAAAGAGCTGCAAAACCTGGACCCGTACAAATCAGCTGGGCTGGACAATCTGGACCCTCTATTCCTGAAACTATCCGCCGCCATTGTCGCAACCCCTATTACCAGCCTGTTCAACCTCTCTTTCATATCGTCTGAGATCCCCAAGGATTGGAAAGCTGCCGCAGTCATCCCCCTCTTCAAAGGGGGCGACACCCTGGACCCAAACTGTTACAGACCTATATCCATCCTGCCCTGCCTATCTAAGGTCTTCGAAAGCCAAGTCAACAAACAGGTCACTGACCATCTTGAATCCCACCGTACCTTCTCCGCTGTGCAATCTGGTTTCCGAGCCGGTCACGGGTGTACCTCAGCCACGCTCAAGGTACTAAACGATATCATAACCGCCATCGATAAAAGACAGTACTGTGCAGCCGTCTTCATAGACCTTGCCAAGGCTTTCGACTCTGTCAATCACCGTATTCTTATCGGCAGACTCAGTAGCCTCGGTTTTTCGGATGACTGCCTTGCCTGGTTCACCAATTACTTTGCAGACAGAGTTCAGTGTGTCAAATCGGAGGGCATGCTGTCCGGTCCTCTGGCAGTCTCTATGGGGGTGCCACAGGGTTCAATTCTCGGGCCGACTCTTTTCTCTGTATATATCAATGATGTTTCTCATGCTGCGGGCGATTCCCTGATCCACCTCTACGCAGACGACACCATTCTATATACTTCCGGCCCGTCCTTGGACACTGTGCCATCTAACCTCCAAACGAGCTTCAATGCCATACAGCACTCCTTCCGTGGCCTCCAACTGCTCTTAAACGCTAGTAAAACCAAATGCATGCTTTTCAACCGTTCGCTGCCTGCACCCGCACGCCTGACCAGCATCACCACCCTGGATGGTTCCGACCTTGAATATGTGGACATCTATAAGTACCTAGGTGTCTGGCTAGACTCTAAACTCTCCTTCCAGACCCATATCAAACATCTCCAATCGAAAATCAAATCAAGAGTCGGCTTTCTATTCCGCAACAAAGCCTCCTTCACTCACGCCGCCAAACTTACCCTAGTAAAACTGACTATCCTACCGATCCTCGACTTCGGCGACGTCATCTACAAAATTGCTTCCAACACTCTACTCAGCAAACTGGATGCAGTTTATCACAGTGCCATCCGTTTTGTCACTAAAGCACCTTATACCACCCACCACTGCGACTTGTATGCTCTAGTCGGCTGGCCCTCGCTACATATTCGTCGCCAGACCCACTGGCTCCAGGTCATCTACAAGTCCATGCTAGGTAAAGCTCCGCCTTATCTCAGTTCACTGGTTACGATGGCAACACCCATCCGTAGCACGCGCTCCAGCAGGTGTATCTCACTGATCATCCCTAAAGCCAACACCTCATTTGGCCGCCTTTCGTTCCAGTTCTCTGCTGCCTGTGACTGGAACGAATTGCAAAAATCGCTGAAGTTGGAGACTTTTATCTCCCTCACCAACTTCAAACATCTGCTATCTGAGCAGCTAACCGATCGCTGCAGCTGTACATAGTCTATTGGTAAATAGCCCACCCATTTTCACCTACCTCATCCCCATACTGTTTTTATTTATTTATTTTTATTTTTCTGCTCTTTTGCACACCAATATCTCTACCTGTACATAACCATCTGATCATTTATCACTCCAGTGTTAATCTGCATAATTGTAATTATTTGCCTACCTCATGCCTTTTGCACACAATGTATATATAGACTCCCCTTTTTTTCTACTGTTATTGACTTGTTAATTGTTTACTCCATGTGTAACTCTGTGTTGTCTGTTCACACTGCTATGCCTTATCTTGGCCAGGTCGCAGTTGCAAATGAGAACTTGTTCTCAACTAGCCTACCTGGTTAAATAAAGGTGAAATAAAAAAAATAAATAAAAAACCTTCTTCCCTGATTGCTCATTTTGGCCAGCGGCCAGCTCTAGGAAGACTCTTGGTGGTTCCAAACCTCCTACATTGAAGAATGATGGAGGCCACTGCGTCCTTGGGGACCTTCAATGCTGCAGAAATGTTTTGGTACCCTTCCCCAGATCTGTACCTAAACACAATTCTGTCTCAGAGCTCTGCAGACAATTCCTTCGACCTCATGGCTTGGTTTTTGCTCTGACATGCACTGTCAACTGTGCGACCTAGACAAGAGTGGGCCTTTCCAACTCATGTCCAATCAATTGAATTTACCACAGGTGGACTCCAATCAAGTTGTAGAAACATCTCAAGGATGATCAATGGAAACAGGATGCTCCTGAGCTCAATTTCGAGTCTAATAGTAAAGGGTCTGAATACTTATGTAAATAAGGTATTTCTGTTTATTATTTTTCATACATTTAAAAACCTCTAAAAACCTGCTTTCCCTTTGTCACTATTGGGTATTGTGTGTAGATATATTAAATATAACATTTTAAAAAGTCAATGGGTCTAAATACTTTCCGAATGCACTGTATGTAATTTATGACTAAAGCTTGCCTAAAGCTTGACTGGTGAGCTTTCAGAATAAATGTTCTATCTAAAAAGGACCGCAGCTGAAAGTGTTCTAATATTTTTGCTAAACATGAACGTTTTAAGATTGGGTGATAATTATTAAGATTGCATGGATCACCACCTTTGCGGAGCAGGAGAACAAGGACGGCCTTCCATACCATGCTAGTCGACACTTAGCTGTGAGGCTTTTGGTGGTTAGCTAGCTAGTGTTCACCTAGTTGGCTAATAACCAAGCTAGCTAGTATCACGTTAGCCGAAGAAAATCGTGTGCATAGCTTTGTTTCTTCGGTCTTGAGAGTCTCTGTTGACCATAGCACCATGAAGTGTAGCTGGTCAGTTTAGCCAACAAGAACAAGTGAACGTTAGGTGTGCTAAATGTTTTCAGCATTGCTGCGAATTAGCCTGACAGGCATGAGCTAGCGCATTAGATGCCTCGCAACGAATGGATAGCGGAAGTGAGCACTGTGTATGAATCTTATAGGCGTGAGGCTAGTGTAGGCATTAGCTACCTACAACCACCTTGTGAGGCTAAAGGTAAGCTATAGCTAACACGGTGCTAGCCGAAGGGAATAGTGTGCATTGTTTGAATACGGGGTGAAAATCTGGTAAGTCTAGTCAACACAAACGAGTGAACGTATGTTGTACTAAATGAGAGAAGGGAGCTAGCAATATTACCGTGTTGCAGGTAGTAATGCTGGTGTGTCTAGCGTGCCTGGGGCATTAGCAGACTAGCAGCTACCTCGTGGTGAAGGAGTGGCTGAAAGAAACCATGTGGGGGCAGAGTTAGCCTTCAGATAGTGTTCTCCCGTGAAGGAAAGAGCTGTGAGGCTGAAAAGTTCGCAATAGACAAACGGGTGAACGTAGGTTGAACTATATGAGAAAAGGGAGATAGCAATGATACTGTGTTGCAGGTAGGGTATGCTAGTGAGCTTAGCTTGCCTCTCAGTAAGCTAGTCAAGTTAGCCTCACAGCATTGTCCAACCGAGTCTCAATAGCTAGCCATGAAGCTAGCTACCAACGGAGACCGAGAAGTAGAAAATGAATTTATACACAAAAAAAAACCCCTTCCGTTTAATACTCAACCTCTCGAGAGGGTTGGAAGACCTACGCTCAGCAGCGATATCCTTCACGGTTTACTTGTGAGCAGTTAAGTAGGAAAACAGGGATCCAGTCGGTCTGAGGAGAGCTAAAGCGTAGTGCTCTTCATGTGGAAGAGAAGGGAGAATAACCAGAGTGCGGGAGAGTGGCTCCTTTTAAGGCCTTTTAAGGCTCATTCGCCACTCTACCTGAGTCTCCAAATTATGCTTTTGATATGTTCTTCCTAGAGAAGGTGAACCTAGTGAATCCCCACATGTGGGATATCGACACAGTCCTGGTCAACTGACAACTGTCAAACTCTGAGGTTTCTCTCAGAAACAGTAATTATTGGTTTGAAATAGAGGATAATTGTGTGTTTTGAAATTCAGGCTAATTGTTTATTGTGAAACGCAGGGTAATTGTTTGTTTGCTCCCAATGTGTTCCATTATGTCTATCTGGATATGGGCTTTGTCATTTCATGACACCTGTTGTGGGGAGCAACACTGTAACAAGGGCCAGCTCCTAATGACTTACCAGACAGAATAAATACATAGCTAACCATTTAGATAACCATTCACTGTTGTCAGAATTACAAAGCCTTTATATTGTGAAAGGTGTGAATAACAGTGAAGGCAAGACTGAGTTGAGAAAGAAGGGAGGCTTATGTAAGGGTTCTTTAGTAGTGGCATGAGACTTCCACAGTCAGGATGATCAATGATACATGATGAGTTGGACTGCTTCCAATCCATTCTGCTGGCTGGCTGGCTGGCCTGTCTGTCTGTCTGAATGAATGAATGAATGAATGAATGAAATGAAAAATGGCGCCGATAGAGAGGGCAGCCGAGGTCCTAGGCCCTAGGCAACTTTGCAGTACTTTGTTTTTGAATGTGTTATTTATTACATTATTAGGCCTGTTGGCATCACTATTTGTGTGTATTGTTGTGAAATTGTTAGATATTACTTGTTAGATATTACTGCACTGTTGGAGCTAGAAACACAAGCATTTCACTACAGCTGCAATAACATCTGCTAAACACGTGTATGTGACCAATAACATTTTATTTGATTTGATGTCTGTCTGTCTACTGCAGGATATAGAACACCTGCTCTTTCCATTACATACTGACCAGGTGAATCCAGGTGAAAGCTATGATCCCTTATTGCTGTCACTTGTTAAATCCCCTTCAATCAGCGTAGTTGGGGAGGAGACCGGTTAAATAATGATTTTTAAGCCTTGAGACAATTGAGACATGAATTATGTGTGTGTGCCATTCAGAGTGTGAATGGGCAAGACAAAAGACGTAAGTGCCTTTGAATTTTTCACGCTCAACAGTTTCCACTGTGTAACAACAATTGTCCACCACCCAAAGGACATCCAGCCAACTTGAAACAACATGGGCCAGCAGACCTTGTAGAGTCCTCTCTCTCTCTCTCTCTCTCTCTCTCTCTCTCTCTCTCTCTCTCTCTCTCTCTTTCTAAAATTCAAAATGTTCTCACTGGGATGAACCTTGAATCTTAAATCCCTCTCTGGGGTTAGGAAATATGCTCACCAAATCAGTGAACACTGAATTTTCACCCCACTTCACTGGGGCATTGAATATTCATAGGAGTTGAGGGAGTTGGATTCATCTCTTCCTTACGCGTGCAACACACACACACACACACACACACACACACACACCACAGCAGTATTCATCACATTAGTAGCATTAGTAATCACACAAGCCTATAATCTCTGCTCCAATGTTATACAGAGTAATGGTCGGTCTGCTGGGAGAGAGGAGCGAGGGGTGAAGGCTACTCCCTGTAATCCTTCTAATATTACTCAGAGAGAGAGGGAGGAGAGTAAGCGAGAGGGAGAGAGAGAAGCTCTTCATCAACAGCATATGAAACAGAATGTGTAGCTAGCTAGCTCTTGCTCTGGCCACTGGGGTGTTACTCTGTCTGTTGATCCCATCTATCTTCAAGGATTGAGAAACAGGCCAGATGAAAACAGCCGTCATCTCTGCTAAATGCCTGAATCATTAAATAAAACATCTGTTTTATGAGCCTGTGTGTGTACAACTATATGCGACATTGACAGAGGATATTGCCAAGTTATCATTACTCATTGTGTATCTATTATTATTTTATTATTACTTGTCTTACTTTTCTATTAATCTCTATTTTATTGAACTCTGCATTGTTGGGAAGGGCCTGTAAGTAAGCATTTTACTGTTAGTCCACACCTGTTGTGGCATGTGACAAAGAACATTTGATTTGACGCTCCACTCAAAATACAGAAAATACATGTTCAAGACTCAAAAGAGAAATCAAACAGGCTTGAGGGACAAACTGTGTGCTGCTATTTCTACTAATTTCATATTTTATATACCCTGCACTTGGTCAATTATTTGATGTGCTTGTACTGGAGCTGGTTTTAGAAAAGGTGTCTCAAAATTATTATGCCCCTTTTTCTCCCCAATTGGTAGGTAAAGTCTTGTCCCATCGCTGAAACTCCCGTACGAACTCGGGAGAGACGAAGGTCGAGAGCCATATGTCCTCTGAAACATGAACCTGCCAATTTGCACTGCTTCTTGACACACTGCTGGCTTAACCCAGAACTCCGCCGCACCAATGTGTCGGAGGAAACACTGTACAACTGGCGCCCGTGTCAGCGTGCCTGAGCTTGGCCCGCCACAGGAGTCACTAGAGTGCGATGGGACAGGACATCCCGGCTGGCCAAACCCTCCCCTAACCCGGACAACGCTGGGCCAATTGCCATGCTATTGCCTTTGCCATGCTAACATGTGATTACTTAAATTATTTTCATGAGAGTACTAGAACATAGAAATGATTTCTGTCCCAGACCTGCTGTTTTCAACTCTCTAGAGACAGCAGGAGCGGTAGAGATACTTTGAATGATCGGCTATGAATATCCAACTGACATTTACTCCTGAGGTGCTGACCTGTTGCAACCTCGACAACCACTGTGATTATTATTATCTATGAACATTTGAACATCTTGGCCATGTTCTGTTATAATCTCCACCCGGCACAGCCAGGAGAGACTGGCCACCACTCATAGCCTGGTTCCTCTCTAGGTGTCTTCCTAGTTTCTGGCCTTTCTAGGTAGTTTTTCCTAGCCACCGTGCTTCTACACCTGCATTGCTTGCTGTTTGGGGTTTTAGGCTGGATTTCTGTACAGTACTTTGTGACGTCAGTGGATGTAAGAAGGGCTTTATAAATACATTTGATTGATTTCAAATGCCCATACCTAGTTCTAACGTATGTCAAAGGTAGGGGGAAAAAACACTCTCCTGACCACTCTCCACTGCTCTTTGGAATTTGACCGCTGGTAGAAATTTGTGTGTTCCCTTGGGAAGAATGCTACCAACACTCAGCTTTGAAAATGAAACATTATGAGAAACTAGCCTGTAGGAACATCTTGGTCTGTGTGGGCATCTGGCTAGGTTATTTCAGTCTCGCGGGCACTGAGTGGTGTGTCAGTGAGTGTCACTAACTCTGCAGAATAAGCCTGGAGCCGAAGGCATCGTGTCGCCCGGATGGCAAAGTCATAAAAGTTTCAGAACTATTCGGACGTGAACAGTATGCAATCCGTTCACCCTGTACCCTCCCAACAATCACTGTAACGTTCTCTCTCTGCATCTGTCTGTTTTCATATCCAACTTTCCATGGCTCTCTGGCATTGGAAGATGTGGGCTGCGAGTGATAGGCCCTAGTTCTTTCAAGTAGCCAACAACAAAACTAGGCTACTTAATTGGGAAGGTGGCCAAAGCTTCTGTGGTGGTGTTCAAATGTAGGCTAAGTTGTTTTTGTTCTCTTTAGAATTATCACAAGAATTGCACCTTGAAAAACGTAATCTTTTGTTGTTGTGTATTTCTGTTTTCTCACTGAAATGGGTTTCTTGTTCTCTTGGCCTTCGTCAGAGCTTTAAAAACTAAATACTAAACCATCTTTAGATTTCTGCATGTGTTGGCACTGGGGACTTGGGATGTGGCTGCGTTATTGATGTCATGTTAATCAGGCTTTTTGATTTTATAATTTGATATGTTACAGAACTTTGGTTTCACTAATAAATATTAATAAATGGAAGTAATTTCTCAGTTTCTGTCTTTAGTCCTTTTTAAACTGGATAGATGGGCTATATAGTCTACTACGGTAGAGGTCGAATGTGATAGTCTGCCTATAACCCGCCTGAGTAGGCTTATAACTCCATTCCATTAAAAAAACAGGTAAAACAACGCCTCTCCCCTATTTGACCTAGATAGTTTGTGTGTATGCATTGATATGTAGGCTACGTGCGCCTTTATAGTATGAAGTTTAAGTATGTAGTACACTAGTATGGGTATTCATACACGGCCTCTGTCTTTCATTCCTTCTCCCTATTTATCTCTTTCAATCTCTCTCTCAAAATACAAGGACCGAAGTTTTCTAGAGGTTGAGAGCTGAAGTCTCGTTAGTACATACAGGGCCTAGTCGTCTATGAGAAATTAATAGCCCAGCACTCAGAAAACTGTCCTAGACCTGATTCAGTCAATCAATCAATGATTGCAGATGGGATGCATCAGTGAAAGAAGCAATGAGCCTGCGTGTGTACAATAACCTCTTAGGTGAATTAAGAGTGTGTGTGTGGTAATGAGGAGGAGAGGAATATGTCCTCTACCCATAAGCGCCCTTGACTTCAATAACCCATATCGCACAAGGCTAAAGGACTTCCCACACTGTACGTCAGATTCAGTCTTTTATGATTATTACATGTCCCACTGTCCAATGTTACCAAATAAAATCTTGATATCAACCTGGCCAGATTGTACAATTTGCTTTGGGTCTGTCTTCTTCACATTCTGCGATTGTCTTACGAGGCTGTCAACTGCAGCGATGTATTAGATCAGCGCTGCAGGACCAGCAGTGTAAGCCTTCCAAGTGAGTTCGTAAAAACTGAAAGTATGCATTTTATAAACAGTTTAAAGCTTTATACATCTGAACACAGAATTGAATAGAAAAAAAAAAGAAAAAAAAACTTTTAAGCTCCCCTTGTGTACCAAACCGGTAATACTGTACATTTATTTTTATTTTCTATTTATTTCACCTTTATTTAACCAGGTAGGCAAGTTGAGAACAAGTTCTAATTTACAATTGCGACCTGGCCAATATAAAGCAAAGCAGTTCGACACATACAACGACACAGAGTTACACATGGAGTAAAACAAACATACAGTCAATAATACAGTATAAACAAGTCTATATACGATGTGAGCCAATGAGGTGAGATAAGGGAGGCAAAAAAAAGGCCATGGTGGCAAAGTAAATACAATATAGCAAGTAAAACACTGGAATGGTAGATTTGCAGTGGAAGAATGTGCAAAGTAGAAATAAAAATAATGGGGTGCAAAGGAGCAAAATAAATAAATAAAATAAATACAGTAGGGAGGTAGTTATTTGGGCTAAATTATAGGTGGGCTATGTACAGGTGCAGTAATATGTTAGCTGCTCTGACAGCTGGTGTTTAAAGCTAGTAAGGGAGATATGTGTTTCCAGTTTCAGAGATTTTTGTAGTTCGTTCCAATCACTGGCAGCAGAGAACTGGAAGGAGAGGCGACCAAAGAAATAATTGGTTTTGGGGGTGACCAGAGAGATATACCTGCTGGAGCGCGTGCTACAGGTGGGTGATGCTATGGTGACCAGCAAGATGAGATAAGGGGGGACTTTACCTAGCAGGTAATCCCGGAATGAGAAAAGAACGGTATGACGATAGGAAAATCTGGATACCGCCCAACCCTACTTGCAAAGCATGTAAATGTTTAAATCTAACTACTATATTAATCTGACTATTCTCAATGTTCCTATTGGTCAGTCACCGGGATTGGCTCATTACACCAGCCATACTACATGATGAAGGCAAAACATTTCTGACTGTAAGGGTTTTCCTGTGGTGAAGGAGAGGCGGACCAAAATGCGGCGTGGTGGTTATTCATGTTTTTAATAAAAACGACTATACATGAACAGACTAAACAAAACAAGAAAAGTGAAAACCTAAACAGTCCTATCTGGTGCAAACACAGAGACAGGAACAATCACCCACAAACACACAGTGAAACCCAGGCTACCTAAGTATGATTCTCAATCAGAGACAACTAATGACACCTGCCTCTAATGACACCTGCCAAAACCTAGAAAAACAAACATAGACTGCCCACCCAACTCACGCCCTGACCATACTAAATAAATACAAAACAACGGAAATAAAGGTCAGAACGTGACACTGACACTGCCAGAACATTGTCGGAGTTAGGGATGTGACGATTTGAGCATTTTTCTGAACATTTAAATGGCAATTTTTCCCCACTTTAAATGGTAAGAAAATAATATTTTAATTGCATGTGAATTTACAAGGCAAAAGGGTGCCTTGTATATACAGTGGGGCAAAAAAGTATTTAGTCAGCCACCAATTGTGCAAGTTCTCCCACTTAAAAAGATGAGAGAGGCCTGTAATTTTCATCATAGGAACAGTTCAACTATGACAGACAAAATGAGAAAAAAAATCCAGAAAATCTCATTGTAGGATTTTTTATTAATTTATTTGCAAATTATGGTGGCAGAGACGTGCGCATATGTCTTGGTAATCTGTATCTCGCATATTCACCAAAGTAGTCTAAAGTTCACCTCTTCCTCCCTGGTTTTATTTAAACATTCCCCAGGCCTTTATAGTCTCATGTCTAGTTAGGCTATAACACTGCAAAGAACATGTTTTGTGATAACTGCACTGTGATAAAATGTTTGTTTTCGGTAAGGGATTTTTCTAAATGTGAACGATCCCAATGTCGTTTAAACATTTTCACTGTTAAACGCCACACCCCTAGTCGGCGCCTACGATCGCACGCAGTGGTACTTAATCAGCAGACTTAGAACCTGTCACACTGAACGAGCCAAGACGTCTGACAATCGTTTACGGCCTAAGAATTTTCCAATGATGTGGATATTTTGTCTGGGATGGCAAATCGTGGTATAACACGGCTACAATCGTACAGTCTGTGCAGGCCTTAAAGGAAAGATTCACCCATTTTGAATTGGATATTCTTTTTGGGCATCTCTGAGCGATGTTCTATCGATTCCGAGGTAATTTCATGTTTTCGTGTATATCATGAGCTTTTCCCAATCACAGAAATCGCAGAAATATAGCCGGTATGGCGTAGCATTGTGATAAATTCGCTCTCACTACTCTGGAAGTTAATAAGAAGATTACTTTTAGATTAGGAAAACGTCTATCACAAATGTCAGATTTCAAGGTTGTCTTCTCTCGAATGAGCCAATGATCAATTTTTTGCGATATTTCTACCTCACAGAGAGACAGACGGACAGACGGACAGACGGACAGAGAGACAGGACACACACACATTCCGACTCTCTGTCTCTCTCTGTCAGTGTGGTCAGGTCAGTAAAGTAGCCCTCTACAGGCTAACTTTCCCTTCCAGCATGTAGCTCAGAGAGCAGGGTTGTTAAGAGCAGTGGGATGCCGGTGGGGCTCATAAATGATTCATGGGGGTGTGTTTTACCTACCCCAGCGCTCCCTACTCTTCCATGTCACGTATCCCAGGGTCCCCTGTGCCAGGCCGGCCGCCCAGCCGAGTCACTGAGGTCTTCTGGGAAACAGACTGGGTAATGAGATCCATTTCCATTTACCATTCAACGCTTGAATTGCTCCAAACTCTCCCACTCATCTCTAACTCTCTCTACTTCCTTCTTTCTAATTCTCTAAGTCTAGTATATTTCCCTATACTGTAGCCTAATACTCCCCCCTTCTCTAATTCTCTGCTCCCTCCCTCCCTATATACAGTATCATACTCTTTCCATCTACAGTGCCTTGCGAAAGTATTCGGCCCCCTTGAACTTTGCGACCTTTTGCCACATTTCAGGCTTCAAACATAAAGATATAAAACTGTATTTTTTTGTGAAGAATCAACAACAAGTGGGACACAATCATGAAGTGGAACGACATTTATTGGATATTTCAAACCTTTTTAACAAATCAAAAACTGAAAATTATTCAGCCCCCTTAAGTTAATACTTTGTAGCGCCACCTTTTGCTGCGATTACAGCTGTAAGTCGCTTGGGGTATGTCTCTATCAGTTTTGCACATCGAGAGACTGAAATGTTTTCCCATTCCTCCTGGCAAAACAGCTCGAGCTCAGTGAGGTTGGATGGAGAGCATTTGTGAACAGCAGTTTTCAGTTCTTTCCACAGATTCTCAATTGGATTCAGGTCTGGACTTTGACTTGGCCATTCTAACACCTGGATATGTTTATTTTTGAACCATTCCATTGTAGATTTTGCTTTATGTTTTGGATCATTGTCTTGTTGGAAGACAAATCTCCGTCCCAGTCTCAGGTCTTTTGCAGACTACATCAGGTTTTCTTCCAGAATGGTCCTGTATTTGGCTCCATCCATCTTCCCATCAATTTTAACCATCTTCCCTGTCCCTGCTGAAGAAAAGCAGGCCCAAACCATGATGCTGCCACCACCATGTTTGACAGTGGGAATGGTGTGTTCAGGGTGATGAGCTGTGTTGCTTTTACGCCAAACATAACGTTTTGCATTGTTGCCAAAAAGTTCAATTTTGGCTTCATCTGACCAGAGCACCTTCTTCCACATGTTTGGTGTGTCTCCCAGGTGGCTTGTGGCAAACTTTAAACAACACTTTTTCTGGATATCTTTAAGAAATGGCTTTCTTCTTGCCACTCTTCCATAAAGGCCAGATTTGTGCAATATACGACTGATTGTTGTCCTATGGACAGAGTCTCCCACCTCAGCTGTAGATCTATGCAGTTCATCCAGAGTGATCATGGGCCTCTTGGCAACATCTCTGATCAGTCTTATCCTTGTATGAGCTGAAAGTTTAGAGGGACAGCCAGGTCTTGGTAGATTTGCAGTGGTCTGATACTCCTTCCATTTCAATATTAACGCTTGCACAGTGCTCCTTGGGATGTTTAAAGCTTGGGAAATCTTTTTGTATGCAAATCCGGCTTTAAACTTCTTCACAACAGTATCTCGGACCTGCCTGGTGTGTTCCTTGTTCTTCATGATGCTCTCTGAGCTTTTAACGGACCTCTGAGACTATCACAGTGCAGGTGCATTTATACGGAGACTTGATTACACACAGGTGGATTGTATTTATCATCATTAGTCATTTAGGTCAACATTGGATCATTCAGAGATCCTCACTGAACTTCTGGAGAGAGTTTGCTGCACTGAAAGTAAAGGTGCTGAATAATTTTGCACGCCCAATTTTTCAGTTTTTGATTTGTTAAAAAAGTTTGAAATATCCAATAAATGTCGTTCCACTTCATGATTGTGTCCCACTTGTTGTTGATTCTTCACAAAAAAATACAGTTTTATATCTTTATGTTTGAAGCCTGAAATGTGGCAAAAGGTCGCAAAGTTCAAGGGGGCCGAATACTTTCGCAAGGCACTGTATCTAACTCTCTTGCTGTCCATATCCAACTTTCTCCCCTCCCTCCCATCTCTCTGTCTCCCTGCCTGTGTACTAAAGTGTCTGTCCCAGAATCAATAGATCTACAGCCATTTCAACCTGACTAGATACATACTGCTCAGCATCTGATACAACTGAATGATACAAACAGCTCAATGTCTCCCCACTCAACTCAACAACACTGGACTAGAAAGCTTATAAAACCCTATAAATGAAAGCCCACTGACCCATATGTTAAATCTCAGTGCAACTTAAAAGTGTCTTAAATGTGGGACTAGCGTCCCACCTGGCCAAAAGCCAGAGAAAATGCAGAGCGCCAAATTCAAATAAATTACTATAAAAATATTTCATGAAATCACACATGTAAGATACCAAATTAAAGCTACACGTGTTGTGAATCCAGCCAACATGTCAGATTTCAAAAATGCTTTTTGGCGAAAGCAAACGATGCTATTATCTGAGGACAGCACCTCCGTAAACAAAGAGAGAAAACATATTTCAACCCTGCAGGCGCGACACAAAACGCAGAAATAAACATAGAAATCATGCCTTACCTTTGACAAGCTTCTTCTGTTGGCACTCCAATATGTCCCATAAAAATCACAAATGGTCCTTTTGTTCGATTAATTCCGTCGATATATATCCAAAATGTCAATTTATTTGGTGCGTTTGATCCAGAAAAACACAGGTTCCAACTTGCGCAACGTGACTACAAAATATCTCAAACGTTACCTGTAAACTTTTCCAAAACATTTCAAACTACTTTTGTAATACAAATTTAGGCATTTTAAAAATAAATAATAGATAAAATTGAAGACTGGACGATCTGTGTTCAATAAAGGAAGAAAACAAACTGACGCTACCTTTCTGGTCACGCGCCTCTAACAAACAGTACACTTCAAGTGACCCTCGTTTTGAACAGGGCTACTTCTTCATTACACAAATGAATAACCTCAACCAATTTCTAAAGACTGGTGACTTCCAGTGGAAGTGGTAGGAACTGCAAGAAGGTCCCTTAGAAATCTGGATTCCCAATGAAATCCCATTAAAAAGAGAGTGTCCGCAAAAATACAATTCTGAATGGTTTTTCCTCTGGGTTTCGCCTGCTACATAAGTTATGTTATACTCACAGACATCATTCAAACAGTTTTAGAAACTTCAGAGTGTTTTCTATCCAAATATACTAATAATATGCATATCTTATCTTCTGGGGATGAGTAGCAGGCAGTTGAATTTGGGCATGCATTTCATCTGGACGTGAAAATACTGCCCCCTGTCACCAAGAAGTTAATTGACTAGACATTCCTACAGCATGACTCAACATAGAATGGCCCATATAGAGTTAAAGTCGGAAGTTTGCATATACTTAGATTGGTCATTAAAACTCGTTTTTCAACCACTTCACAAATTTCTTGTTAACAAACAACAGTTTTTGCAAGTCGGTTAGCACATCTACTTTCTCCATAACACAAGTAATTTTTCCAACAATGGTTTACAGACAGATTATTTCACTTATAATTCACTCTATCACAATTCCAGTGGGTTAGAAGTTTACATACACTAAGTTGACTGTGCCTTTAAACAGCTTGGAAAATTCCAGAAAATTATGTCATGGCTTTAGAAGCTTCTGATAGGCTAATTGACATCATTTGAGTCAATTGGAGGTGTACCTGTGGATGAATTTCAAGGCTGTATTACAAGGCATGACTTCAAACTCAGTGCCTCTTTGCTTGACATCCTGGGAAAATCAAAAGAAATCAGCCAAGACCTCAGAAAATAAATTGTAGACCTCCACAAGTCCGGTTCATCCTTGGGAGCAATTTCCAAACGCCTGAAGGTACCACATTCATCTGTACAAACAATAGTACGCAAGTATAAACACCATGGGACCATGCAGCCGTCATACCGCTCAGGAAGTAGACATGTTCTGTCTCTTAGAGATGAACGTATTTTGGTGCGAAAAGTGCAAATCAATCCCAGAACAACAGCAAAGGACCTTGTGGAGGAAAAAGGTACAAAAGTATCTATATCCACAGTAAAACGAGTCCCATATCGACATAACCTGAAAGGCCACTGAGCAAGGAAGAAGCCATTGCTCCAAAACCACCATAAAAAAGCCAGACTACGGTTTGCAACTGCACATGGGGACAAAGATCATACTTTTTGGAGAAATGTCCTCTGGTCTGAGGAAACAAAAATAGAACTGTTTGGCCATAATGACCATCGTTATGTTTGGAGGAAAAAGGGGGAGGCTTGCAAGCCGAATAACAAAATCCCAATCGTGAAGCACGGGGGTGGCAGCCTCATGTTGTGGGGGTGCTTTGCTGCAGGAGGGACTGGTGTACATCACAAAATAGATGGCATCATGAAGGAGGAAAATTATGTGGATATATTGAAGCAACATCTCAGGACATCAGTCAGGAAGTTAAAGCTTGGTCGCAAATGGGTCTTCCAAATGGACAATGACCCCAAGCATACTTCAAAAGTTGTGGCAAAATGGCTTAAGGACAACAAAGTCAAGGTATTGAAGTGGCCATCACAAAGCCCTGACCTCAATCCTACAGAAAATTATGGGGTCAGAACTGAAAAAGCGTGTGCTAGCAAGGAGGCCTACAAACTCTACTCAGTTACACCATCTCTGTCAGTGGGAATTGGCCAAAATGTACCCAACTTATTTTAGGAAGCTTGTGTAAGGCTACCTGAAACATTTGACCCAAGTTAAACAATTTAAAGGCAATGCTACCGAATACAAATTGAGTGTATGTAAACTTCTGACCCACTGTGAATGTGATGAAATAAATAAATGCTGAAATAAATCATTCTCTCTACTATTATTCTGACATTTCACATTCTTAAAATAAAGTGGTGATCCTAACTGACCTAAAACAGGGAATCTTTACTAGGATTAAATGCCAGGAATTTTGAAAAACTTAGGTCCTAAGCACCATTTCAGCTCACTATAGACTTCAAATCCATTTCTGTGAAATAGAGTTCCAAGTGAGGTCAGTTGCATTTATTAAGGTAGACCAGCTGACATTAAGTCTTGTTCTGGGGCCAAGAGCTCTTAGGTTTGTCACAAGATTATTATTATGGTCTTATATTATATTATATTACACCGCCAATCCCTGTGACCTCATCCTGTCAAAGTAATATAGGACATCATATGACTAGACAATATAAAGGCTAGCTAGCTAGTGAGTTTTTCCTTATAGGATCACATGTACAGGAAAAACTGGCCTTATTCTGTCTCCTATAACTAGGACCTAGAGTTTATTCTAGTCACGTGGTCAAGAAAACATCCCATTCCTACATATCATATGAACATTAGGTTGATTGTGACCCATCAGACATTGTGGAATAGAAGTCAAGCCTCCAGACAGACAGGCCTCAGCTCAAGGACCAGAGTTATAGAGGCTGTGGCACGGAGGAGAGGAGGAGGGGGGGGGGGGGGGGGGGGGGGGGGGGGGTTGCTTTGAACCACACAGGCCCTTTTGAAATGGCTGGTACATTACTTTACAGCACAGCACCACAGACCCTGGGAGCTATGGGATCTAAGGACATCAGAGAGTGTGACAGTCTGCAGCCTGCAGAGAAGGGCGGCAGCAGGACATTCCCGACACCTCTGCAGGTCTTGTCTATGTAAGGAGAATAGGCTAGTGTTTCTACACAGGCTCCTCCAGGACGCCCTCATATCACCCCAGGAAGGACGAGCGCAGAACTGAGCCTAGCCAAACTGGCCCTGTGCCATCGGGTGATGGAGGAATGGAGCAATGCAAAGCGGATCGACCACGGTGACACATGCCAGGGCACACACATAAACATGGACCGAACATAGACACAATCCACACACACAGAGGACACGAACAGACTAGCTTCCTGCTGCTAAGACTTACCATAGGCATCAAAGGTAAAAGGGTGGGGAGCTTATCTGGGATGACATTCAGCCATGTCAGGTAGACTTTGTTACAGTGCTATTTAAGTAGAGATGTCCTACGGTTGCAAAGGGCATGACATTTATAACCATTTCATTTTAGCTCTGCTCTGTGTGATCACATGGCCAAGTCTCACTGCTCTGTTGGCAGCCAAAACAACAAACAGGCACAGAAAAAAAAGAGAAAGAGAGAAGCTGGTAGTGTATAATTGATTTATTATGGCACTAAGAAGTGTTGAGCTGATTATTCATCTGCTAATGTTTGAGGAGCCTCATTAGGGTACTGCGGAGTCTGGAATGTTCACTGCACCGAGCATGAAATTAATGTGGTATAAAATTAAAACGAAACGTTATCACTTGATTATTTGTGTGTGTGCGTGTGTGTGTGTAGATGGCAACGGAGAAAATATGGAGGAACAGATTGGTTATTGTGAGGTCCCATGATAATCCCGATAACGGTGATAAATGGGGCGATGCACTCTATTTGGGTAGTTCACATGACTTTCTCCCTTTAGGAAACATTTTTTTTTTGTGTGTGTTTTTTTTAGTTGAATTTTTTACCCCTTTTTCTCCCCAATTTCGTGGTATTGTCTCATCGCTACAACTCCCATATGGGCTCGGGAGAGACGAAGATTGAAGGTCATGCGTCCTTCGATACACAACCCAACCAAGCCGCACTGCTTCTTAACACAGCGCACATCCAACCTGGAAGCCAGCCGCAACAATGTGTCGGAGGAAACACCGTGCTCCCTTGGTTAGTGCGCACTGCGCCCGGCCCGCCATGCCACAGGAGTCGCTGGTGCGTGATGAGACAAGCATATCCCTACCGGCCAAACCCTCCCTAACCTGGACGATGCTAGGCCAATTGTGCGTCGCCACACAGACCTCCCGGTCGCGGCCGGTTACAACAGAGCCAGGGCGCGAACCCAGAGTCTCTGGTGGCACAGCTGGCGCTGTTTTGCAGAGCCCTTAGCCACTGCGCCACCCGGGAGGCCCCCTTCAGGAAACTCAGTGTTTCTCCTCAGATTACAACATTCTGGAAGGTTTAACCTCTACTGTACTAAACTTTCCAGACACTTTTCCCATCTCCCAAAATTCCAGTTATCATTAGGCGACTCTGTAATACAGACTGCAAGTGCATCAGCTCTAAACAGACATACACTAGTATGTGGACACCTGCTCGTCGAACATCTCATTCCAAAATCATGAGTATTAATATGGAGTTGGTCCCCCTTTGGCTGTAACAACAGCCTCCACTCTTCTGGGAAGGCTTTGCACTAGAAGTTGGAACATTGCTGAGGTGACTTGCTTCCATTCAGCCACAAGAGCATTAGTAAGGTCGGACACTCTAGATTAGGCCTGGCTCACAGTCGGCGTTCCAATTCATCCCAAAAGTGTTTGATGGGGTTGAGAACAGGGCTCTGTGCAGGCCAGTCAATTTCTTCCACACTGATCTTGACAAACCATTTCTGTAGGGGCTTCGTTTTGTGCATGGGGTCATTGTCATGGTGAAACAGGAAAGAGCCTTCCCCAAACATTTGCCGCAAAGTTGGAAGCACAGAATCATCTAGAATGTTATTGTATGTAGCATTAAGATTTTTCTTCAGAATTGAACTATGGTGCTGAGCCCAAAACAGCCCCAGACCATTATTCCTCCTCCACTTAAACTTTACAGTTGGCTCAATGTTTTCAGACAGGTAGCATTCTCTTGGCATCCACCAAATCCAACAGATTTGTCCATCGGACTGCCAGATGGTGAAGCGTGATTCATCACTCCAGACAACACGTTTCCACTGCTCCAGAGTCCAATGGCAGCACACTTTACACCACTCCAGCCAATGTTTGGCATTGCATTTGCTGATCTTAGGCTTGTGTGTGGCTGCTCAGCCATGGAAACCGATTTCATGAAGCGCCCGATTTAATATTTTAAATTGAACCTTTATTTAACTAGGCAAGTCAGTTAAGAACACATTTATATTTACAATGATGGCCCACATAGTGGGTTAACTGTTCATAGTGGGTTAACTGCCCTGTTCAGAACAGGGCAGAACGACAGATTTTTTACCTTGTCAGCTTGGGGATTCGACCTAGCAACCTTTCAGTTACTGGCCCAACGCTCTAACCACTAGGCTACCTGCCACCACTGATGAACAGTTCTTGTGTTGATGTTGTTTCCTGGGGCAGTTTGGAACTCAGTAGTGAGTGTTGCAACCGAGGACATACGATTTTTACACGCTATGCGCTCAGCACTTGGCGGTTTCGTTCTGTGAACTTGTGTGGCTTACCACTTCGCGGCTAAGCCGTTGTTGCTCCTAGACGTTTCCACTTCACAATAACAGCACTTACAGTTGACCAGCGCAGCTCTAGCAGGGCAGAAATTTGACGAACTGACTTGTTGTTAAGGTGGCATCCTATGACGGTGCTACATTGAGAGTCCCTGAACTCTTCAGTAAGGCCATTCTACACCCAATGTTTTAAACACCTGTCAGCAACGGGTATGGCTGACATAGCTGGATCCACTAATTTGAAGGGGTGTCAATATACTTTTGGCCATGTAGTACAGCTAGACAGATGGAGGATAGGCTAGTCCTATTACTCTCTGTACAAAAGGGAAAAGGCAACTCCTTCCCACACGACACCATGGCCACAGTGGACAAACACACAAAGAAGTCAATACTGCTACAGTTTTTGGTAAGCACTTCCTCCTGCACAAACATCCAGTAAACAGTAGAGCGACAGGGTTTAAAAACCCTTTACTGTACATGCCATTGCATGGTTAATCCCTTACACATAACTGCTTCCTAGTAGCCTGGTCGAGAGAGAGAGAGAAAGAGAGAGAGAGAGAGAGAGAGAGAGAGAGAGAGTGAGAGAGAGAGAGAGACAGAAAGAGAGAGAGAGAGAGAGAGAGAGAGAGAGAGAGAGAGAGAGAGAGAGAGAGAAGCCACTCTTGTGCAGTTCATTCATTTAGGAGCCAACTTTCATAAATTCAACATGTTGAGTGTTTGGAAAGGCATGGTGCTGGTGCTTTAGTATTCTCTAGCTCTTCTCCAGCATGACTTAATAGCTAACACACACAACAGTGGACGCTTTCATTCTCTCTCTGTGTTGGGTTCCCTGGGAGTTGCAGTTAAACACATGAAGGAAGATGTGAGCTGATGTTGTGCTCCTTTAATCAAGGCAAGATGAAAGAGGCCTCCTCCTGTTTGAAACAAAGGTGTCTGTCTTTCCCCAGGCAGAGCCAGACCTGTTTCATCTACAGAACAGAGGAGAGGCGGTAGAGTTTGGTTAATAATCCAGGAGGAACAGAGAGAAGATCAAGTCCTGGCTGCAGTCGTGTTCCAGTAGACCAGCTCTGGCATTGTTTCCTAGAATGTTTACTCATTCTAGATTATATTCTGCAAATAATGGTGCCAGACCAATTTAGGTTGATGATGATTTCCTTGGTGTGAAGATGAACAATGCAAGTTTCCTTTCAGAGACAAATGCCAGCAGCTATTCAGCATTTGAAAAATATAGTTTGGAGAACTGTCTTTTTGTACAGGCGTTTGATGACTGCTCAAGTGGTATTGCAGTCAGTCTTGGTTTGCGATGATTCCATAAAATAATAAAAAGGAGTGGTGAGTATTGAGAGATTCTCAGTCTGTGTGCATCCTCCTCGTACATGAGCAGTCCCCAGACAGGCTAGGCACTCTCCCTGCATTATGTAGACTGAGAATGATACAGCAGCTGCACAACTCTCACAGCACACACAATGACCTGGCTAGAAGTAGCAGCCACCAGCACTCAGTACAGGTTAGCGTTTTGCATCTTGAATCTTTTTTTGGAGGCAGCTCTGCAGATTGGTCACTAGCTAGCACAGCCACAAAGTCGAAAAAATCTGATTTTAAATACTTATGGCACGCAATAAAATGCAAATTAATTACTTAAAAATCATACAATGTGATTTTCTGCATTTTTGTTTTAGATTCCGTCTCTCACAGTTGAAGTGTACCTATGATAAAAATTACAGACCTCTATATACTTTGTAAGTAGGAAAACCTGGAAAATCGGCAGTGTATCAAATATTTGTTCTCCCCACTGTATATCCATCCTGCCCTGCTTCTCTAAAGTCTTTGAACGCCTAGTTAATAAACAGATCACTGACCATTTCGAATCACACCGGACTTTCTCTGCTGTGAAATCCGGTTTCCGAGCTGGTGACGGGTGCACCTCAGCCACGTTCAAGGTACTAAACGATATCATAACCGCCATCGATAAAAGACAGTACTGTGCAGCCGTCTTCATCGACCTGGCCAAGGCTTTCGACTCTGTCAATCACCACATTCTTATCGGCAGACTCAATAGCATTGGTTTCTCAAATGACTGCCTTGCCTGGTTCACCAACTACTTTGTGAGTCCAGTGTGTTAAATCGGAGGGCCTGTTGTCTGGACCTCTGGCAGTCTCTATGGGGGTGCCACAGGGTTAAATTCTCGGGCCAACTCTTTTCTCTGTATATATCAATGATTGTCGCTCTTGCTGCGGGTGATTCCCTGATCCACCTCTATGCAGACGACACCATTCTGTATACTTCTGGCCCTTCTTTGGACACTGTGTTTACTAACCTCCAAATGATCTTCAATGCCATACAACACTCCTTCCGTGGCCTCCAACTGCTCTTAAACGCTAGTAAAACCAAATGCATGCTTTTCAATCGTTCGCTGCCTGCACCAACCCGCCTGACTAGCATCACTACCTTGGATGGTTCTGACCTAGAATATGTGGACTACTACAAATACAAACTACAAATACCTAGGTGCTAGACTGTAAACTCTCCTTCCAGACTCATATTAAACATCTCCAATCCAAAATCAAATCTAGAATCGGCTTTCTATTTCGCAACAAAGCATCCTTCCCTCACGCCGCCAAACTTACCCAAGTAAAACTGACTATCCTACAGATCCTCGACTTTGGCCTTGTCATCTACAAAATAACTTCCAATGCTCTACTCAGCAAACTGGATGCAGTCAATCACAGTGCCAACCTTTTTGTTACCAAAGCCCCTTATACCACCCACCACTGAGACCTGTATGCTGTCGTGGAAATGTCCTGTATTCCCAAATCATGAGAGAGCAAACCACACACAAGTCAGTTATCATAAAGTCCATCTTTAATTATATGCGCTTCACCATAGCCATGTGACTCTCAGATCATAAATGAATTTTCTGAGAGTGTCAACATAATGGCAACTGAGATCCTTATTAGCAAAGACACACCCATCTAAACTCACATGACAAATAACAGATCTTAGGAACATTACACAAAGAACCTTTTACCAGAAAAAAGAGTATCCCATCATTTATTGCATTAGCTATAAATTATCGTTCAGTTTGGTCTCCTAAACCGAAGCTCTCATCTCGTTCTTGGTACCACTTAGGACCAAAAACATTACCTCATCCAATGGCTTACAGAGAGACTGGCACACAGACATTGTGGAGCCACCTAACTGGTTCCCCATTAATCACACCATCCCTTCACATGATTTAGGAATAGTTACACATTCACAGATAAGACTAACCCAACCTCTCCCCTCTCAGGGCACAAGTAACTTTGCCCACATAAGCATACTTATAAAAATTAATAAAACATCTTATTTATCAATATTACCTAAAGAATTCTGATTATTTTACCACAATGCTCTAGTCGACTGGCCCCCGCTACATATTCGTCGACAGACCCATTGGCTCCAGGTCATCTGTAAGTCTATGATATGTAAACCTCCGCCTTATCTCAGCTCACTGGTCACGATAACAACACCCACCCGTAGCACGTGCTCCAGCAGGTATATCTCACTGGTCATCCCCAAAGCCAACATCTCCTTTGGCCGCCTTTCCTTCCGGTTCTCTGCTGCCAGTGAGTGGAACGAATTGCAAAAATAGCTGAAGCTGGAGACGTATATTTCCCTCACTAACTTTTAACATCAGCTATCAGAGCAGCTAACCGATCGCTGCAGCTGTACATAGTCCATCTGTAAATAACCCACCCAATCTACCTACCTCATCCCAATGCTGTTTCTATTTACTTTCTGCTCTTTTGCACACCAGTATCTCTACTTGCACATCATCATCTGCTCATTTATCACTCCAGTGTTAATCTGCTAAATTGTAATTACTTCGCTACCATGGCCTATTTATTGCCTACCTCTTCAAGCCATTTGCACACACTGTATATATACTTTATTTTTCTAATGTGTTATTGAATGTACGCTTGTTTATTTAATGTGTAACTCTATGTTGTTGTTTGTGTCGCACTGCATTGCTTTATCTTCGCAGTTGGAAATGAGAACTTGTTCTCAACTAGCTTACCTGGTTAAATAAAGGTGAAATAAAAATATGAAGAAAAAAAAGAAAAAAAAGAAAAAAATTGCTATGCTGCCCCACTCTCTCCTGAATCCACATGCTTACATACACACAATCCACATGCTTACATACAGTGCAGGGAAGACAATGTGCTCTGCGGAGTGGGGTCCCTATCAGTGTGGTCACTATCAGAGTGGAGTGGGGTCACTATCAGAGTGGAGTGGGGTCACTATCAGAGTGGAGTGGGGTCACTATCAGAGTGGAGTGGGTTCAGTATCAGACTGGAGCCACTATCAGAGTGGAGTGGGGTAACTATCAGAGTGGAGTGGGGTCACTATCAGAGTGTGATCATTATCAAAGTGGAGTGGGATCACTAACAGAGTGGAGTGGGATCACTAACAGAGTAGAGCCACTATCAGAGTGGAGTGGGGTCACTATCAGTAGGGTCACTATCAGAGTGGAGTGGGGTAACTATCAGAGTGTAGTGGGGTCATTATCAGTGGGGTCACTATCAGAGTGGAGTGGGGTCACTATCAGTGGGGTCACTATCAGAATGGAGTGGGGTCACTATCAGAGTGGGGTCATTTGAAGCTTTCAAACAAAGATGTGAAATTGAACATGGAAAATATCAGTCAGTGCCTCCACACGCTGGAGACAGAAGCAGACAGTCTGAAGAGGGAGAGCTCGTCTCGAGGAGAGCCCAATCGCCATCAGATTCAGCATAACTTTCACCACTCTCCAGCTTAGCCAGTGCTAGTCCATAATACATTGTGTTGCTGAAGTGGACGCAGTAGCTAGCCTGAATCTAAAACTTTATTTATGCTTGATCTGGCAATGTGGTGTGGAGGTTGTAATGGGGATAGATGCGGTAAGGAGGGGAATAGAATGCAGACCGATGAGCTAGAAGGATGCTGGATTGGCACACATTCAACAAATCAGATCTAACAAAGTGGATATTTGTCAAATCCATCTTGATTGATGTACTGTAACAGGATAACAATGTGGCGTCTATATATTTGTCTGTTTTCGCTGCATAACATTTAGAAGTTGTCCCTTTTCAGGTTTAGAAGAAGTGACTGCTAAACGCCAACTCCTGTTCATATAAGCTGGTAGCATAGCTAGCATACAGGGATCGGTGGTGGTAGGCAAAGTTGTTTTTAACAATAATGCAGTTGATTGATGACGATGATATGAACATCTATTGGGGTTGACATACACACAAGCATTATACTCAGATTTTAATCTCAACATAGTGTGAAATACACATATAAACAATAGACTAAATGTAGGCTAATTTTGTTGGGAGGCAATGAGGAGATTCGGGATTTTCCCCCCACACGTTTAAATGGCATTACCATTGTTTTGGTCGAGTTCCATTGACATCTCTACCGCATCTATGGAAGGGGAAGCTTGCCACAAAAAGTGGAGGCAGTTGAGGGACAAGCTTGTAAAGTTAAACAAAAAGGAAGGATTGAAGTGGAGACGCGGGTGTAAAAATGGTGCCGCCTTTTTATTTCATGCAATCTTGGCTGAGCTCCTATGTCAAGCATCGGGAAACCAACTCCAACATCTGAGGTAAGGTCTTGTCTTTTCCTTTAGCCAGTTGCTCATCATAATTATTAGCTGGCTGGCTATAGAGATTAGCCCTGAATCCCTACGAGTGGTGGTGCAGACCAATTTATTGGATGCGCAATTATATTAATATAAATTATATTACCTTCTCCTTCCAAACTTTCACGTGCGCGTGTCACTCTCCCGGTCAATATCTTCAAAAATATAATCCAAATGTGTATAGCTGAAGTTCAATTTAGTGTTTATACTCTTAATAGCCATGTTGTACTTCTTACATTTGGAGAAAACTTTGTAGAAGTAATCGAGAGATGTGTAACGTAATCTCAATCTAAAAGAGGTGTTGTGTAGCCAATACGTAATGTGGAATGATGAAACAATGTTTGACTGCCTTCTAGAGTATCTGAGGGTTGCAAAGAAACCAAATTTGACTGGGTGAAACAAGGTTTAGCGTTTTAGATGTCATAGATTGTTTGATTCCAAGTTGAAAGAGTTGGAATTCATGAAAAAAATGCTGTATACAACATGGATCATGTTAGGATATAAAAATGGATTTTATCAAACAAAACTATGCTACATTTTTTCTCTGAGACCTTCAGGATGACAAATCAGAGCAATATTACTGAATGTAAGTACATCATATACTGTCAGAGGTGAATATTTCAAACCAGTTGCCTTGATAAAAGTGTTTGTTGGTGTGCACTATCCTCAAACAATAGCATGTTTTTTTCACGCTGTAATAGCTACTGTAAATTGGACACTGCAGTTAGAGTAACAATCATTTAAGCTTTCTGACCGTATAAGACATGTCTATGTCCCGGAAAGTTGTCTTTTGTTTACAATGCCATTCTAGTCAAATATCGCATATTGAGCAGCAACTGTCCCGATTTTGGGACACTGATCCAGTAGAGGTTTTTAAACAATTTAGGCAAACAGTTCCTTTTTTACCATCATAAACTCAGGATAGGGGTAAATAACAGTGATTCCCTTAAAAAGGAGAGAAATTTAGCTTTCCAACAATGCCAGAAATATTACTGTACTCCTAATATTCAGTAAATTGAAGTTTTCAATATTTAGCAATTCAAGTTTCCTGGCTGCGCATCATTTCAAAAGACTGACGAGTGACTGAAGTAAGCTCCCGAGAACTGAAAGACATTCATTCTGCCAATGAGAGGATTGCATTAAATACTCTTCAAAGCCATGTATGCTTATGATTGGACAAAACAGATGAAAAGGAGCTTCATGTCAAGAGAGTGAGAGGTTGATTTTTATTTATTAGGATCCCCATTAGCCGATGCCAGTGGGAGAGCTGGAAGATGAGGGGAAGTGGAGCAAGCACACGTGGGGAAGGTGTTAAAGAGAAGAAGAGGGTAGAGGGAGAGGTGAAAATAGGAGTTGCATGTTGGGAAAAGAAAGGGTTAGGTAGAAGTAATGGGTGGGAGTGAGGGTTTTAATGAAGAAGAGTATCCTTACGTGTACATACATACATGTACATCCATCCATACGTGTCCTTATTTAGTGTATTATTAAGAAGTATGAGAAGGAGGAGGTATAGAAAAAGTAAGGAAGATAAAATGAGGGTGAGAAGAGAGCTGAGGTAAGATGTGAGTGAACAACACTAGCAGGATGGTGGATGTGTTCCAATCTGCCAAGTGGCCTGGTGATCTACAAAGACTCATTGTTCCCGTCACAAAGCCAGAGGCAGGGTGTGTACTTGGAGGGAGCACAGACACACACACACACACACACACACACACACACACACACACACACACACACACACACACACACACACACACACACACACACACACACACACACACACACACACACACACACACTATCTGATGATAACAACATACTGGCTGGCAACCTTCTCCATGGCAACAATGTGGTGGTTGTGATGGCAGAGCGGCACTGTGCTGTGTGGCGTGGCCAGGGTGCCAGTAAACAGTTAATTGCCTGGGCATTAGTCAACTCTATCTGTGGCCATGAACAGAACGAGAGGAGATGTAGCCTACACCAACACACACCACAGAGGGAGAGACCAAGTAACTGTACTGGAGAGTGCTGCTGTGCTGTCTACCAAACATGAGAAAGAGAGAGAGAGGTAAGAGACAAAGAGAGAGAGGTAAGAGACAAATTGAGATAGAGCGGGAGGTAAAAGGCAAAGAGAAATAGAACGAGGGGTAAGAGAAAAAGAGAGTCAGAGAGAGAGGTAAAAGACAGAGAGAGAGAGAGCGAGAGGTAAGAGACGAAGGTGAGAGAGCAAGAGGTAAGAGATAAAGAGACAAAGACCGAGAGGCAAGAGACAAAGAGAGCTAAAGCGAGCTAGAGCGTGAGGTAAGACACAAAGAGAGAGGGAGCGAGGGGTAAGAGACAAAGAGAGAGCGAGAGAGAGAGAGGTAAGAGACAAAGTGAGCTAGAGCGAGAGAGAGTGAGAGGTAAGAGACAAAGACAGAGAGAGCGAGAGGTAAGAGACAAAGAGAAATAGAGTGAGAGGTAAGAGACAAAGAGAGATACAGAGAGGTAAGAGACAAAGAGAGATAGAGAGAGATAGAGAGGTAGGAGACAAAAAGAGATAGAGCGAAGGGTAAGAGACAAAGAGAGAGAGCGAGAGGTAAGAGACAAAGAGAGAGAGTGAGAGGTAAGAGAGAGCGAGAGGTAAGAGACAAAGAGAGAGCGAAAGGTAAGAGACAAAGGTAAGAGACAAAGGGAGATAGAGCGAGAGGTAAGAGACAAATAGAGAGAGAGCAAGAGGTAAGAGACAAAGATAGAGCGAGAGAGTGGTAAGAGACAAAAAAGAGAGAGCGAAGGGTAGGATACAAAGAGAGAGAGCGAGAGGTAAGAGACAAAAGTAAGAGACAAAGAGAGAGAGAGCGAGAGAGGTAAAAGACAAAGGTAAGAGACAAAGGGAGATAGAGCGAGAGGTAAGAGACAAATAGAGAGAGAGCAAGAGGTAAGAGACAAAGATAGATAGAGCGAGAGAGTGGTAAAAGACAAAAAAGAGAGAGCGAAGGGTAGGAGACAAAGAGAGAGAGCGAGAGGTAAGAGACAAAAGTAAGGGACAAAGAGAGAGAGAGCGAGAGAGGTAAGAGAGAACGCGAGAGGTAAGAGACAAAGGTAAGAGACAAAGGGAGAGAGAGCGAAAGCGAGAGAGGTAAGAGACAAAGAGAGAGAGAGAGAGGTAAGATACAAAGAGAGAGAGAGCGAGAGGTAAGAGACAAAGGTAAGAAACAAAGAGAGAGAGAGAGCGAAAGCGAGAGGTAAGAGACAAAGAGAGATAGAGCGAGAGGTAAGAGACAAAGAGGCAAAGAGAGAGAGAGAGCAAGAGAGGTAAGAGACAAAGGTAAGAGACAAAGGGAGAGAGAGCGAAAGCGAGAGAGGTAAGAGACAAAGAGAAAGAGAGAGATAGGTAAGATACAAAGAGAGAGAGCGAGAGGTAAGAGACAAAGGTAAGAAACAAAGAGAGAGAGAGCAAAAGCGAGAGAGGTAAGAGACAAAGAGAGATAGAGCGAGAGGTAAGAGACAAAGAGAGGTAAGAGACAAAAAGAGAGTGAGAGGTAAGAGACGAGAGATAGAGCGAGAGGTAAGAGACAAAAAGAGAGAGCGAGAGGTAAGAGACAGAGAGATAGAGCGAGAGGTAAGAGACAAAGAGAGATAGAACAAGAGGTAAGAGACAGAGATATAGGGCAAGAGGTAAGAGACAGACAGAGTGAGAGAGGTGAGAGATAGAGCGAGAGGTAAGAGACCAAGAGAGAGCGAAAGGTAAGAGACCAAGAGAGCTAGAGGTATGAGATAAAGAGAGATAGCGTGAGAGAGGTAAGCGACAAAGAGAGATAGAGCGTGAGAGAGAGAGGTAAAAGACAAAGAGAAAGAGAGAGAGCGCGAGAAAGGTAAGCGACAAAGAGAGATAGAGGGAGAGAGACAGGGGTAATAGACAAAGAGAGATAGAGAGAGAGTGAGAAAGAAAGAAAGAAAGAAAGAATAGGAGAGGCAGTGACACAGTCAGGTCCAAAATTATTGGCACCCTTGATAAAGATGAGCTAAAGTACTAAAATATAATAAATAACTACTGAGCTATATTATATCCTCAGAAAATTGGTTAATTATATTTGTTTATACTAATACAATTGCTCAGAGAAAGAGATTTTGTTCAACAAGTAACAAAATACATTTTAAAAAGTTAGGGGTCAAAATTATTGGCACACATGTTTTCAGCACCCTCCCCTTAGAAGGATAACAACACTGAGCCTCTTACTAAAATGTTTAATAAGATTGGAGAACACATTGCAGGGCTCCAGACTAACATTTCCCCTCTTGGCACTAAGTTCCAGTTGGTGGCACAAAAAAATCAATAGTAATCATCTTATACAGTCATTCACTGTGCTTTATTACAGCGGCAATCAGCAGTTGAAACAATAACAAAGAATATTCCCAGCCACTGTTTTGGTAAAAAGCTGAGGGATAGGGCTGGAGAAATGTAACCACCCTCAAATTCATAGACAAATTCCCTTTCAAGATGATTGGATACTATCTAGAGTAGAGGTCGACCGATTAATCGGAATGGCCGATTAATTAGGGCCGATTTCAAGTTTCCATAACAATCGGTAATCTGCATTTTTGGACACCGATTATAGCAGACTACATTGTACTCCACGAGGAGACTGCGTGGCAGGCTGACTACCTGTTACGAGAGTGCAGCAAAGAGCCAAGGTAGGTTTCTAGCTAGCATTAAACTCATAAAAAACAATCAATCTTAACATAATCACTAGTTAACTACACATGGTTGATGATTACTAGTTTATCTAGCTTGTTCTGCGTTGCATATAATCGATGCGTTGCCTGATAATTTATCATTGAATCACACCCTACTTTGCCAAACGGGTGATGATTTAACAAGCGCATTAGCGAAAAAAGCACTGTCGTTGCACCAATGTGTACCTAACCATAAGCATCAATGCCTTTCTTAAAATCAATACACAAGTATATATTTTTAAGCCTGCATATTTAGTTAATATTGTCTGCTAACATTAATGTCTTTTAACTATGGAAATTTGGTCACTTCTCTCTCAGAGTCAGGGTATATGCAGCAGTTTGGGATGCCTGGCTCATTATTATACTAACATCACCAATCTGAAGAAAAACTTATGTGTAATTCCCCCTAATTCGATGTGGTCAAAACGTCAGCTTGTTTAATGTAGTAACACATACTGTCCAAATGACGGAAAGTAACGTAATGTAAATTAATTATATATAGCAAAATACTATATATTCATTTAGGATGATAGTAAAAGAAGCACTCACAGATTTTTGTTCAATAATCACATATATTTTTCATTATAAAAATAATGTACTAGAAAGGGCTCCCATAGTGACTGTGCAGCAGCTCATTCATTCTCTACTGATGGAGATCATGAGCTGCATTTTTGCAAATGTATATTTACGTAAGTATTCAGACCATTTGCTATTAGACTCAAAATTGAGCACAGGTGCATCCTGCTTCCATTGATCATCCTTGAGATGTTTTTACAACTTGATTGGAGTCCACCTGTGGTCAATTCAATTGATTGGACATTATTTGGAATGTCTGCAGGATTGAAGGTCCCTAAGAACACAGTGGCCTCCATCATTCTTAAATGGAAGAAGTTTGGAACCACCAACACTTTTCCTAGAGCTGGCTGCCCGGCCAAACTGAGCAATCGGGGACCTTGGTCAGGGAAGGGAACTGACCTAGAAACTGTTGGTCACTCTGACAGAGATCCACATTTCCTCTGTGGATATGGGAGAACCTTCCAGAAGGACAACCATCTCTGCAGCACTCCAAACAGTCCAGCACACCAAACCGTCCTTTATGGTAGAGTAAAAGGCACATGATAGCCTGCTTGTAGTTTGCCAAAAGGCATCTAAAGGACTCTCAGAAACAAGATTCTCTGGTCTGATGAAACCAAAATTGAACTTTTTGGCCTGAATGCCAAGATCCCTGATTATAACCTGCTCCAGAGCACTCAGGACCCGGGGCGAACGTTCCCGGGTCCTGAGTGTAAATGTGATATTTGCGTTTTTATATTTGTAATACATTTGCCTGTTTTTCTTTGTCATTATGGGGTATTGTGTGTAGATTGATGAGGGGAAAAAACAATTCAATCCATTCCAGAATAAGGCTGTAACGTAACAATTTCAGGACACTGATCCAGTAGTGGCTAACCTCTCTAGGGTAGGTGAGACGCTAACGTCCCACCAGGCCAACATCCGGTGAAACTGCAGAGAGCTAACATTCTAAATACACCATTTGTTATAGTAAACATTCTTGTAAATACATGTATCTTACATCACTTAAAATATGAACGTCTTATTAATCCAGCTGCTGTGTCAGATTTCAAAAAGCCGTTACTGCGAAAGCAAACATGCTATTTTCTGAGGACGGCACCACGCACACACATGTATTACTAGCATTTTCCAATCAAGCATTAGCGTCATGAAAGTCAAAAATAACAATAAAATAAATCGCTTACCATTGAAGATCTTCAATGCCAAGCGTCCTAACTACACAGTGAATGTTTGTTTTGTTTGATCAAATCAATTTTTATAGCCTAACACAAAACATTTGTAAACTGCTTGCGTCATGATTTCCGTCTCATTCAACTTTGGATGATGCGTTCGTGGTAATTACACACACTAAACAAACGTTTATCCAGTCATGGTTTCATTGCAATCCTCCGGTTGTTACTAACACAACCATACTTGATGTTTCTTTTCCCGGGATGTATTGACCGAAACAAAACGATTTGAAGACACCAATCAATGACATCATTGCACACCAATGGTAGGACCGGTCTATCGTTGATTGACTGTATTTTGTCCCAATGACCACTGATCATTTTGAAATCTTGCTTGGAAGATAGCCAATGAGCTGAGGTAAACGGCAATATGTAATGGTTATATGTTTGAAGACCAGCCTTTGTCGTAAACTCTGGCGTAAAAGAGGTTCATTCGCCATTGCAAATCTTACTTGACGGAGCCACGGGTGTTACGCATAGCAGTACATATTCAATAGCATTTTCAACAAGTTTAAATATTTAAAATATGCCAAATAAATCAGGAAAAGCTAAAACAAAGTCTAGGTATACAGATTTAACCCAAATTATAGAGGAAATAGATAGATACAGCGAAGCTAGTTTTGACTCCCAGGCGGAAGACATGTTTCTGCATGGCGAGGATGCCATGCTGGATTGGTAAGTTCTAATGCTAATGTCATTGTTTGAAATTAATAACATAAAATATTATTCATTTGAGATTTTAAAAAAAATATTTTCTTATTTTATTTGCAATATATAAACATATCATCTGTAATGAAATGTGTAAAGTATACATTGGCTATACGTGTGTGTGCATGTGTGTGTGTGTGTGTGTGTGTGTGTTTCACCATAGTGATTATGTTCCCTGTACTTTATATATATCTGTTTATTTACGTGTTGATACAGGGCTCATACGTGAAAGTATTGTTACTGATTTAAAAAAATATTTCACAGTGGCAGTGATTCTGATTATGAGCCGCCAATGTCTAGGTGTCCATCTCCCTCTGAAGCTGGTTCATCCAGCCGGACCCCCGCTGTCTCCAGCTCCACACCTACCTGGCCATCTAGAGATGTGAAGTCAGTGACAAAGAAGCGGAGGTGGGGAAGAAAGAAACCTGCAGACAGAGGACCAGAGGGTCATTGGCACTCTGTGTCAGATGATGTGGAACCAAATCCACCAGTTTTTAGACCCAAAAGGCAGCCAGGACCTCAACTAGACATGACTGCAAAGTACAGCCCCCTTCAACTTTTTCAACTGTTTTTCACCTCGTCAGTTGTTGATTCAATGGTGTCGAACACCAATAAGTATGGTGTTAAGAAGCAGGCAGGAAAGAAAGAGGCATGTCAGACCTTTTCTGCTACTTTTCAATGGTCATTTACATGGGGATGGTGAAGTTGAAAACTCTAAGGGACTACTGGAAAATGTCAGCTCTCTATCAACTGCCTTTCCCCATGACTGTCATGTCTTGTAAAAGGTTTCTGACTATCTCACGGGCGCTTCACATCAGTGACCCAGAAGTTGATGGGAAGAATGACAAGAAGAGAGGCACACCAAGGTTTGATAGGCTGTGCAAAATCAAACCTCTCTACCCCAACATCGTTGAGGCCTGCAAGACCTATTTTCAGCCCGCTCAGAACCTGTCCATCGATGAGAGGATGGTAGCCTCAAAGGCCAGAATCAGCCTCAAACAATACATGCGTAACAAACCAACCAAATAGGGTTACAACCTGTTTGTTTTCGCTGATTCTGTGTGTGCCTACACTTGCAATTGTTTTGTTTATGAGGGGAAAAACAGTTTTGCTACCGGTAATGGACTGAGTTATGATTCCGTTATGGAGTTATTGGATTTTCAACTGCTGGGGAAGGGCTATAAACTGTTTGTGGACAACTTCTACACAAGCCCTACCCTGTTTACAGAGCTGAGAAAGCGGGATGTGTGGGCTTGTGGCACCATTCGGACCAACAGAGTGGGCTTTCCAAAGACAAAGGTGAACGACATGCCTAAGCCTAAGCTGGCTGAGCGGGGTACCATGCGATGGATCCGTGAAGATGGCCTTTGTAAAGTGGATGGCTACCAGAGTGGTCATGTGCTCCAGTATCCACAAGTCCTTCAGTGGAGATCATGTCATTAGGCGTGTGAAGGACGGTGCATGGACCACAAAAAATGTCCCCATTCCAGCTGCTGTGAAGGACTACAACAAGAGCTTGGGAGGTGTGGACCTGTCAGATGCGCTGATAGGATACTACAATGTTCTCCACAAGACCATGAAATGGTACAATACATTTTTCTATCATTTCATTGACATTGCTGTGATGAATTCCTTCATCCTCCAGAAGGAAATGGCCAAGAGCTGTGGACAGCCCCCCATCTCACAGCTAACCTTCAGGGAGCTGCTCATCCAGGAGCTTGCTAGCTACAGCAAGTTCACTGTAGCACCTTCTGTCCCCTCTACCTCTGTCCATTCTGCTCCAACCAGTAGTGTTCACCTGCCCAGATTCATCTCTGCAGGCATGAATGTGCCTCAGGGCAAAACGGGCACAGTAGGGAGACGACGTTGTGCCCTTTGTCACAGGAAATGCCCCATCACCTGCACCACCTGTTCAGTAAGCCTTTGCTTTAGAGCAGAAAGAGACTGCTGTGGGCCATGGCACCAGCAGCACAATATTGTGTAGAAGACTGAGGGTCTTCACAATATTGTAAATATAAAATATGTAAATAGTTACCCTTGTTAATCATTTGTTTTATTATTATATATATTTTTAATATACTGTATATATTTTATATATATATCTTTTTTTTTTGGGGGGGGGGGGGGGGGTGTTAGAATAGCATTTATGTATTTTGTATATAGTTCTTTCCTTCAAAATGTATCACTGTATCAATTCGGCCACTTGGGTACATTTGTGTGGGACACCTGGGTGACTTCATGCTCAATGTCATGTAGCTCGCTCATTTCTTAAGTTATCTGTCCAAACCTTTGATCATCTATTGTTGCCAATCTTATGTTCTTCATTCAAATCATCCACAGCATCCTACAGTATCTGTATGTTTGGCTGTTCTTGGTCATTTGAAAGATGAAAAACAATAAAAAACGTATGTTTATTTCGTATGTTTATGTTTATTTCCTTGTATTTTCTTCTACCAGATATATTGTGTTATATTCTCCTACATTCAATTCACATTTCCCTAAAATTCAGAGTGTTTCCTTTCAAATGATACCAAGAATATGCATATCCTTGCCTCTGGGCCTGAGCTACAGGCAGTTAGATTAGGGTATGTCTTTAGGCGGAAATTGAGAAGAAGGGTGGGTACCCCAAAGAAGTTAAATAATTTAGGCAAACAGTGGAAAACGTTAAGGGGTCTCAATACTTTCCAAATGCACTGTATATTGTCAATAAAATAGCAAGTGCCATTTAAGATTTTTTATTGAAACCGTAATATCAAATGGTTATATTATTATGTGGAACAATCTTCAAAAAGGCAGTAACCTCGGGAGTGGCGCTTGCTTGTAGAATCCAACAGCTGTGCAATGGCATAGCTTGTTTTGTTAATTGAGTGAATGATTGAGTGAGAGAGATGGAATGTGACATTGGAGCCACTCTCCACTGAGCAAGGTGAGTCAGTGTCACCTCTCACAGAACAATGAGCTGATTGGCTTATAAGAAACACTGCATGACATGATTTAAACCTAGACCATATGAATAAGCACAATCTATTTTAACAATAAACCATTTAGCACAACACTGAACCAAAAAATATATTACCTGACGATGCTGTAATCATCTCTGTTAAACATCTCATGACTTCCTGATTAAACACATCCTCTGCCAGCTCTCTCACAGACAATGTGTGTGCATGTGTTTGGCTGGCCCCAGGGAACAACCACGACCAGAGGGAGAGGAAGTGAGGATGACTAAGCCATCGTTCCCCCTGTTCACTCAACCATCCCCAGGCCATGCATCCTTTATCTAACCCAACCATCCCCTCAAATAGAGCTGCTGTGTGTGTGAGTGTGTCTACGGTTTTAGCCAAGACATCACCTATCACCTACTCAGAGACAAGAGGCTGAAATATGGCACCTTATTGTGGTGTGGCTGGTGCCTCACCAAAACAAAGACTAAAGCTGTATAGCTCCATAATCTAATTTCAGACAACTGTTTAAATGTTGCTTAGCAATCCTCCCTCTGCCTCTTCCTCTCACTCTGTCTTTAGCCACCGTCCATCCATTCTCCCCCACTCCTTTTCTGTTGCCAAGTTCTTACACTCACTTTTTTTAGTTGTCAATTTTTTACATATTTTTTTAAATTTCTACCAGCAGTGAAGCTGCTCAACATATTACATTGCATTCAGTCATCCAGCAGACACTCCCATCCAGAGCGACCCACATGAGCAACCTGGGTCAAGCGCCCCGCCCAAGGGCACAAGGACAGATCCCCCATCCAGTCGAATCGGGAACCCGAACCAGCGACCTATCGGCCACCGGCACAAGCTCCCAACCACCAGGCCACCAAACATGCAAGATCCCGCCACAGTTCCCCTCGAGAGCTGACCCTCAACCATCCAAGACAATAATCCAAAACCAAAGACGTCAAGGACCACAAAATCTAAAGAGCAAGCGTTTGTATGCATGTGTGGCACTATCTAAGTGTGTGTGTGTGTGTGTATGCACGTGTGTGCATTTGAATGTGAGTGTGTGTGTGTGTGTGTGTATGCATGTGTACGCGAGTACAAGCGCTTGTGTGGCAACAGCCTCAGGAAAACAGTTATTGGACCTCAACGTTCACTTTTAGTGTCAGTTAAATGTATTTTCTTTCTTCTTTGACCGTCATTCTATCCCCGCCCAGAAACTTCACTCCCACTTGTCTCCGGTTCCACATCCCAACCCTCAGTTTCCCTCAGCCTATCCCACCTATCTCTGCTGACCACCCTCTTCGGATTTCTACGTGCCACATATCTTTCAACTAGCTAGCTGTAAAATGGCGCCGACAGATTTTGCAGCTCTGCTTCTAGCTCCTAAGCAACTTTGCAGTACTTAGTTTTTTGTGTGTGTTATTTCCTACATTATTAGCCAAGGAAGTTTTTGTGTGTTATCACATACAGCCGGAAAGAACTTATGGATATCAGAACGGCGGTAACTCACCAGCATTACGACCGGGAATACGACTTTCCCGATATTGTATCCTTTGTTAGTACCCCCCAGGGCAATTGAACTGATTCCAGAGGCTGATCCAAAACACCGCCGGCGGAGAAGAGGTGTTCAGAGTGGATTTCTTGTCCGACTCGGGAGGCGCGCACACCATCCACCGCTTCCGAGTATATTACTCGCTAATGTTCAATCTCTGGATAATAAAGTATACGAGCACACTCAAGTCCTTTTGTTCACCCGATCTAGAATACCTTACAATCAAATGCCGACCGTATTACATGCCAAGATAATTCTCTTTGGTTATAGTCACAGCCGTGTATATCCCACTCAAGCCAATACCACCACGACCCTCAAAGAACTTCACTGGACTTTATGCAAACTGAAACCACATATCCTGAGGCCGCATTTATTGTAGCTGGGAAATTTACAAAGCAAATTTGAGGAAAACGCTACCAAAGTTCTATCAACACATTGACTGTAGTACTTGCTCTGCTAAAACAGTCGACCACTGCTACTCCAACTTCCGGGGTGCCTTCAAGGCCGTCCCCCACCCTCCCTTCTGCAAATCTGATCACGACTCCATTTTGCTCTTCCCTTCCTATAGGCAGAATATCAAACAGGAAGTTCCCGTGCTAAGGACTATTCAACGGACACCGACGTCTTGCTTCCGGACAAGCTAAATACCTTCTTCCCCCACTTTGAGGATAAGTGCCACCTACGCAGCTCGCTACCAAGAACTGTGGGCTCGCCTTCTCCGTAGCCAACGTGAGTAAGACCCAGACGGCATCTCAAGCCGCGTCCTCAGAGCTGGGTGGAGTGTTTAAAGACATATTCAATCTCTCCCTATCCCAGTCTGCTATCCCCAATTGCTTCAAGATGTCCACCATTGTTCCTGTACCCAAGAAAGCAAAGGTAACTGAACTAAATGACTATCGCCCCCGTAGCACTCACTTTGGTCAACATGAAGTGCTTTGAGAGGCTATTTAAGGATCGTATCACCTCTATCTTACCTGACACCCTAGACCCACATCAATTTGCTTACCGCCCCAATAGATCCACAGGCAATGCACACTGCCCTATCCCTACACTGCACACTGCCCTATCCCATCTGGACAAGAGGAATACCTATGTAAGAATGCTGTTCATTGACTTTAGCTCAGCATTCAACACCATAGCACCCTCCTAGCTCATCATTAAGCTCGGGGCCCTGGGCCCTGGGTCCTGGACTTCCTGACGTACTTCCCCTGGTGGTGAAAGTAGGAAACAACACCTCCAGTTTGCTGATCCTCAACACAGCGGCCCCACAAGGGTTCGTGCTCAGCCCCCTACTGTACTCCCTGTTCACCCATGACTGATTGGTCATGCACTCCTCCAACACAATCATCACGTTTGCAGACGATACAACAGTAATAGGCCTGATTACCAATGTTGACGATACAGCCTACAGAGAGGAAGTGTGGTGCCAGGAAAATAACCTCTCACTCAATGTAGACAAAACAAATGAGCTGATCGTGGACTTCAGGAAACAGCAGAGGGAGCACGCCCCTATCCACATTGACAGGACAGCAGTGAAGCAGGTGAAAAGCTACAAGTTCCTCGGCGTACACATCACTGACGAACTGAAATGGTCCACCCACACAGACAGTGTGGTGAAGAAGGAGCAACAGCATCTCTTCAACCTTAGGAGGCTGAAGAAATGTGGCTTAGCACCTAAAACCCTGATAAACATTTACAGATGCACAGTTCAGAGCATCCTGTCGGGCTGTATCACCTCCTGGTACGGCAACTGCACCGCCCGCAACCGCAAGCCCCTCATTAGGGTGGTGCGGTCTGCCCAATGCATCACCGGGGTCAAACTACCTGTCCTCCAGGACAGCTACAGCACCCAATGTCACAGGAAGGCCAAAAGGATCATCAAGGACAAAAAGCACCTGAGCCACTGCCTGTTCACCTCGCTACCATCCAGAAGGCGAGGTCAGTGCAGGTGCATCAAATCTGGGACCGAGAGCTTGAAAAACAGCTTCTATCTCAGGGCCATCACTAGGCCATCACTAGGCAGCTTCCACCTGGTTACGTAACCCTGCAACTTAGAAGCTGCTGCCCCATATACATAGACTTGAAATCACTGGCCACTTTAATAATGGAACACTAGTCACTCTAATAATATTTACATATGTTTGCTTTACTCATCTCATATGTATATACTGTATTCTATTCTACTGAATTTAAGTCTATGCCACTCCGACATTGCCTATCCTAATATTTATATATTCCTTAATTCCATTATTTTACTTTTAGGTTGTGTGTATTGTGTGTATTGTTGTGAATTGTTCGACAATTTGTGACAAATAACATTTGATTTGATTTGAACTTTGCTGTGATGTTTAACATACAATTTGAATCTCTCTAATTGAATAGATTCCACAGATTGCGAGTTGAAGATAAATCATTTACTAAGAGTATTAGTATATTAGTAAATGACTGGCCAGGTCTCTCCAAATCTTCCAACAATGCTATTTCTAAGGTCAATTCTAGATTAATATTATGCTTTTTCGGCCATTCCTGAACTTGAGACCAGAAACCGGCTACGCGAGGGCAATAACATGGCAAATTGTGCAGACAGATCAGTTCCCTACTTCCACCCGCTGCCACTTGCTTCCACCGTTTTTTGGGGGGAGTGCTGTAATCAATTGGTTGTAATCTTGGATTGAGCAAAACTTCCCATAACAATCCCGATAGCTCCACAAAATAAATAACTCTACCATTCCAATTTACAATATAATTTAAAAACAAAATACACTTCTCAAACATCTTTTCCATAAATGCAGGTATTTTATCAACCAGCACATTTGAGTTCAACCGTAATATTTGTTGTAATATTAATTTTATTTTTCTGGGGGATGAAATGTAATATCTAACAAGCTCTACATGTACTTGTTTGAAAAAGAGAGACACTTTGAACGAGGTTTCATTTTCAATTAATCAAACATTTGAAATGACAATCTGCATAAAGGCAAAAAAGGCCATTTCTAAACAAACGATTACCTTTTGTTAGTAATCTACTATTTTGAAGTAAAACGTTTGTTAAGTGAAGCTTTTAGAAAGAGGTTTTGTGCTTTCATATTTATTAATCTCAGCCCACCCAGTTCATAGTCATTGTATAGATAGGGACGCTTTATCTTGTCTGGTTTAGCATTCCAGATAAAGCTAAATATTCTTTGCTTATATGATTTGAAAAACGAATCATCAGGAGTAGGCAGCGCCATAGGTAACTGTTTAAACTGAGATAAGACTAAGGAGTTAATCAGTGTAATTTTTCCATAAATAGACAGGTATTTATTTACCTCTCCATGGTTGCAGGATCTTGTCTATTTTTACTAGTTTTCTATAGAAATTCATTGTGGAGAGCTCATTTATATATTTTGTAATATGAATGCCAAGTATGTCTACTTCACCATCAGTCCATTTTATAGGCAAACTGCAGGGTAATGTAAAAGTTGTGTAATTTAAAGATTCAGTATGAAATATGGTACACTTATCATAATTAGGTTTTAGTCCAGAGAGGCCAGCAAAGTTATCTAGATCTTCAATGAGACATTGCAGGTGTCTAGCTTGCGGACTTCATATAAAATGTGAGTCATTGGCATACATGGACACATTTATTTTTAAGCCTTGGATTTCTAATATTCTAATGTTGTTATTTGATCTGATTTTAATAGTTAGCATTTCAATGGTCATAACGAATAAATATGGTGACAGCGGACACCCTTGTTTAACTTCACTTGACAGTTCAAAACTCTCTGAGAAGTAGCAGCTATTTACTATTTTAAACCTGGGGTTGCTATACATTACTTTTACCCATTGAATAAGAGACTACCCGAAATGGAAAAAAATCCAGGCATTTATACATCATATCCAGTCTTACTTTATCAAAGGCATTTTCAAAACTCGCTAAGAATACCATGCCTGGCTTCTTAGTTGTTGTATGTTATTCTATTATATCTAGTAGTTGTCGTAAAGATGTCTCCAATGTATTATCCAAGTAAAAAACCTGTCTGATCCAGATGAACAATACCTGGTAAAACCTTTTTAATTCTGAGTGCTATGCATTTCGCCTTCAGTTTTTTTAGATGGACTGGATCTTTATATTTGCCATCTGGGTCTTGTTTTAATAATATTGAAATCAGACCATCCTGCTGAGTACCTGACAGGCTACCATTTCTATAAGCCCAGTTAAAACAAGCTAATAAAGGAGCTTTGAATATATAAAAAAAGGCTTGATATAACTCTACCAGTATGCCATCAAGCCCTGGGAGTTTTCTAGAATGAAAGAACTTAATAGCCTCAAAACGTTATTCCTCTGTAATTTGCATTTGTTAAATTATTTATTTATTATTATTTGGAAGTAATTCCTTATAGTAATCGTCATTCATAGGGTGAGGAGGAGACAGAAAAGAAAACATCTACTTCAAATATTTAGCTTCCTTTTTTTACATAATTTGGAGAATCAAGGATGACTCCGTCTTTAGTAACGAGTTCCTGTTAATTATTTTTGATAGCGTTCCTGTGTTGAAGAATTTTGTATCTTTTTCTCCATATTCCATTCAATTTCCTTTATTTGTATTTTTTTTCAGTTCTTGAATAAGTTCCTCCAGTTCTTTTGGTTCCTTCTGTTTGTTTTTAACTTCTCCCCTACTCATTTATATATAGATTCCTGCCTCTCTACCTACCTACACAACCTATCCATCACAATTTTCTATCTGTTTTCAGTTAAAACTACAAGAAAAATGCATAAAATTCCACAAGAATTTACAACGAAGCTGCCCTGCTACCAGCACCAGTTTGGGTCAAGGAGCAAGATAAATAAATAAATACAGTATGGGGATGAGGTAGGTAGATAGATGGGCTGTTTACAGATGGGCTATGTACAGGTGCAGTGATCTGTGAGCTGCTCTGACAGCTTGCGCTTAAAGATAGTGAGGGAGATATGAGTCTCCAGCTTCAAAGATTTTTGCAGTACATTCCAGTCATTGGCAGCAGAGAACTGGAAGGAAAGATGACCAAAGGAGGAATTGGCTTTGGGGGTGACCAGTGAGATATACCTGCTGGAGCGCGTGCTACGAGTGGGTGCTGCTATGGTGACCAATGAGCTGAGATAAGGCGGGGCTTTACCTAGCAGATACTTGTAGATAACCTGTAGCCAGTGGTTTTGGCGACGAGTATGAAGCGAGGGACAACCAACGAGAGCCTACAGGTCGCAATGGTGGGTAGTGTATGGGGCTTTGGTGACAAAACAGATGGCACTGTGATAGACTGCATCTAGTTTGTTGAGTTTGTTGAGTAGAGTGCCGAAGAGGAAGGCAACTGCTCAGGGACTTCACCATGAGGCCAATGGTGATTTTAAAACCGTTACAGAGTTTAATGGTTGTGATATGATAAAACTGTGGATGGATCAACAACATTGTAATTACTCCACAATACTAACCTACATGACAGAGTGAAAAGAAGGTAGCCAGTAGAGAATAAAAATATTCCAAAACATGCATCCTGTTTGCAAGAAGGCACTTAAGTCATACTGCAAAAAAACATGGCAAAGAAATTAACTTTTGTCCTGCATACAAAGCGCTATGTTTGGGGCAAATCCAACACATCACTGAGTACCACTCTTCATATTTTCAAACATGGTGGTGGCTGCATCATGTTATGGGTATGCTTGGAATCGGTAAGGACTAGAGAATTTCTTAGCATGAAACTAAACAGAATACAGCTATAAGCACAGGCAAAATCCTTCAGGAAAACCTGGTTCAGTCTGCTATCCAACAGACACTGGGTGACATATTCACTTTTCAGCAGGACAATAAACAAAAAAAAGGCAAATGCATACTTTGGGGTGCTTATCCTTGCTGGTGTTTTCAATGGGGAATCCACATAATTCCTGTGGGATGCAGAAAATGGCAGAGAAGCTTTCTGTGCAACAATGTCTCTGGAAAACATTATTTCCAGGATTATCTGCTTCGATAACCAAGAAACCAGACCAGCTCAGCGGCAGAGAGACAAGGTGGCTGCAATCAGGTCAGTGTGGAACAAGTGGGTGGACCGCCTTCCCCTGTTTACAACCCTGGGCCCAACTTTACGGTTGATGAGCAGCTTATGCCATTTAGAGGCTGCTGCCTCTTCAGGCAGTACATACTGTCTAAACCCGCAAAATATGGAATCAAGATCTAGGCTGCCTGTGATGCTGCTTCATCATATGAGTGGAACTTGAAAGTGTATACGGGGAAGCCAGATAGAGGAGCACCTGAGAAGAACCAAGGGATGCGGGTTGTCCTGGATGTGACACAGGGACTCCGTGGCCACAACAACACATGCGATAACTTTTTTACTTCACACAAGCTGGGACAGGAGCTCCTCAAGAGGAAGCTGACGATGGTAGGAACAGTACGAAAAACACACGGAACAGGCCTATCAATTCCTCTAAGTTTGTGTTCACGGCCGACACGTCCCTAGTGTCCTACATGCCAAAGAAAGGCAAAAATGTAGTACTCATGAGTACGCTGCATAGGGATGGGATAATCTGTGGCCAGGAACATCAAAAAACAGAAATCATAATGGATTACAATGCCACAAAATGAGGGGTGAAAAATGTAGACAAGCCGGTGACTGGCTACAGCTGCAAAGGAAGACGTTGGTCACTTGTGATATTCTTCAACATCTTGGACATTTCGGCATTTCGGGATAGCATTGAACCCAGATTGAAACAGAGGGAAGCTCCAGAGGAGATGGCTTTTTTTCGAGGAGCTGGGCAAGGCATGGGTAAGACCTCAAATCCACAGAAGGCAACGTATCCCAAGGACCCCAGCTTCTGCAACAATCGTGAGGAGGATTCAGGAGGAGGATGCTGGTGCCCCATCCGCCCAACCCACAGAACCAACAATTATGTGAGTGAGATGTTAGTAAAATTCCTGAACTAAGTGTTTTCATCATTCTAGATTGCAGCTGGTGGACCCAAGAAGGACAGGAAGACACAGTACACATGCATCAAGTGCAAGAAATACATTTGAAACACCACACACACAGTAAAATGGTCCGTCATGTGGTGTGTACACTGGCCTTCATTTGTGTTCAATGGGGCCTTTTTAACATTTCCATAAAATACTGTATGCAAAATTGATTTCATTTATATTTGTTCAAAATAAGCATTATTATTCCACCCATGTCTTGATTATAATTGATTTTTGTTTACAAAAAAAAATCACAGACAAAAACCCTGAATAGTGCTTTTATTGATAAATGTGATCTAGCAGAGGTAAATGCCAAATATTAACCATATGCTGTCTATATTGATTGTAATTGATATAAGTCAACATCTAAGTAGTAAGTATCTTTACGTAAATTGTTATGGCTGTATTGTTTTAAACCCCAATATTGTTATGGGACCATTGGGTGAATAACAAAAACATGAATGCAATACAACGGTTAAATGCACTATGCATTATGTGGGTTGAATGCTGTGACAACACAGAATAAAAGAATTACTAAAAGTCCCATGATGGTAGTGACTGCCCATTACTGCTTATTGCTTATTAAGAATCATTTATTACTTTAATAAAATATTTCAGTTGTGTATATTACATTTGATGACTTTGATGACTTTATTATTTAATTCAAAGTCATCATCTCATCTCTATAGAGCTGCTGCCTATGCTGTCTGGCAAAATCACTATTTTAGTAATTCTTCAAAGTAAATAAGGCATACTTCTATGACTGCTGAATCCCAACTATCAATCGCTTAGATCATGTATTTTCAGGTAGAGATACCTCGCGAAGCAACTGCTCACCTGTAGAAGCAACTGCTCACCTGCTCACCTCGCGAAGCAACTGGTCGCTATCTCTCACTATTCAATTCAATTCAAGGGGCTTTATTGGCATGGGAAACATGTGTTAACATTGCAAAAGCAAGTGAGGTAGATAATATACAAAAGTGAAATGAACAATAAAAATGAACAGTAAACATTACACATACAGAAGTTTCAAAACAATAAAGACATTACAAATGTAATATTATATATATATATATATATATATACAGTGTTGTAACAACGTACAAATGGTTAAAGTACACAAGGGAAAATAAATAAGCATAAATATGGGTTGTATTTACAATGGTGTTTGATCTTCACTGTTTACCATTTTCTTGTGGCACTAGGTCACAAATCTTGCTGCTGTGATTGCACACTATGGAATTTCACCCAGTAGATATGGGAGTTTATCAAAATTGGATTTGTTTTTAATTCTTTGTGGATCTGTGTAATCTGAGGGAAATATGTCTCTCTAATATGGTTATACATTGGGCAGGAGGTTAGGAAGTGCATCTCAGTTTCCACCTCATTTTGTGGGCAGTGAGCACATAGCCTGTCTTCTCTTGAGAGCCATGTCTGCTTACGGCGGCCTTTCTCAAAAGCAAGGCTATGCTCACTGAGTCTGTACATAGTCAAAGCTTTCCTTAAGGTTGGGTCAGTCACCGTGGTCAGGTATTCTGCCACTGTCTACTCTCTGTTTAGGGCCAAATAGCATTCCAGTTTGCTCTGTTTTTTTGTTAATTCTTTCCAATGTGTGAAGTAATTATCTTTTTGTTTTCTCATTATTTGGTTGGGTCTAATTGTGCTGCTGTCCTGGGGCTCTGTAGGGTGTGTTTGTGTTTGTGAACAGAGCCCCAGGACCAGCTTGCTTAGGGGACTCTTCTCCAGGTTAATCTCTCTGTAGGTGATGGCTTTGTTATGGAAGGTTTGGGAATCGCTTCCTTTTAGGTGGTTGTAGAATTTAACGTCTCTTTTCTGGATTTTGATAATTAGTGGGTATCGGCCTAATTCTGCTCTGCATGCATTATTTGGTGTTCTACGTTGTACACTGAGGATATTTTTTTCAGAATTCTGCATGCAGAGTCTCAATTTGGTGTTTGTCCCATTTTGTGAAGTCTTGGTTGGTGAGCGGACCCCAGGCCTCACAACCATAAAGGGCAATGGGCTCTATGACTGATTCAAGTATTTCTAGCCAGATCCTAATTGGTATGTTGAATTTTATGTTCATTTTGATGGCATAGAATGCCCTTCTTGCCTTGTCTCTCAGATCGTTCACAGCTTTGTGGAAGTTACCTGTGGCGCTGATGTTTAGGCCAAGGTATATATAGTTTTTTGTGTGCTCTAGGGTGTCAAGATGGAATTTGTATTTGTGGTCCTGGCGACTGGACCTTTTTTGGAACACCATTATTTTGGTCTTACTGAGATTTACTGTCAGGGCCCAGGTCTGACAGAATCTGTGTAGAAGATCAAGGTGCTGCTGTAGGCCCTCCTTGGTTGGTGACAGAATCACCAGATCATCAGCAAACAGTAGACAATTGACTTCAGATTCTAGTAGGGTGAGGCTGGGTGCTGCAGACTTTTCTAGTGCCCGCGCCAATTCGTTGATATATATGTTGAAGAGGGTGGGGCTTAAGCTGCATCCCTGTCTCACCCCACGGCCCTATGGGAAGAAATGTGTGTGTTTTTTGCCAATTTGAACTGCACACTTGTTGTTTGTGTACATGGATTTTATAATGTCGTATGTTTTACCCCCAACAACACTTTCCATCAATTTGTATAGCAGACCCTCATGCCAAATTGAGTAGAAATCAACAAAGCATGAGAAGGCTACCTTTGTTTTGGTTTGTTTGGTTGTCAATTAGGGTGTACAGGGTGAATACATGGTCTGTTGTACTACGTAATTTGGTAAAAAGCCAATTTGACATTTGCTCAGTACATTGTTTTCATTGAGGAAATGTACGAGTCTGCTGTTAATGATAATCCAGAGGATTTTCCCAAGGTTACTGTTGACGCATATCCCACGGTAGTTATTGGGGTCAAATTTGTCTCCACTTTTGTGGATTTGGGTGATCAGCCCTTGGTTCCAAATATTGGGGAAGATGCCAGAGCTAAGGATGATGTTAAAGAGTTTTAGTATAGCCAATTGGAATTTGTTGTCTGTATATTTTATCATTTCATTGAGGATACCATCAACACCACAGGCCTTTTTGGGTTGGAGGGTTTTTATTTTGTCCTGTAGCTCATTCAAGGTAATTGGAGAATCCAGTGGGTTCTGGTAGTCTTTAATAGTTGATTCTAAGATTTGTATTTGATCATGTATATGTTTTTGCTCTTTTTTCTTTGTTACAGAGCCAAAAAGATTGGAGAAGTGGTTTACCCATATATCTCCATTTTGGATAGATAATTCTTTGTGTTGTTGTTTGTTTAGTGTTTTCCAATTTTCCCAGAAGTGGTTACAGTCTATGGATTCTTCAATTACATTGAGCTGATTTCTGACGTGCTGTTCCTTCTTTTTCCATAGTGTATTTCTGTATTGTTTTAGTGATTCACCACTATCTGTCTCTTCTTTCTCTCTCCTTGTCTGCCCTACACAGACCGGACAAGTAGCCGTGCAGTGGATTATGGTCATTGGAGATAATTGCCACATTTTCTGCGTTAAACTATGTAGAATATTGGCCTGTTGGAAACTACAACTCCCTACTATATTGCACAGGTGTCACGACTTCTGCCGAAGTCGGCTCCTCTCCTTGTTCGGGCGACGTTCAGCGGTCGACGTCACCGGCTTTCTAGCCATCTTGTTCCCTGCACACCTGGTTTTCATTCCCCCAATCAATCTACATGTATTTACTCCTCTGTTCTCCATCATGTCTTTGTGTAAGATTGTTTGTGTTACGTGTGTGTTGTTTACGCACCAGATTGGTTTGTTTTTTCTGTGGTATTTCACGAAGATCTTTATTATTAAACATTATTCTTGTGACTGTTTTGCGCTTTTGCCTCAATAAAGTGTGCGCTTGTTCACAAATCTCTGCTTTCCTGCACCTGACTTCGCTACCAGTATGCACTCATCTGACAACAGGTGATGTTTGATCTGATTCGATAGAGATTTGATAGAGAAACTGCACATTGAGCTCACAGAAAAGAACCCGAACAAAATGGAATTCAAATAAATTAACAGACCAAGTCAATTAGTTGTTTAAAAAAAAAACAGAAATTCCAGTTAATCACTCAGCACTATGTTATACTGATAAGTCTGAGTCTGCCTCAGCATCTGTGGCTAGGAGGGAGGGAGTGACGGGGAAGAGAGGGAAAGAGAGAAGAGCAGAGCGAGAGCGTTAGAAGGAGAGAGAGAGAGAGAGAGAGAGAGAGAGAGAGACTTGATTAAGCTCAAGTCACATCACCACAAGGCGATGGATGATCTGTACCAAGGCTAAAAAAGACAGGCCAATTTAAGTTATTAAAAATCACAATCAAACCCAAAATCACAATCAAACCCCTGCCAGTGCTTCAAGCCCTAGCTTTCTGATTGGATAAGTATCTGTCTGCCCTGCGCTTTACTGGCAGAGGGTTGGTCTGGGAGATCTACAGGTGTTTCATGCTCTAGACTGGGCACTAACTGGGAATACTGGTGGTAGTGGGGACTATACCAGAGGGCTGCACAGAGGGAAACGGCATCGGAATGCAATACTATCATTCCCTTGTCCCTGTCAGTCAGAAGTACCCTCAAAGAGTGGTCGTGATGAAGACATAAACACAAAACTATCCTCTGTGGGAAAGACAGTGTGTGTGTGCGTGTGCGTGTGCGTGTGCGTGTGTGTGTGTGTGTGTGTGTGTGTGTGTGTGTGTGTGTGTGTGTGTGTGTGTGTGTGTGTGAGAGACTGTGTGTGCGGCGTGTGTATTCGGCGTGTTCATGCATATCAATCTGTGGAGTTTGATTGCTTGAAATATGCATGCACACTGTCTCGGAGCAGAATATTAAGCAATTAATAGCCCTATTCAATTAGGCATTATTTAAGGCTATTATTTCTAATGGCCTTTTTCAATCTATCTATCTTTTTTTTCTCTCTCTCCCTCTCTCCCTCCCTGCCTCTGTCTCTCTCCCTCTGCAGCACAATCCTTTCATAGCACCCCAACAGCAATCCCTGCCAGATTAACTCAATAATCAATGAATTCCAATCAAAGCCAGCCGAGAGCGAGACACTACTTTGACAAGTAAACAATCAGAGCCAAGGAGATAATCGAGTGGTGATGGGCTTGACAATGAGAGGCATCTCACAAATTAACAATATCACATCTCCTCCTATTACTTTATGACAGATGTTAGAACTACTAACATAACAACAGAAAAAACTATTTCTGGTAAATCAAAAAATCAAATAAAATCACTTTTATTTGTCACATAAAACAGATACCAAATAAACCAAATAAAACAGGTGTAGACCTTACCATGAAATGCTTACTTTACAAGCCCAAACCAACAATGCAGTTCAAGAAATTGAGTTAAGAAAATATTTACTAAATTAAAAAAAAGCACAAAATAACACAAAAAATACATAACAATAACGAGGATATATACAGGGGATACCGGTACTGAGTCAATGTGCGGGGGTACAGGTTAGTCGAGGTAATTTGTAAAGTGACTATACATAGATAATAAACAGAGAGTGGCAGAAGTGTACAAAAAAGGATGGAGGGGTCAAGTGTAAATAGTCTGGGTAGCCATTTGATTAATTGTTCAGCAGTCTTATGGCTTGGGGGTACAAGCTGTTAAGGAGTCTTTTTGATCTAGACTTGGCGCTGGAGTCTTTGACAATTTTTTTTAGCCTTCCTCTGACACCGCCTAGTATATTGGTCCTGGATGTCAGGAAGCTTGGCCCCAGTGATGTACTGGGCCGTACGCACTACCCTCTGTTGCGCCTTACGGTCAGATGCCGATCAGTTGCCATACCAGGCGGTGATGTAACCGGTCAGGATGCTCTTGATGGTGCAGCTGTAGAACTTTTTGAGGATCTGGAGACCCATGCCAAATCTTTTCAGTCTCCTGAGGGGGAAAAAGTGTCAACTGTCTTGGTGTGTTTGGACCAGGATAGTTTGTTGGTAATGTGGACACCAAGGAACTTCAAACTCTCGACCCACTCCACTTCAGCCCAGTCGATGTTAGTGGGGGCCTGTTTGGCCTCCTTTTCTTATAGTCCATGATCAGCTCTTTTGTCTTGCTCACATTGAGGGAGAGATTGTTACTCTGGCACTACATTTCCAGGTCTCTGACCTCCTCCCTATAGGCTATGTCATCGTTGTCAGGTCTACCACTGCTGTGTCGTCAGCAAACTTAATGATGGTGTTGGAGTCGTGCTTGGCCACGCAGTCGTGGGTGAACAGGGAGTACAGGAGAGGACTAAGCACGCGCCCCTGAAGGACCCCTGGATTGAGGATAAGCGTGGCAGATGTGTTGTTGCCTACCTTTACCACCTGGGAGCGGCCGGTCAGGAAGTCCAGGATCCAGTTGCAGTTGCAGGTGTTTAGTTCCAGGGTCCTTAGCTTAGTGATAAGCTTTGTGGGCAGTATGCTGCTGAACGCTGAGCTGTAGTCAATGAACAGCATTCTCACATAGGTGTTCCTTTTGTCCAGGTGGGAAAAGGCAGTGTGGAATGCGATTGATATTGTGTCATATGTGGGGCAGTATGACAATTGGAGTGGGTCTAGGGTTTCCGGCATGATGGTGTTGATGTGAGCCATGCCCAGCCTTTCAAAGCACTTCATGGCTACTGACGTGAGTGTTACGGGTTGGTAATCATTTAGGCAGGTTACCTTCACTTCCTTGGGCACAGGGACTATGGTGGTCTGCTTGAAACATATAGGTATTACAGACCCGGTCAGGTAGAGGATGAAAGTGTCAGTGAAGACACTTGCAAGTTGGTCCGCGCATGCTTTGAGCACACATCCTGGTAATCCGTCTGCCCCGCGGCTTGGTGAATTTTGACCTGTTTAAAGGTCTTGCACACACCGGCTACGGAGAGCGTGATCACAGAACAGCTGGTGCTCTCATCCAGAACAGCTGGTGCTCTCATGTATTTTTTAGTGTTGCTTGCCTCGAAGCGAGCTTAAAAGGCATCTAGCTCATCTGGTAGGCTCGAGTCACTGGCTAGCTCGTGGCTGGGTTTCCCTCTGTGGTCCGTAATATTTTGCAAGCCCTGCCAAATCCAACGAGCATCAGAGCCGGTGTAGTAGGATTTAATATTAGCCCTGTATTGACGCTTTGCCTGTTTAATGGTTCGTCTAAGGGCATAGCATGATTTGTTATTAGCATCCGGATTACTGTCCCGCTCATTGAAAGCGGCAGCTCTAGGCTTTTAGCTCGGTGCGGATGTGGCCAGTAATCCATGGCTTCTGGTTGGGAAATGTACGTATGGTCACTGTGGGGACAATGTCGTCGATGCACTTTTTGATGAAGCTGGTGACTAAGGTGGTATACTCCTCAATGCCATTGGATGAATCCCGGATCATATTCCAGTCTGTGCTAGCAAAACAGTCATCAAGACAGAAGCTGCATGGACAGCAACATAAAGAAAGCAGAAGATAACCCTATATTAATTTTGTAAACCGCTCTGAAAATCCTATTTTCGGGGGGGAGAGGGTGAAGGAAGGTTTGGGAGTTCAGAACCTCCTATGCATGTATTCCCACGGAAGAATCCAGACGGCTGTTCAGTGGTGTATGTAGTGAAGCTCAATGCATGCATATGTGAAAATAGAGTGAAGTCTACTGCGGAATGACTGAACTGTGATTGAAAAGGAGTAGAAGGACTTCTAACGGGCAATAACAAAGCACATAACCGGGGAGTCCAGAGAAATATATACTAATGATCAACATGTGTGGGCGTGTGTGTGTTTATGAAAAAGGATCAAATTCCAATTGACTCTAACACACAAACAGCCGCACACACAAATTCTCCCTCTCCCCAACTCTCTCCACAAAGCGAGGGATATGGAAGGAGGCTGAGGCTCAAAAGAGGACAGGACACTAGACAGGCTAGTCTCAGACTTACCTGCTTGTTTCTTTTCCCCAATTACAATCATACTTCCCCTGTAATCCTAAAATAACTCTTTCCTAGGATGCTCCATATAGAACCCAGAGTAAACAGACTGACTGGCAAAACCCTCCCCCTGGAGAGCCAGACTGCCCAGCTGTGTGTTGGGCAGAGGCACGTAAACTACCACACACAGACACAGACACACACACATATGCATGGTATGGTATGCCCCAATTAACTAGAAGAAGTGCAGGCTTTAGCTGCCAGCTATCAGCTGAACTCAAGGGATGGACGAGCCATGACATGCACTCTCAAAACATGAGGGCTTATAGGCTGTTATGTCTTTATGTGTCTTGTTGTGCATTGAAGCCTGTTGAGCAGGTTGTCACTGACAATAGAACAGGGCTTCAACTGACCACAGATGCAGGACATAGACAGGTCATACACTCTGACTAGAGAGGCTCCACAGAGTCTACCACTGTGCTACTCACATTGCCGTGGTTGATGAAACCATGTTTCCTGGAGATGCGGTCAGCCTCTTGTGGTCCTCCCTCTATATGGACTGCCCAGGTGTTAGTGTAGACCTCCTCGGCAGCGGTCGGTTCAGCAGTAAACTCCAGTGCTAAGGACAGGAGACCCAGGAGAGTCCCAAGCTGCAGCAGGGCCAGCCTGGCATCCATGAAAAGGAGAGCAGGGGCACCGGACAGAGGCACTCTGTCCGTCTGTCTGGGGTGGAGAAGTCTCACTGCTTACCAGTCACAGCCCTGAGCTCCCTCACAGCAGCAAAGTAGAGCAGTGACCTGGAGAAAAAGAGGGGGAAAAAACACACATTTGCACACACACACAGGTACAGTTGAAGTCGGAAGTTTACATACACTTATGTTGGAGTCATTAAAACTCGTTTTTCAAACACTCCACAATTTTCTTGTTACCAAACTATAGTTTTGGCAAGTAGGTTAGGACATCTACTTTGTGCATGACACAAGTAATTATTCCAACAATTGTTTACAGACAGATTATTTCACTTATAATTCACTGTATCACAATTCCAGTGGGTCAGAAGTTAAAATACTGTGCCTACTTGACTGTGCCTTTAACTTCTCTAGGATAGGGGGCAGACAAATTACTTCACTTATAACTCATTGTATCACAATTCCAGTGGGTCAGAAGTTTACATACACTAAGTTGACTGTGCCTTTAACTTCTTTAGGGTAGGGGGCAGCATTTGGAATTTTGGATGAAAAGCGTGCCCAAATTAAACTGCCATCTACTCAGGCCCAGAAGATAGGATATGCATATAATTGATTTGGATAGAAAAGACTCTAACGTTTCCAAAACTGTTCAAATAGTGTCTGTGAGCATAACAGAAGTGATTTGGCAGGCGAAAACCTGAGAAAAATCCATTCAGGAAGTAGGATTTTTTTGTTTGTTTGTAGTTTTCTATTCAATGCCCTTACAGTATCCATTGATTTAGGACTCAAATTGCAGTTCCTATGCCTTCCACTAGATGTCACCAGTCTTTAGAAATTGTTTCAGGCTTGTATTCTAAAAATGAGGGAATAAGAGCAGTCTGAATGAGTGGACCCTGCCGTGTCACAGAGTTTTTTCATGTGCGTGAGTTGATGACGTTATTGTCCGTTTGAAATATTATCGATTATTTAGGCTAAAGACAACCTGAGAATTGATTATGAACATCGTTTTAAATATTTCTACGAACTTTATGGATACTATTTTGATTTTTATGTCTGCCTGGTTTTACTGTGTTTGAGCCTGTGTATTACTGAAGAAAACTCGCAAATAAAATGTAGATTTTGGATTTAAAGAGACTTTATCGAAAAAAAGGAACATTTATTGAAAAAATGTATGTCTTCTGAGTGCAACCATATGAAGATCATCAAAGGTAAGTGATTAATTGTATCTCTATTTCTGACTTGTGTAAGTAACTCTTCTACTTGGCTGGTTACTGTTTGTAATGATTTGTCTGCTGCTATGTTCTCAAATGATCGTAAGGTATGCTTTCGCCGTAAAGCATTTTTGAAATCTGACACCGTGGTTGGATTCACAAGAAGTTAATATTTAAACCTTTGCATTTCACAAAATAGATGGTAGCATAAGGGAGGAAAATGATGTGGATATATTGAAGCAAAATCTCAAGAATCATCAGTCAGGAAGTTAAAGCTTGGTCGCAAATGGGTCTTCTGAATGGACAATGACCCCCAGCATACTTCCAAAGTTGTGGCAAAATGGCTTAAGGACAACAAAGTCAAGGTATTGGAGTGACCATCACAAAGTCCTGACCTCAATCCTATAGAAAATGTGTTTAGAATGTGTATAGAACTTAAAAACCGTGTGCGAGCAAGGAGGCCTATAAACCTGACTCAGTTACACCAGCTCTGTCAGGAGGAATGGACCAAAATGCACCCAACTTATTGTGGGAAGCTTGTGGAAGGCTATCCGAAACGTTTGACCCAAGTTAAACAATTTAAAGGCAATGCTACCAAATACTTACTGAGTGCATGAAAACTTCTGACCCACTGGGAATGTGATGAAAGAAATAAAAGCTGAAATAAATCATTCTCTCTATTATTATTTAGACATTTCACATTCTTAAAATAAAGTGGTGATCCTAACTGACCTAAGACAGGGATTTTTTTACTAGAATTAAGTATCAGGAAATGTGAAAAACTGAGTTTAAATGTATTTGACTAAGGTGTATGTAAACTTCCGACTTCAACTGTACTTGCTCACTCAATGTGCACACCCCCACATGCCACAGCACAGAGCAAAAATAGGAGACCACAGACCACAGCATGCATAGAAATAATTTGTTTTCTTCCAACACAGTTTCTCCTTCGAGAGAGACAGAAACAGAGGCTCTATTTGACATCTTTCTCTTGTTAAAGAGGCTACAACAGCATCAGGGACTTTTTCAAAAGTGTTTGTGCTGTACTTAAAAACACCAGAAATAGTACTCATCTAAAAAACAAGTCGAGCCGTAATTGAATTTAGAGAGAGTTTCAGATGAGGGCGAAAGAACAGGATCAAGAGAGTAGGTTTGCTTGCAAGAGAAGTCCTACTGTGCGAAGGCAGCTTGCGTTGTCCTGTTTTTTTTTTTGTTTGTTCAAGCTTAGTTGTGATCTGTCATATGGGGGAGAGTTAAGCTGTGATTTGTGCTGAGGCTGCGCTATCTAAAAACAGAGTGGGTAAAGCTCTATCTCTCCCCTGAGAGCCCTCACTCTGTCCAGGCATCATAGATGGGCTTTCAGTTAGACACAGACAGCCTAATGAGAATAGAGACTCAGGAAGCCCCCAAGGCATAGCTTACGGAGATGCAGTCTTAGCTTTTCATGTGTCTGCTCTGTGCTGTCTGGATCTAGGGCTGGGTATTGCCAGGGACCTCACGATACGATATTATCACAACACTGAGGTGCCGATACGATGTGTATTGCGATTCTCACGATTCTATATGTATTGCGATTCGATACTGTGATCACCTCTCCGTAGCTGATGTGAGGAAGACTTTAAACAGGTCAACATTTAAGACAGCGGGTCAGACGGATTACCAGAACATGTACTGAGAGCATGCGTGGACAAACTGGAAAGTGTCTTCACTGACATTTTCGAATCTGTAATGCCTACATGTTTAAAGCAGACCACCATAGTCCCTATGCCCAAGAAAGCGAAGGTAACCTGACAAAATGACTACTGCACCGCAGCACTCACGTCAGTAGCCATGAAGTGCTTTGAAAGGCTGGTCATGGCTCAAATCAACACCATAATCCCGGACACCCTAAACCCACTCCAATTTGCATACCGCCCCAACAGATACAAAGATGCCCACAAAGCTCATCACTAAGCTAAGGACCCTGAGTCTAAACACCTCCCGCTACAACTGGATCCTGGACTTCCTGATGGGCCGCCCCCAGGTGGTAAGGGTAGGCAACAACACATCTACCACGCTGATCCTCAACACTGGAGCCCCCAGGGGTGTATGCTTAGTCCTCTCCTGTGTTCCCTGTTCACCCACGATTGCGTGGCCAAGCACGACTCCAACACCATCATTAAGTTTGCTGACGACACAACAGTGGTAGGCCTGATAACTGACAACGATGACATAGCCTATAGGGAGGAGCTCAGAGACCTGGCAGTGTGGTGCCAGGACAACAACCTCTCCCTTATTGTGAGCAAGACAAATGAGCTGATCACGGACTATAGGAAAAGGAGGGCTGAACAGGCCCCCATTAACATCAACAGGCTGAAGTAGAGCGTGTTGAGAGTTCCTCGACTAACCTGTACCCCCGCACATTGACTCGGTACCGGCCCCCCTGTATATAGCCTCTTTATTGTTATTTTTTACTTTAGTAACTCTATTTTCTTATAACTGCACTTTTGTTTAAGAGGACCGGACCCTTTTTTTCAATTTCCGCCTAATTTGACATACCCAAATCTAACTGCCTGTAGCTCAAGACCTGAAGCAAGGATATGCATATTCTTGATACCACTTGAAAGGAAACAGGTTTGTGGAAATGTGAAATGAATGTAGGATATATAATATAACACATTAGATCTGGTAAAAGATAATACATCTTTGAAATGCAACAGAAAGGCCATACATTGAGATAGGATTATAGGTGTAATTTAGGTGTTGTCCACAAGATGGCAGCAGTGTGTGTGCAAAGTTTCAGATTGATCCAGTGAATAATTAGTTCACTACACAATATTGTGTATCAAGTCTGCCAGGAGTTTGCCCAAATGTGCCGAATTGGTCAATTTATACATTTTCAAGTAAATACCTATAGAGAACATACAAAAATGCTATGGTACTAAAAAAATTAAGTTTACATACTCCCAGGAATGTCATACATGATGGATCATTAACTTCCCTACAGAAAATAGACTAACTTTTACACATCTAACCACCGGGCGTGGTGGGTGTGGAGACGGAGACAGCAGTGGGGTCAAACTGCAGACCCCAGTTCCTACATTTTAATATAAAAATTGATTTTCTTAAACATAACTATGCTACATTTTATCTCTGGGACCCTCAGGATGACAAATTAGAGCAAGTTTACTGAATGTAAGTACATTTATTTACCTTCAGAGGTGAACGTATCAAACCAGTTGCCTTGATAAAAGTGTTTTGTTGTTGTACACTATCCTCAAACAATAGCATGGTATTTTTTTCTGTAATAGCTACTGTAAATTGGTTATCGTAAGTTAGATTAACAAGAATTTAAGCTTCCTGCCTATATAAGATATGTTAGCTGTTGTTTACAATGTCCTTCTAGTCACATTATCACATATTGAGCAACAACTGCCCCGGTTTAGGGACACCAATCCCTTAGAGGTTAAGGGCTTGTAAGTAAGCTTTTCACGGTAAGGTTTACACCTTTATTATTTGGCACATGTGACAAATACAATTATTGAAATTCTACGTTCCAAACATATTGCTCAACATATGACTTCTGCATAGGGACAAGAGAGAGCCATGAGAAAATTAGTTTTGATCAGTCATATAAATAAAAGTGCTGAAAACAAATTGGCTCCCTATTTCAAAAGAAGATGGAGAACAAGCTATGAAGGAAAATACTGGAGTTGGTGCAGGTATAGCCAACTAGCGCAATTATTGTTTTTGACATATTGTCAAAACGATACAATATATCATCAAAAATAATATCCCAATATGTAACTGTATCGATTTTTTACCCCATCACTACCTGGACCACACATTATTCAAACAGTTGAAGGCAATTTATTTATCATGATTAGTCTTTAGGTGGAGTCACACAACCATTGGTTTCCCACAGTCCCAGGGTGATCATTAAAATCTGGATCTGTCAAAAAAACATTTCACTAAACATCAAGGACACCGCGTTCCTTAACTTTAATTGGGAGGATCTATTGCAGGTTGCAGGTTACCGTAATTGCTGGACTATTAATTAAGCGCACCTGAATATAAACCGCACACACTGAATTATTAAAAAATATGTATTTTGTACATAAATAAGCCGCACATGTCTATAAGCCGCAGGTGCCTACCGGTACATTAAAACAAATTAACTTTACAGAGCCTTTAAACGAAACACGGCGTTGTAACAAAAATAAATAGGCTTTAACGAAACACGGCTTGTAACAAAAATTAAAACAGTAGCCTACCAAGAAAGTCATTGGTCACTATCTTCCTCCTCCTGTGCACTGAAACCACTGAAGTCATATCCTTCGGTGTCGGAGTTGAATAGCCTCAGAATTGCTTCATCCGATGTTGGATCGTTTTCATTGTCGCTCTCGTCACTTTCATCCGGAGGCAAATACCCCGCTGAGCTCATGCTGCCCCTTCAACACGCAGCAGTCCAGCCTTTCGAAACCCGTTGATGATAGTGGATTTTTTGACAATGCTCCACGCTGTCAGGACCCACTGGCAGACTTGACCATAAGATGCTCTTTGTCTGCGGCCCGTTTTAGTGAAGGATTTCTCCCCACTTGTCATCCAAGCCTCCCACTGAACAAGGAGCGCCACCTTAAATGCACGATTTACACTGATGTCGAGTGGCTGCAAATACTTTGGGCCATCTGCTTTTCTTCCCTCTGAAAGCTTTTGTTTTCTTTTTGCACTGAGTCAGTTCCTCATGCTGCTGTTTCCAACGTCTTATCATCGACTCATTAAGGCTAAGCTCCCATGCAGCAGCTCTATTTCCTTTTCCAACAGCCAGATCGATCGCCTTCAACTTGAAAGCTGCATCATATGCATTTCTCCGTGTCTTTGCCATGATGAGGGTGACAAAATTACTACCGAAATCAGAATGATGGGAAGTTTGAGCGCGCTCGATTTACGTCACATTATGTGACGGTGCTCAGTTTTTTGGCGGCATGAATCTTGTGAAAGCGGGAAAAATCCATAAATTAGCCGCGTCATTGTATAAACCGTGAGGTTCAAAGTGTGGGAATAAAGTAGCGGCTTATAGTCCGGAAATTACGGTACACTAAGGCTATGGCTGGGCGATACAGATAATTTATAAGATTAATTCGAATGTATGTTTTTGCACGATATTCGAAATGCCTGTATCGCAAGAATCAAGGTTTTGTTATTTTTCATTTTTATGAACGTTTATGTCCGCTTTTTCTCATGCTGTATTTTTGTTCTTATTTCCTTCGCTCTTCTTTGCTGTGTGCGCCTTCCCATTTACACCAGAGATCTGTATATAATGACAAGACGCACATCTCCTCCCTAACAATGGGAGTCGTTGTCCCAAAGGCGGGAAGGCAGACTACAAACTTAGGTCCAAAATAAGCACATATAAACGCATTGGCCTTATTTTGGACAGATTTTAGTGCTTCGCCTCTTCCTCTATGGTTTACACATACACCAAGCCCCTCCCCCTGCCTCTTTTTACTTAAAAATCATACAATGTGATTTTCTGGATTTTTGTTTTAGATTCCGTCTCTCACAGTTGAAGTGTACCTATGATAAAAATGACAGACCTCTTCATGCTTTGTAAGTAGGAAAACCTGCAAAATCGGCAGTGTATCAAATACTTGTTCTCCCCACTGTAGATATACATACTTTTTTTTACAATATACCATTGATATTCCCCGCAAACCCTATCACCCTTCCCCCAATTGGAGTAAACTAATAACACAAAACAATAACACTTACATGCTGACAAGACCAGACACGTCGCGTGTGCGTGCGAGTGTTGCAAAATATATTTAGAAATCCATGTTATTCAATTATTGCACCCACACTGCTCGCACGCGCCAACGAGCATCTGCATTGCCAAGGGCTAAAATATAAGTAATTCCTATTTCTGACGCAGATCACATTGCAAGTCCTGCCTCTCCCATCTCCTCATTGGTTTATAGAAGCAGGTACAAACGTGCAATCTCCTCATTGGTTATACCCATGTGGGTGATTTAAAGGCAAACTTTTTTGCCGGTCGTCATGGTAATACTATGAAAGTTTAGATGCCAATCACCATATAAGTTCAAAGATGAAAAAGCCTGGAAGGAGGAGAGATGTGTGGATTAATTGTCGGAGTAGAGGACCTTGTGCATTTCAGGTAAAATAACAACTCAATGTTCATATCCCAGGACAAATTAGCTAGCAACAGCAAGCTAGCTAAATAGGACAAATTAGCTAGCATGTGCAAGCTAGCTAGCTAAACTGATTAGGATGAATACTATCTGACAATACTTTTTTAAACTCTAAGCATTTAGATAGGATTTTTGCATCACAACACTGAAGTGTACGAGGCCTCCAATTTATTACATTTATATATACCACTTGGTCCTGTTTCAGTAATAATGATATCAGACCTTCTTGTTGGTTGTTCGATAAACTGCCATTTATATAGGAATGGTTAAAAAATGCTAATAATGGTCCTCTGAGTATATCAAAAAAGTTTGGTATACTTCCACTGGTATGCCATCCAGCCCTGGAGTTTTCCCAGCCGTAAAGGTTTTAATTGCATCAAGAAGGTCCTCCTCTGTAATTTGGCCTTCACATGAGTCTTTCTGCACAGATGTTCATTTTACATTATTATTATTAGGAAAAAAAGCCATACAATTAGCTTCGGTTAGTGGAGATGGAGGAGACTGAAACGAAAACATATTCTTAAAGTACTTTACTTCCTCTTTCAAAATATAATTCGGTGAATCATGCGTGACTCCATCATTTGTAACAAGTTTCAATACTTTTTTTTGGTAGCATTTCTATATTGAAGATTGAAAAATAATTTGGTGCATTTTCCCCCATATTCTGTCCAGTTCGCTTTATTTTTATAATATATTACCCTGTATCTTTCTTGAATAAGTTCCTCCATTTCTTTTTGTTTTTCCTAACTTACTCTAAGCCTCTATGGCACAGTTTTTTTTATTGCTATCAAACTGTACTGTTAGTCCTTCAATTTCCTTTGTTAATACTATGGACTCTTTTGATCTAAGTTGCTTTTGTTTTATAAATGAGTACTGAATTGCATGGCCTCTAAAAAACAATTTTGTGTTGTTGATGTTGTTCCAAACGGTCAGCACTTGCTCCTTAACATATTTTTCTTTACATATTTTCCACAACTAGTCAACATTTATTCCACACATCTGACTTCCCCTTTACCTCCTTATAGTGACCAAACATTCCCCCATTTCGAGTTTTTTGTCATGTCATCTGCATCCACTTTTCTGTTACATGTGCTACAGTGTTTGGGGTTTGTTATAACCAGTTTATTAGTGTGATTATGATATGATATAAGGGCGGCCCTATTGGTAATTTGCATGTAATGCATACATGTGTCACGTAAAGAGAGCAAGGGTTGAGAGAATAGGGAATGTTTTTCCCAAACAAATTAGGGATTTCGGTAATAGAACTTTCAGTCAACATGGTTGATGTTCTGTGGTGGTTGCTACAGCAGGGAGGAGAGAGACAATGGGTGCTAGTCACACAGTCACTCACTGTCATTCCTCAGCTTTTTACAGAAACAGGGGGGTGCCACTTTGTAATTGTTTCAACTACTGATTGCACCTTTAAGGAGGCTTTTATTTATTTCAAAATAGAGTCCTGGGGTTCAGGGACCAATCACAATGCAAATACATTCAGGTTTTTCGACATTAGCTGGATAACAACTTGTTAACTTGACCAGTATGTTTTAAGATGGCATTGTAAGAAGGGAAAGGGGCTCCTGGATAGCTACTCCAGGAGAGGTATTTCAAAAGTAGAATTCAGATATTGGCCTTGCCTAAAAATCTGACTGCCACCATGGTTACAGTCTGAAACAAGTCTTTGTAAAAAAGACGCAAAAGTCTTTACAAGCCAGAATGTTGAATACAATTATATTTGAGGTATTGACATGAGAGATTGACATGCATATTATTAAAATTAGCTCTCTGTGTACATCCAAGGGCCAGCTGTGTTGCCCTGTTCTGAACCAATTGCAATTTTCCTTTTTTGCGGCACCTGACCACACGACTGAACAGTAGTCCAGGTGCTACAAAACTAGGGCCTGTAGGACCTGCCTTGTTGATAGTGCTGTCAAGGCAGAGCAGCGTCTTATCGTGGACAGACATCTCCCCATCTTAGCTACTGTTGTATCAATATGTTTTGATCATGACAGTTTACAATCCAAGGTAACTCCAAGCAGTTTAGTCACCTCAACTTGCTCAATTTCCACATTATTTATTATAAGATTTAGTTGAGGTTTAGGGTATAGTGAATGATTTGTCCCAAATACAATACTTTTAGTTTTAGAAATATTTAGGACTGACTTAATCCTTACCTCACACTCTTAAACTAACTTCAACTCTTTGTTAAGTGTTGCAGTCATTTCAGTCACTGTAGTTGCTGAAATGGACAGTATAGTGTTGAGTCATCCACATACAGTGGGGCAAAAAAGTATTTAGTCAGCCACCAATTGTGCAAGTTCTCCCACTTAAAAAGATGAGAGAGGCCTGTAATTTTCATCATAGTTACACTTCAACTATAACAGACAAAATGAGAAGAAAAAAAAAGAATCCAGAAAATCACATTGTAGGATTTTTAATGAATTTATTTGCAAATTATGGTGGAAAAGTAGTATTTGGTCACCTACAAACAAGCAAGATTTCTGGCTCTCACAGACCTGTAACTTCTTCTTTAAGAGGCTCCTCTGTCCTCCACTCGTTACCTTTATTAATGGCACCTGTTTGAACTTGTTATCAGTATAAAAGACACCTGTCCACAACCTCAAACAGTCACACTCCAAACTCCACTATGGCCAAGACCAAAGAGCTGTCAAAGGACACCAGAAACAAAATTGTAGACCTGCACCAGGCTGGGAAGACTGAATTTGCAATAGGTAAGCAGCTTGGTTTGAAGAAATCAACTGTGGGAGCAATTATTAGGAAATGGAAGACATACAAAACCACTGATAATCTCCCTCGACCTGGGGCTCCACGCAAGATCTCACCCCGTGGGGTCAAAATGGTCACAAGAACGGTGAGCAAAAATCCCAGAACCACACGGGGGGACCTAGTGAATGACCGGCAGAGAGCTGGGACCAAAGTAACAAAGCCTACCATCAGTAACACACTACGCTGCCAGGGACTCAAATCCTGCAGTGCCAGACGTGTCTCCCTGCTTAAGCCAGTACATGTCCAGGCCCGTCTGAAGTTTGCTAGAGAGCATTTGGATGATCCAGAAGAAGATTGGGAGAATGTCATATGGTGAGATGAAACCAAAATATAACTTTTTGGTAAAAACTCAACTCGTCGTGTTTGGAGGACAAAGAATGCTGAGTTGCATCCAAAGAATACCATACCTACTGTGAAGCATGGGGGTGGAAACATCATGTTTTGGGGCTGTTTTTCTGCAAAGGGACCAGGACGACTGATCCGTGTAAAGGAAAGAATGAATGGGGCCATGTATCTTAATGTTTTGAGTGAAACCCTCCTTCCATCAGCAAGGGCATTGAAGATGAAACGTGGCTGGGTCTTTCAGCATGACAATGATCCCAAACACACCGCCCGGGCAACAAAGGAGTGGCTTCGTAAGAAGCATTTCAAGGTCCTGGAGTGGCCTAGCCAGTCTCCAGATCTCAACCCCATAGAAAATCTTTGGAGGGAGTTGAAAGTCCGTGTTTCCCAGCAACAGCCCCAAAACATCACTGCTCTAGAGGAGATCTGCATGGAGGAATGGGCCAAAATACCAGCAACAGTGTGTGAAAACCTTGTGAAGACTTACAGAAAATGTTTGACCTCTGTCATTGCCAACAAAGGGTATATAACAAAGTATTGAGATACATTTTTGTTATTGACCAAATACTTATTTTTCACCATAATTTGCAAATAAATTCATTAAAAATCCTACAATGTGATTTTCTGGATTTTTTTTCTTCTCATTTTGTCTGTCATAGTTGAAATGTACATATGATGAAAATTTCAGGCCTCTCTCATCTTTTTAAGTGGGAGAACTTGCACAATTGGTGGCTGACTAAATACTTTTTTGCCCCACTGTACATAGACACTATGACTTTCCTCAAAGCCAGTGGCAATTCATTAGTAAAGATTGAAAAAAGTAATGGGGCTAGATAGCTGCCTTGGTGAATTCCTGATTCTACCTGGATTATGTTGGAGAGGTTTCCATTAAAGAACACCCTCTGTGTTCTGTTAGACAGGTAACTATTTATCCACAATATAGCAGGGTGTAAAGCCATAACACATAAGTTTTGCCAGCAGCAGACTATGACTGATCATGTCAAAAGCCGCTCCGAAGTCTCAATGAGCATGCTGAAACTTTGCTGTCAACTTGTTTACTGTAAAATAGCATTGTATCTGGTCAAACACAATTTTTTTCCAAAAGCTTACTAATTGTTGGTAACAGGCTGATTGGTCGGCTATTTGAGCCAGTGAAGGGGGCTTTACTATTCTTAGGTAGCGGAATGACTTTTGCTTCCCTCCAAACCTAAGGGCACACACTTTCTAGTAGGCTTAAAATTAAAATATGGCAAATAGGAGTGGCAATATTTTCCGCTATTATCCTCAGTAATTTTCCATCCAAGTTGTCAGACCCCGGTGGCTTGTCCTTGTTGATAGACAACAATCATTTTTTCACCTCTTCCACACTAACTTTATGGAATTTAAAATTACAACGCTTGTCTTTCGTAATTTGGTCAGATGTACTTGGATGTGTAGTGTCAGCATTTGTTGATGTTATGTCATGCCTAAATTTACTAATCTTGCCAACGAAAAAAATATTAAAGTAGTTGGCAATATCAGTTGGTTTTGTGATGAATGAGCCATCTGATTCAGTGAATGATGAAGCTGAGTTTGCCTTTTTCCCCAGAATTTCATTTAATGTGCCCCAAAACTTCTTACTATCATTCTTTATTTAATTTATCTTTGTTTCATAGTGTAGTTTCTTCTTTTTATTCAGTTTAGTCACATGATTTCTCAATAAGGAACATTTACAAAATTTTGCACACAGGTTTCTCAGGGTGTATATACCAATTAATTGTGTATAAAAGCCTGATTAATCAGACTAATATTGGACTAATGTAGGCTATATCTAAATCAAATACATTTTAATCAATCTCTTTTTCTGGTACTAAATATTTTTAAATTTGGGAGCTCCAGCTAATTTATAGCCCTGGTGAGTATTGAAATGCTTGCTCTGTGTTTTTCTTAATACTACAGGATGTACGCAAGCTGTGTCTTCCTTTTTGAAAGTCAATTATGAAATGTTTCTTAGGAAACAAACAATAAACATAACAGCTTAATTCAAAGAATGAAGCAGCAAATGTTCATTTTAAGCAGAACAGAAATGCCTTCAGGTCTAGTCTACTTTATCTTCTAGGATAGCAGCCTCATTGAGGTACGAGAAGAAATTAACAAATTGTTCATTGTACCCTGATCACAGTAATGGGCTGTATCACAGTTTCAGGGAGCCAGACTTGCAGGTCTGTCGTTAGTATACAGACGTTTCAGCAAGCACTGTTAATGATAATTATCAGAAATGTAATTTTATTGGAATGCTTGCCCCATTCGTTTCAACCTCTTCTCATTTCAGTCCAGTAATGAGCACCTACAGTATATCTAATTTTGACAGTTTGAGGTTCAGTCTGGAATGAAGCTATCTAATGGAAGGGCTGTTTTAATCTGATCTAAGGCTTTTGTCCATCACAGTAGTAGACTAAAGGAGAGAGGGTGGAGAGAGAGAATGTTAGTTGCATCATTTTGTGTGTTTGCTCCTCTCTCTATTTCTCTCACTCTCTCTCCCTCTTTCGCCTTCTCTGTCAGACCCCCCCCCCCCCCCCCCTCTTGAGGTTCAGCTCTGTTTCTAATGAGCTCAAGAACACTGTGGCTATGCAGGGTGACATCCAGGGGAGTGATTTGATTTTCTCCTTCCCCTCTGCTCTGTAATTTACAGTCTCTCTCTTTAGCTTGCACACCTGAATGTGTGTGTAGAACCTAGGGCTGTCCCTAAACAAATCTTGTTCAACGAGAATTGTCTGTTCTTTCAACCAATTGATTGGTCAACATTTTTAAATGTGAATTGTTCCATATATAGACACATCTTATGTGTTTTAATTAAATCAAATTTTATTGTTCACATACACATGGTTAGCAGATGTTAATGCGAGTGTAGCGAAATGCTTGTGCCTCTAGTTCTGACCATGCAGTAATATCTGACAAGTAATCTAACAATTTCACAGCAATTACCTTTTACACACAAGTGTAAAGGAATGAATAAGAATATGTACATATAAATATATGGATGAGCGATGGCCGAACAGCATAGGCAAGATGCAGTAGATGGTATAGAGTACAGTATATACATATGAGATGAGTAATGTAGGGTATGTAAACATTATATAAAGTGGCATTGTTTAAAGTGACTAGTAATACATTTATTACATCCAATTTTCAATTATTAAAGTGGTTAGAGATTTGAGTCAGTATGTTGGCAGCAGACACTCAATGTTAGTGATGGCTGTTTAACAGTCTGATGGCCTTGAGATAGAAGCTGTTTTTCAGTCTCTCGGTCCCAGCTTTGATGCACCTGTACTTCTGGATGATAGCGGGGTGAACAGGCAGTGGCTTGGGTGGTTGTTGTCCTTGATGATCTTTTTGGCCTTCCTGTGACATCGGGTGGTGTAGGTGTCCTGCAGGGCAGGTAGTTTACCCCTGGTGGTGCGTTGTGCAGACCTCACTACCCTCTGGAGAGCCTTACCGTTGTGGGCGGAGCAGTTGCCGTACCAGGCGGTGATACAGCCCGACAGAATGCTCTCGATTGTGCATCTGTAAAAGTTTGTCAGTGTTTTTGGTGACAAGACAAATTTCTTCAGCCTCCAGAGGTTGAAGAGGCGCTGCTGCGCCTTCTTCACCACGCTGTCTGTGTGGGTGGGCCATTTCAGGTTGTCCCGTGATGTGTACACCGAGGTACTTCAAACTTTCCACCTTCTCCACTACTGTCAGGTCGATGTGGATAGGGGGGTGCTCCCTCTGCTGTTTCCTGAAGTTCACAATCATCTCCTTTGTTTTGTTGACGTTGAGTGTGAGGTTATTTTCCTGACACCACACTCCGAAGGCCCTCACCTCCTCCCTATAGGCCGTCTCGTCGTTGTTGGTAATCAAGCCTACCACTGTAGTGTCGTCTGCCAACTTGATGATTGAGTTGGAGGTGTGCATGGCCACACAGTCATGGGTGAACTGGGAGTACAGGAGGGGGCTGAGAACGCACCCTTGTGTACCCAGTGTTGAGGATCCGCGGGGTGGAGATGTTGTTTCCTACCCTCACCACCTGGGGACGTCCCATCAGAAAGTCCAGGACCCAGTTGCACAGGGCGGGGTCGAGGGTTGCACAGCCCAGGGTCTCGAGCATATTGATGAGTTTGGAGGGTACTATGGTGTTAAATGCTGACCTGTAGTCGATGAACAGCATTCTTACATACAGTATATCACAAAAGTGAGTACACCCCTCACATTTTTGTAAATATTTGAGTATATCTTTTCATGTGACAACACTGAAGAAATTACACTTTGCTACAATGTAAAGTAGTGAGTGTACAGCTTGTATAACAGTGTAAATTTGCTGTCCACTCAAAATAACTCAACACACAGCCATTAATGTATAAACCTCTGGCAACAAAAGTGAGTACACCCCTAAGTGAAAATGTCCAAATTGGGCCCAAAGTGTCAATATTTTGTGTGGCCACCATCATCACAGGTTGCCACTGGAGTCCTCCTCCACTCCTCCATGACGACATCACGGAGCTGGTGGATGTTAGAGACCTTGCACTCTTCCACCTTCCGTTTGAGGATGCCCCACAGATGCTCAATAGGGTTTAGGTCTGGAGACATGCTTGGCCAGTCCATCACCTTTACCCTCAGCTTCTTTAGCAAGGCAGTGGTTGTCTTGAAGGTGTGTTTGGGGTCGTTATCATGTTGGAATACTGCCCTGCGGCCCAGTCTTTAAAGGGAGGGGGATCATGCTCTGCTTCAGTATGTCACAGTACATGTTGGCATTCATGGTTCCCTCAATGAACTGTAGCTCCCCAGTGCCGGCAGCACCCATGCAGCCCCAGACCATGACACTCCCACCACCATGCTTGACTGTAGGCAAGACACACTTGTCTTTGGACTCCTCACCTGGTTGCTGCCACACACGCTTGACACCATCTGAACCAAATAAGTTTATCTTGGTCTCATCAGACCACAGGACATGGTTCCAGTAATCCATGTCCTTAGTCTGCTTGTCTTCAGCAAACTGTTTGCGGGTTTTCTTGTGCATCACCTTTAGAAGAGGCTTCCTTCTGGGACGACAGCCATGCAGACCAATTTGATGCAGTGTACGGCGTATGGTCTGAGCACGGACAGGCTGACCCCAGGCTGATTTTGTAAAATGATACAAGCGAGTAACAATAAACAATCTCCTGTTGATGAGAATGAGTAGCCTAAAGTCAGAAGTTTACATACACTCAATTAGTATTTGGTAGCATTGTCTTTAAATTGTTTAACTTGGGTCAAACATTTCAGGTAGCCTTCCACAAGCTTCCAACAATAATTTGAATTTTGGCCCATTCCTCCTGACAGAGCTGGTGTAACTGAGTCAGGTTTTTAGGCCTCCTTGCTCGCACACGCTTTTTCAGTTCTGCCCAGAAATCTCTCTAGGATTGAGGTCAGGTCTTTGTGATGGCCACTCCAATACCTTGACTTTGTTGTCCGTAAGCCATTTTGCCACAACTTTGGAAGTATGCTTGGAGTCATTGTCCATTTGGAAGACCCATTTGGGACCAAGCTTTAACTTCCTGACTGATGTCTTGAGATGTTGCTTCAATATATCCACATAATTTTACTCCCTCATGATGCCATCTATTTGTGAAGTGCACCAGTCCCTACTGCAGCAAAGCACCCCAACAACATGATGCTGCCACCCCCGTGCTTCACGGTTGGGATGGTGTTCTTCGGCTTGCAAGCTGCCCCCTTTTTCTTCCAAACATAATGATGGTCATTATGGTTAAAAAGTATGATCTGTGCAGTTGCAAACCGTAGTCTGGCTTTTTTTTATGGCAGTTTTGGAGCAATGTCTTCTTCCTTGCTGAGCCTCCTTTCAGGTTATGTCGATATAGGACTTGTTTTACTGTGGATATAGATACTTTTGTACCTGTTTCCTCCAGCATCTTCACAAGGTCCTTTGCTGTTGTTCTGGGATTGATTTGCACTTTTTGCACCAAAGTACGTTCATCTCTAGGAGACAACGCATCTTCTTCCTGAGCAGTATTGACGGCTGCGTGGTCCCATGGTGTTTATACTTGCAAACTATTTTTGTACAGATGAATGTGGTAACTTCAGGCATTTGGAAATTGCTTCCAAGGATGAACCAGACTTGCGGAGTTCTACAATTTTGTTTCTGAGGTATTGGCTGATTTCTTTTGATTTTCCCATGATGTCAAGCAAAGAAGCACTGCATTTGAAGGTAGTCCATGAAATACATCCACAGGTACACCTCCAATTGACTCAAATGATGTAAATTAGCCTATCAGAAACTTCTAAAGCTATGACATAATTTTCTGGAATTTTTCCAAGCTGTTTAAAGGCACAGTCAAGTTAGTGTATGTACACTTCTGACCCACTGGAATTGTGATAGAGTGTGTAAACAATTGTTGGAAAAATGACTTGTGTCATGCACAAAGCAGATGTTCTAACCGACTTGCCAAACTATAGTTTGTTACCATGACATCCACCCAGCTCTGGACGACTTAATCTTAGAAAGGCTTATATTCAAGGAGTTTCTACTAGTGCTGAGCGATTAACCAAAAATGTTTTCTGTTATTAAAGAACTAATTGGCCGACGTTGGTTTAACTACCTGAAATCCATTTCGTTTCTCTTCAGAGAAATCAAATAATTATCGAGAGAAATCTGAGAAATAAAGTGAACTATGTGGGACGCTGGGCTAAAGGGAGTTGTAGTTTTCATTAAGCAAATATTCAACCTAGTTCAGTGCAGAAACGTGGTAAATAACCACATTGACCATAATCCATTGCACCAGCTTTTTCTGGCTCATTGACGGATCAGAGAGGAAGAGGCAAAGTGAGAGGTTTCACTCTCGCCAAAAGCTTTCCAAAGTAAGCCCAATGCATTTATATAGGTTTATTTTGGACCTAAGCGTGTCTTCCCGCCTCCCATTGTAAGGGCATAGACATGATTGTCTTGTAATTGTCTTGTAATTGTCTACAATTGTCTACAGATCTCTGGACGGATACACTTTTGCACCTGCTTCGTTAGGTCAGATACACACAGACCGCATACACCGCATGAGAGAGGAATGTACACAACACAACATCCACAGGGACAGATGCAGTTCATAAAAGTATACCTTATTTACTTTGAATAACTAGTAACATTATTTTGTCAGACAGCTCTGCAACATACTTAGGCAGGCTAGCTAAATAGGATGACTAAAACATTAGATGGCCTGACTGGCTGACTGCTACTGCTTGAGCTGAGAAGAGACAAATAAGTAATCAAATAAAAACTAAGAAATATACACAACTGAAATGTTTTATTATTTCATAGTAATTTCCTATTTTTTTTTATTGATATCCACCAAACCAGGACCTGACAGAGACAATGGAATATCTTCAATATTTTGGCAATTGAATGTTCACTATTTTTGGCTTTTGAATTAAAAAGCTCTAAAATCATTGTAACGTCCTTATTTCATAAAACATTTCATGTTCAAAAAAATTATCAAATGATTTGCTTTATAATTATACCGAAACCGAAGCAACCTCAAAAAGCACCAATTCCTCAGCCCTAGTTTCTACTGAACTGCAGAGGAGTGAAGCACAGCATACCACCACACATCTTCTCTAGAGACACACAATGATCAGGGAGAGGAACAACGATCATCACAGCAGTGGGAAGCACACAAACACCCTAACTGCAAGCATAGTCAGACACGCACATGCACACACACACACACCTGGCTAGAGGCCACCACACGGCAGGCAGTGACCTCGGATCTCTTCATCAGTGTGTGGACCTGCTGAGTAAAGGTGAGTCACTGAGACTGCATAACTAGGTAAAACTCAATCTACTCTCTCTCTCTGAGCTTAGCTCACACTGTACAGAGGAGCAAACTGAAAAGGAAGAAATAATGCAGCAACTCTTCAAGGACAACGGTAGTGAACTTCCCCCCCAAAATGATTTGTTTTAAACCCACAGAAAAAGCATTTTTTAAGTGAACTTTCTTTGTCCTTGACAAGTTGCTGAATTTCCCACTATTTTTCAGTCCCACTTGGCTCATGACTTGCTCTACTTAGGAATGCACAAAGATAGAATTAATGCTGCCACCAGCTCATAGTACTGTATAGTGCATTAATCCACTGACACAGCCTGGGTCAATGCATTCCTCTGGATAATTGTATGTCAGCCTCTTACCATTCATTATATCACCTTATGATTGACTTTATACCTCCTTAGTACTGATGAACAAAACATCTAGGCCCTCCCTATTGATCTGTGTCATCTAAATAAAGGCTATTTCCAAGTGAGTGTCATGTCAATAGGATTCAGGTCACTCTAGAAATTGTCCGGTCGAAGTGTTCAACAGTTACACCCCGAGTTCAGCCAGTCAGAAGAGAAGTTCACAGGCAAACAAAACAAGAGCTCCTGAATATTGGACATGATGGGCAGCCAAAACATATACTTTAAAAAGTGAAAATTGTGTCATGGAGTTAATCCTATTGGGAAAGCTCTGCGTATGTACAACTCTTGCACACTTCACTTTGGTGTTGCATGCTACAATAAAGTATGACCTTGTTTTTACCCTACTGAGATTCTTGTGGCATGAATGATCAGATATACAATAACCAGAAGAGGGATTAGCTGGGTCACAGAAATTCAGTTTTAGAAGAAAACCTGACTCTCTTTATAATCCTGTCAATCAGGACTGTATTTGTTTCTTTGATATTCATCTAAATCCAGACCAGTAGTATTATGTCAGCTCATCTGTAAATCCTGATCTTGATATCAATGACATAGGCTACAGAAAACGCCTATAACATAGTAATAGGACAGCAATACATGTGCAAATCAGATGTACAATACAAAACGGATTCAGACATTTATACAAAGGAACATTTATAAAAGGAAGGAACAAATACATACACTGACACACACGCACAAACAATCAACTATGTTGAAGGCAAGTAAATGTATCACACACTAGACAAATAAATCAATATTTGACATTATGCCAAGATCTTACCAAGAGCTATTTCTGTGATGGGGACGTGCACTCAATCAGCAAGCGTTATAGGGCTGACTTCATGTCATCAAATAAAACATATGCGCATCAGTCAGATGGTCCTGTGTAGCTATAGCACCAATGTACCCCGAACTCCGAGCTCCAACTTGGTAAGTGAAGTAGCTATCTAGTATCGACAGTTCTGTCAGACACTGGAATAAAAGGCAGAGAATGCGCTCTTGCCTTGTAGTTTATATTACCATATATGCTTCCCTGGTTAATTCGTTCCCTCCCACCCCGCCACTTCGGGATACCTCTCCAACCTCTTTCCTCAAAGAGCAAAACAATACACGTTGGCTATGACATTTGCACCAATTTGTCGGATAAAATGTCCACGTCACGTCTCAGCTGCCCGGTTGACAGCTCTCTCCCGCGGCGTTGCTCAGGAACTCTGTGGAGTTACGTAGTCAGACACCACTCAACATACTCAGACACCACTCAAGGTCTCCCCGTGTACCTTGCTACTGCAATATTGTCACACCTAACACTCTGCTACACTTTGTTCGTAGTAGACTTTCCTCGTCTTATTAATCGTTATCTCGAACGAGTAGTACTTCAAAACCCAGTTGTTTTTCTATGTAGCTAGCTAGAGCGTTCAAAACAGTTCCGTGATATGCATACTGCTCTACTCGAACACACTAATATATTCAAAGCATGTTCTAAAATTATCAAAAGGTTATACATTTCTTTATACAGGAAACTGATATATTTGTCCACTTTGCTACCTATAATAAAATAGCAAAAAACACAGGAAGTAGCTACGTCCACACTCCACTATTTTCATTGTTATATCTCTGCAGGGTTGCCAGGCAAGCTGACATTTCTAAACAATGATTGTCAAACCTACCCTAAAGTCCTGAAAACTAGCCAAAAAAGGTTTTCAACGCAAAAGAGATGTTGCCATATGTATACAATAAACCCTTTTGCCATAACGTTATCGAGACATTTAAGAAGGAATATCATAGTAACTTGTAATGACTTGTAATGACTTTCGAAGCAAAATTCGGTTTTCCTCAAAATAAGAATTATTGCCAGCTATGACAAGGTGCAATAAAATAATTTGAATATGTTGCAAGAGAAAATATCATTTGACCTTATTAAACTCACGATATCATTTTCCATCAATGGATGTAAATGTAACTTGTTTGACTGCTATTATTAAGCATTAAAGGCGCAAGGGTTTATGGTATTTGGCCAATATACCATAGCTAACTATGGGCTGTTCCTAAGCATGATGCAACGGCGAGTCTTGGACACAGCCAACGACTTCAACTATATATCCCATTTCAATATTATATTCCAAACTATCTTTTTTAAAATTAATTTAAAACAACTTTTGATCACCGTTTGCCCCTGAATGTCCTTTTAAAGACTGCTGGGATGTAAAATCTTGCATTATTCAAATAATATTTAGTGCAATTGTACATAATGGATTGTACGGAAAAGGAACAGCAAAGAAAGAAAAAGGCGAGTTAAAAAGAGGGAGGGGGAGGGCAATTACCCCGATACTTAAAAAAAAACATTTTTTGAAAAATAACATTTCATGAAATAACTAAAAAAGTGTAAACTCTAGCCATTTTTTCCCCTTTATAGTTTATTTGCCTAAGCATGACTTTCATCCACATACCATACTATAAACCGCCCATTTGCGAGAGATGACTTGTCATTTCAATAGGCATAGGCTACAGACTAAAATCTGGGTTTATGATTGTAATTACATTTTGCCATGGTTTGCTTAGATAAAGGCAGGTAGCCTATAGCTGCTGATAGGCCTACATCTCATTTCAGATAGTCTACAGTAGCCTAGACAAGATGTAGGCAATATGTAAACTAAACAATTTAGCAGCTTGCTTAGTTAAAATTAACAGACTCATTAAATCAACATGAACAGGTAGGTGATTTAGAGGTAAGAAATGCGTGTGTTTCCCAATAGCCTGTTGTAATAAGCTACGAAGGATGGGGTCATCATTTTAATCACTGAATTAAATATTAATAATATGTACAGTAGCAGTCAAAAGTTTGGACACACACCTTTTTCTTTATTTCTACGATTTTCTACATTGTAGAATAATAGTGAAGACATCAAAACTATGAAATAACGAGCTTCATGAGGTAGTCACCTGGAATGCATTTCAATTAACATGTGTGCCTTGTTAAAAGTTAATTTGTGGAATTTCTTTCCTTCTTGATGCGTTTGAGCCAATCAGTTGTGTTGTGACAAAGTAGGGGTGGTATACAGAAGATAGCCCTATTTGGTAAAAGACCAAGTCCATATTATGGCAAGAACAGCTCAAATAAGCAAAGAGAAACAACAGTCCATCATTACTTTAAGACATGAAGGTCAGTCAATTCGGAAAATGTCTTCAAGTGCAGTCGCAAAAACCATCAAGCACTTTGATGAAACTGGCTCTCATGAGGACCGTCACAGGAATGGAAGACCCAGAGTTACGTCTGCTGCAGAGGATAAGTTCCTTAGAGTTAACTGAACCTCAGATTACAGCCCAAATAAATGCTTCACAGAGTTCAAGTAACAGACACATCTCAACATCAACTGTTCAGAGGAGACTGCGTGAATCAGGCCTTCATGGTCGAATTGCTGCAAAGAAACCACTACTAAAGGTCACCAATAATAAGAAGAGACTTGCTTGGACCAAGAAAAACGAGCAATGGAAATTAGTCCTGTGGAATTCTGTCCTTTGGTCTGATGAGTCCAAATTTGAGATTTCTAGTTCCAACCGCTGTGTCTTTGTGAGACGCAGAGCAGGTGAAAGAATGATCTCTGCATGTGTGGTTCCCACCGTGAAGCATGGAGAAGGTGTGATGGTGTAGGGGTACTTTGCTGGTGACACTGTCTGTGATTTATTTAGAATTCAAGGCACACTTAACCAGCATGGCTACCACAGCATATTGTAGCGATACGCCATCCCATCTGGTTTGCTCTTAGTGGGACTATCATTTGTTTTTCAACAGGACAATGACCCAGACCCCACCCCCAGGCTGTGTAAGGGCTATTTGACCAGGAGGGAGAGCAATGGAGTACTGCACCAAGAGTGTGAAAAGCTGACATCAAAGCAAGGGCTGGCTACTTTGAAGAATCTAAAATCTATATGATTCCAAATCTATATGATTCCATTCCATTCCATTCCACATCTAAAATCTACATGATCACATGTGTTATTTCATAGTTTTTCTGTCTTTTTTTGGTTACTACATGATTCCATATGCGTTATTTCATAAATTTGATGTCTTCACTATTATTGTACAATGTAGAAAATAGTAAAAATAAAGAAAACCCTTGAATGAATATGTGTCCTAACTTTTGACTGGTACTGTATATGAACTGAATATGTTTATTTTTAGCCTAATCTTACTACTGTTACCATCACTCTAATGCGTTCTAACAACTGATGGGAAATTTTGATAGAGCTTTGATGACTTCTAATTTAATTTACTAAACATGTCCATTAATAATTGCATAACAACACATGTTTCCAACAACAATAAACTGAAGTTATAGGCTATTTATTAAATGGTTTTGCCAGCTCCAGGTAGGCTACACAAGGGCACATTTATTTGCAATGACCATTTTTTATTGTTTTGGTAGCATCACATTCCGTGATGTTTTTGGTAGTTAAGTTTTATCCAATCGCTGTGACTCCCGAACGGACTCGGGAGAGGCGAAGGTCGAGAGCTATGCGTCCTCTGAAACAAGACCCCGCATATGACCAGTGATATCATCACTTCAAAATATTTATTGTATCAAATGGTAGCCTAAAGTAGACTACAATGGCATATCAATTAATAGACTACTTGATGGCCAAGAGGCAAATGTATCATTCTCCACATTTAATGTCAGTTTCATATAGTACTTTTTCTTCATAAAAGAACCACGCTCATTTCACATTTCCACTCAGGCAGCCCCCGAGACACAATAACTGAGCATACGTAAAACACTTCCCTTGATAACGTTTTCTTTTAACAAAGTTAACCACCTCCGTGCGAATTAATGTAACCACCTCCGACTGATTTTTTAGAGAAATGCCATGGCGGCCGCGGTGAAACTTAGAAATAGCTCAATATCCCGCAAACCACGACCAATACATTTTCAACGCGACATCGTTTTAAAAGTATCCCAATTTACTAGAAAACGATGTACATGGCAACCCTGTATCTGTGCTACAGCTCTACGTCACCGTTCGATCATAAGTGGAACGCCGCCACCTTGCGCAACCACAAACTGTTGTCTACGACCGCCATCTCCCGGATTTATACCATACGTTCATGCATAAACAATTGGCTCCGTTCAATGTTGTACGGTTGACTACTAGATGGTGCAAAAGAGCCATCCTTTTTATTCTGACACGCTTGCTCGCACACAAACCCCATGACAAGCAGCCGGGTTCAAGAGAAATAAATCAGCCCGTTTTCAGCCTAGTGGCTCAACTGTTAACACGGGTCAAAGTTATCCCGGAATAAGGACAGCACGCATGTGCCGTCAACCCGGATGTAGAATTTGTACGATACGCTTCCCATATTTGATTATTTTATGTGACATTGTTGCTAACTGTGTCAAAAATAGAACACGTAGTCCTTTTGTGGCACGCTTGAACCGGTCTAGACCGGGATAGACAGAAGTGTCGCGTGAACTGTCACAGCTGACAGCAGTGGTAGGTCTACTGAAGCTTGGCAGTACTGTAACCATAACAAACCTTGGTTTTGAGGCTGTAGGCTCCGATTTTGTTATTACTTTAGTTGAATGCTTCATAATACGATTTAAATAATATTTGCCTACAAATCATGTATTAGCTAATTCAGGTTAGGCCTAAATAATAGGGAATAGGATAGCCTGTACTAGCAGGTTTATTAGCTTTCAGCCAAACTCGGGCGAATGCTTGGCTATCACTACTTTGATTGGAGAGAAAAAACACTGAGTTTCGTTTTGATTTCCATAGAAAATATAACCCAGAAGACCTGTCATCTCTCAAAGTGGCGTCTAGAATGGACTTCCGCGGTAGAAAGTATGAGCGGGGCAGCAACTGGTCCGACCCAGAGGTGGCCGAACTCCTCCAGCTGTGGTCAGATGAGTCGGTCCAACTCGAGCTGGAAAGTTGCCTCCGAAATCAACATGTATTTAACCGAATAGCGGACGTCCTGCGGGAGAACGGTATCTATCGCACTGGCGACCAGTGCAGGGAGAAGATAAAAAAGATGAAGCTGGAGTACCGCCGCATTAAGGACAACCACAGGATGATACGCGGCGGGAGGTCGTGGAAGTTTTATGACGTTATGGACCGGGTCTTAACGAACCGACCGGCCATATCCTACTCCTCATTGGGCGGTGCCGTTATAGCCCACCAAGTCCTCCAGAGCCCGCCTAGTGGGGCAGACGCATACACCCATGGTCTGCCAGGTGGTGCCTTTGGTTCCACTGCTTCGGGCGGGTTCTTGTTTGGTCATCCGCCCAGGCTGGGGGAGCTGCTTGAGATCAAATGTGAGCATGCAGAGTCCGAGGACGGATTGCTGAACTCCGATGCTGCGCCCCCAGAGCTACTGTACCATACCGGGTCTGGAGATGAGCATGACACTGATGGGAAATCTGCCGGGCTGGACCAAGAGGATCCGGTCGAGATGGCGAGAGGAGAGCGCACGACGTGCGCGCGATTCTCTCCTTCAGGTTGGCTAAAAATGCCTCTTGCCCTGTATAATTTTGCATGGATATTCATTCGGTACTTTTATTAAAAGTGAGGGTATGAGTTACAACTATTATGTTGTAGTCCCAACACTTGGTACACTGTATCATTGCGCAATTCGAACTGAACTTTGTCCTTGCAAAAACACACTACATGATTACACTTTGATTTGTGCATATATCAATGAATCAATCAATCAATCAATTTAGTTATAAAGTCCTTCTTACACCAGCTGATGTCACAAAGTTTCTGTACAGAAACCCAGCCTAAAACCCCAAACAGCAAGCAATGGGTGTCTAGGAAAAACTCCCTAGAAAGGCTGGAACCTAGTAAGAAACTTAGAGAGGAACCAGGCTATGAGGGGTGGCCAGTACTCTTCTGGCTGTGCCGGGTGGAGATTATAACAGAACATGGCCAAGATGTTCAAATGTTCATAGATGACCAGCAGGGTCAGATATTCATACACTCCTCTGCCTATGTATTTATTTGTACAGTGAAGATGAGTACATTTGGCCCTATATTCCAGCATTTTGGATTTGAGATCAAATGTTTTCTATGAGGCAAATGTACAGAATGTCACCTTTTATTTGAGGGTATTTTCATACCAATGGAGGCTCCTCAGAGGAGGTCCTCCCATCCACCTCAGTAAATAAAAAAGAAAATGAAAAAGTGCAACATGAAAAAAAATCTCCTTTTTAGATAAAATAAAAGGTAGACTAGTGGTTAGAGCATTGGGCCAGTAACTGGAAGGTTGCTGGATCGAATGCCCGAGCTGACACAGTAGTAATCTGTTGTTCTGCACCTGAGCAAGGTATTTAACCCACTGTTTCCCGGGTGCCGAAGACGTGGATGTCGATTAAGGCAGCCCCCAGCACCTCTCTGATTCAGAGGGGTTGGGTTAAATGCGGGAGACACATTTCAGTTGAATACATTCAGTTGGACAACTGATTAGGTAGCCCCCTTTCCCAATACTAAATATATTCACATCCCCAAATAATTTATTAAAACACACTGTTTTGCGATGGTCTACAGTAGCCTCAACAGCACTCTGTAGGGTAGCATCATGGTGTAGCCGGAGGACAGCTAGTTTCCATCCTCCTCTGGGTACATTGACTTCAATATAAAACCTAGGAGGCTTGTGGTTCTAACCCCTTGACTTACACATTAATTACGACAACTTCCGGAGGATGTCCTCCAACCTGTCAGCATGAACTGGCATGTTGTCCACCCTATCTAATTATCAGATAATTAATCTGGTACTGAAAGCATTAGCTAGCTAGCACTACAGTGCATAAACTGTGGTGAGTAGTTGAGAAAGATGATAGTTGAACAGTTTTGAACAAAAATGAAAGAGAAGCGAGAGAGAGCTATATTTTGTTGTATTTTGTTTTCACTTCCACTTAGATAGCGAATGCAGCTTAGCATACTCAAACACCCGGCTCAAACAGAGAGGGATGCTATGTTGGCTAGCTGGCTATGGCTATCCAACAATGGAACTCTACCAAGTCAAGGTAAGCTTTAGATTTTTTTCATTTATTGACACCAGTACCTGCCAGTGTAACTGCTAAACTGCTTGCTGACTGTACACCGTACTGTATTATTTTAGCAGGTTTACTAACGCGTTAGTTCTAGTAGCTATGTTGACGATGACGTTAGCGAATATGGTGACAACGATGTAGGCTGTGTGTAGCGGTTAGCACTTATGATATAAAGTTTTGGCTTGGAAATGTTTTTTCGCCTGGTCACAGATAGCTGATGTGTTGTGCACTGAAGTCCACAAGCGAAGGTAAAATGTGAGAGGAGGAGAGCACTTTCGATGCGAGAAGGAATTATACTGTTTGTATGTGGGTATTATGAAAGGGAACTCTTTGCGTGTGATCTCTTTGCGTGTGATCATTCCACCAATTATGTTGAATAACGTTTCTTGAACGAAACGGGAATAAACATAACTGAATTTGTCCAACAGAAACTCTAGTTTGCAACTGTTGGACAAATTATTACACCCTAGATCAGCTAGATGCAGTCAAGAGTGTTGAAGGTGGTATTGTCACCTTGATTACTCCAATTTTTCTCTCGACCTGTGCACCTACGTTGTAAACTTTCGTTCATAGGCTAGGTTGTAGCAACCTCATGATGGGTATAGGGAAATTTGAGTATCGTGTAGTAGCCTAAACCTATCGATGTTACACTAAGCTGGTTGAATAGAATATGAATGAAAGTCATCTAATATGCTATAATAGAAATAAGGCCATGCTCATGAAAAAAATTATCGTCCTCCATCACCTTAAACGGCACCGACTGCCACTGCTTCATTCATATCTGTTTTACCGTTTAGAAGTAAAATCACTTTATGTATCTAGTCCACTCATTTGAATATATATTTTTTTCTTCATAAGTGTTCGGACATATTCACCTATAGTGTATTAAAGTTGTCAAAAGTTTAGTATCTGGTCCCATATTCTTCGCAATCAATGACTATATCAAGCTTGTGACTGCATTTGCAGTTTTGTATCTTTTGCCCAATAGGAACTGAATGGGTGAATAATATATTTGTGTAATTTTGGACCCATTTTATTGTAAATAAGAATAGAAGATGTCTCTGAACACTTCTACATTAATATGGATGCTACCATGATTATGTATAATCGTAAATTAATTGTGAATAATAATGATGAGTGAGAAAGTTAGAGGCACAAAGATCATGCTAACCTCTGACCATGAGGCTACAATAACAGGGGAGGTTAGCATTTTTTAGGAGTTATGATCTTTGTTCCTCTGTAACTTTCTCACTCATCATTATTCAGGATTCCTTCATGATTATCCAATATAAATAAAAGTGACTCCAAAATGACAAGAGTCCCAAGCTTGAAGAGTCCCAAGGAATATGGGACCACATACTGGGACCACATACTAAACTTTGGACTACTTTAATATACATGTAACTGAATTTGTCTAGATACTTATGACACCTTCAAATTTCTAAACTGAAATAGATATGTATGAAAATACCCTCAAATAAAAGGTGACATTCTGTACTGTTGACTCATGAGACATTTGATCCCAAATCCCAAATATTGTAGTTCAGAGACAAATTAAAGTTTTAGCTTCACTGTCTAAATACATTTGTAGGGGAGTGTACGTGTAAGTATGGATTTAATAAGCAAAATACGTTTTTGTGATCTATTATCCCTTCTTCCCTCTTCTCTCCTCTCTCTCTTTCCGTCTTCAGGTTTCAGTGATCAGAACCAGGCTGGGTCCTCAGGCACAGGGGCCTCCATTGCTGGTCCTGATGGCCGGGACACAGGGAACCAGCGTGACCCAGAGGGTTCCCGACCTGCAGCCCCTGTGAGGCAGAGGAAGCGTCGGCGTGCAGGTAGAGGGGCTGGTGGGGGAGGAGGGGGTGGATGTGGGGGCCGGGGGCCCCTGGACGAGGCCCTGGTCAGCTTCCTAAGCTGGCAGCGGTCTGCCGAGGAGCGGCTCATCTCCCTGGAGGAGGCACGGCTGGAGAGGGAGGCGCAGGCGGAGGAGAGGCGGGAGCAGAAGGAGGAGAGGAGGGCGGAGCAGGAAAGACAGCATGAGCTCCGTCTGTTCAGCATGTTCACTGGGGCCCTGGCCGCTGTTAGACAGACTGCCCCTACTGCTCCACCGGTTGCTCCTACTTTCTCTACTGACTCAACTGTACCCTCTGCCACTTCTGGACACACCGCTATACTTAACGCCCTATCTGCCCCAGCTACTTCGTCTGTCCCATTTGGCTGTCCTGCCCCAACTACAGAACCACCACCATCCATCCCAGCCTGTTGCCCCACTAAACCTGAGAGCATACTGGCCACACTAAGTGGTGCAGAGACCCCTGGCCACAGTGTGTACCTGTCTCGCCGTGGCAACTCCATTAGACAGCACCAGGGCATTCTACAGGAGGGCTACACCCAGTACCACGCTGACAAATACCAGCACACTGACAACCCCAATGTGAGTCTCCAACACTGCTGCTGCTCCGCATGTTGAGAACAGTCGTTCCAGACCTGTGTGTGGTGTCATACCACTTGTCATGTCACTTTGTGGCAAATGTTTCTGTAAAAAGTGCTAGACAAATAACAATTGATAGATTGACTGAAAGATAGATTGATAGATTTTGATGTCTCTCATCTCCAGGGCATCATCAACATGGGCACCAGTGAGAACAAGCTGTGCTATGATCTGCTGCACAAACGGGTGAGAGAGGGGGAAGAAACAGGAGAAAATAGGGGAGGGAGAGTGGTTCATGTGGTTGCTCCACGTTGCTAATCACTGACTTTGTCAATCAGAATGATATATTATTTATAGCTAGTGATGTGTCTGTTGGATAATGTGGTTCTGTACTTACTGTAACTATATTGCATTACACTCCAATGGAATGTAACCATTCTCTCTCCGTCCATAAATCAAAACCCTTTTTGTGCCCCTGCCTCCCTGCCACAGATGACCCAGCCTGACATGCTTCATATCGACCCAGCCTTGCTGCAGTATCCTGACTGGAAAGGCCACCGCTTGTAAGCAGTTACCTTGTATGAGCACTTCATATGTCATGTGGAAAAGGATGGTTATGGTACATGTATTCGTTAGAGATAATTGAAGTTCAATTCAATAACATTTTTATTACATACAAGAAAGATGTTGATTACGGCAGCGATACAGATAAGGATGATGAGGATGTTAATGATGATGGTGATGATATCCCCTCTTTAGTCTGAGAGAAGAGGTGTCCAGGTTCCTGTCCCACTACTGTGGTTCGCCCAGGCCACTGAGAGCAGACAATGTGAGTGAAGTGAGCTCGCCTCAGCCCTTAGTAGTACTGTATAATGGCTCTAGTCTAGTGTATAATCCTGGCCATTATGGAATAAGGCTGTGATTGCTGGATTCATCTATGGGTGTGAATAGTTAAATTATGAAGAATGTTTTTACTCATAAAGCTAGTGTTTTATTTGTGTGTGTGTGTGTTCAGGTTGTGGTGATGAATGGCTGTGGCTCCCTCTTCTCATCCATAGCCGCAGTGCTTTGTGACCCGGAAGGTTAGTTCAACTCCGTAGACTCAAGAAGTATGTCCAGTCATTTCACCTATGTCTCACATATTATAGTTTTAAATATCATCCATGCCTTGTCAAACTGTGTAAGAGATGGTGTTTATTTCATCGATTTCAGTGGTTGAATTTTATTTAATATTGTGAGGTTTATCCTGACAATGTGTCTGTGTGTGTGTTAGATGCAATCCTCATTCCAACTCCATTCTATGGAGTGATCACTGAGGATGTGCATCTGTACAGCGGTGTTCGGCTCTTCCATGTTCATCTCGACTGTGAGGTAGGTCTCCTTTCTTAACGTAATACACCCTATACCATAATATCACTCTGTGTTGTATTGTTGTAAATGTTATTTGATGGCTCCATTTTCTGGGCAATATATTTTCTAAAGTGCTTTTTGTGTGTGCTTTTAGCCTAGTGGCAGTGGCAGTCGGCCGTTCCACCTCACTGTGGACAAACTGGAGGAAGCTATGAGGAAGGCGATTAGCGAGGTTGACCCCCCCCCAAAAACAGAATAGTTATCCATTGATAAAACGAAGATACAGGTACTTGAATGTTTCATTGGTGTAACTGTCCCTTGGTGTGGCCCTGTCTGTCAGGGGTTGAATGTGCGGGCCATGGTCCTGGTGAACCCCCATAACCCCCTGGCTGATGTCTACTCCCCTCAAGAGATGACTGGCTTTCTGGAGTTTGCCAAGAGGTGAGTTTTGTCCTCATATCATATTTCCATATTGTGCCATATATTTTCCCCTCTTGCGCATATAACGCTGAGTATTATGACTGTAGTTGTATTTTAAAGTGCAGCTAAGGGCTGAGGATTCTCCCAGAACCATTGGTTGTAGTCTGTGGTTCACTCAGCATTAGCACCCTCTACAGACCTCCCTATGCACTGAGCTGCACTGAGCTGTAGTAACCATAAACCAGCCCGTTTGTACAATGCGCTGCTCCCTCCGGCTGCCTACTGATAGAGGCCTTTTAATGCCTGCTTGTATTGCCTTTATATTAAAGAACAGTATACATCATAAAACGGTGCAATAGAAATTCATGATAAATGATTTATCTTTTCCTCTCTGTTCTCTCCATTCCTTCCCCCTGCCTAAGGCATAAGTTGCACGCCATTGTAGATGAGGTGTACATGCTGACAGTGTTTGAAGACACAGTAACCTTCCACAGCGTCCTCAGCATGGACAGGTATGATGCACACGCACACAAAATCTGCCTATTAAATGTACACTACCTTTCAAAAGTTTGGGGTCACTTAGAAATGTCCTTGTTTTTGAAAGAAAAGCACTATTTTTGTTCATTAAAATAACATCAAATTGATCAGAAATACAGTGTAGTCATTGTTAATGTTGTAAATGACTATTTTAGCTGGAAACAGATTTCTAATGGAATATCTACATAGGCGTACAGAGGCCCATTATCAGCAACCATCACTCCTGTGTTCCAATGGCATGTTGTGCTAGCTAATCCAAGTTTATCATTCTAAAAGCCTAATTGATCATTAGAAAACCCATTTGCAATTATGTTAGCACAGCGAAAACTATTGTTCTGATTAAAGAAGCAATAAAACTGTCCTTCTTTAGATTAGTTGATTAGTATCTGGAGCATCAGCATTTGTGGGTTTGATTACAGGCTCAAAATGGCCAGAATCAAATAACTTTCTTCTGAAACTCGTCAGTCTATTTTTGTTCTGAGAAATGAAGGCTATTACATGCAAGAAATTGCCAAGAAACTGAAGATCTCGTACAATCCTCAACTGGAAGCTTCATTAAATAGTACCCGCAAAACACCAGTCTCAACGTCAACAGTGATCAGGGATGCTGGCCTTCTAGGCAGAGTTCCTCTGTCCAGTGTCTATGTTCTTTTGCCCATCTTAATCTTTTCTTTTTATTGGCCAGTTTGAGATATGGCTTTTTCTTTGGAACGATGAACTCTATTTAATGAAGCTGCCAGTTGAGGACTTGTGAGGCACCCGTTTCTCAAACTAGACATTCTAATGTACTTGTCCATTTGCTCAGTTGTGCACCGGGGCCTTCCATTCCTCTTTCTATTCTGGTTAGGGCCAGTTTGCGCTCTTTTGTGAAGGGAGTAGTACACAGCGTTGTACAAGATCTTCAGTTTCTTGGCAATTTCTCGCATGGAATAGCCTTCATTTCTCAGAAGAAGAATAGACTGATGAGTTTCAGAAGAAAGTTCTTTGTTTCTGAGCCTGTAATTGATCCCACAAATGCTGATGCTCCAGATACTCAACTAGTCTAAAGATGGCCAGTTTTATTTACTTTATATTTCTAAGTACATTAAAAATGGTGTGCTTACAGCCTGCCGGACCCCCAGAGAACACATGTGATGTGGGGGATGAGCAAGGTAAGAGTTTAAAGTGAGGGTGTGTGTGCGTGCATATGCATGTGTCTGAATGTGTTTGTATGTACATGTTGTTGTGGGAACTATCTGGGGGTTATGTGTTCATCATGTTAGATTGTCCCCTGTCTCCTGTGTGTTGTCCCTGTGCAGGACTTTGCGATGGCAGGAGTGCGTGTGGGCACTGTGTACTCTGATAACAGGGACTTGGTGGAAGCTCTGGATAAACTGGGGATGTTCCATGGTGTCCCTGGTCCCATACAGCACCAGATGGCAATCCTGCTCCAGGACAAAGGTACACACACACACACTAGATGAGAGGACATACCATCCAAGTAGGGAGTTCAATCTACCTGTGTTCTACTCTGTAGATTGGATCAATGGGAAGTTTCTTCCAGAGAACAGGCTGAGAATGCAGGCAGCTCACAGGTACATGACAGGGGAGCTACAGAGCATGGGAGTCCCCTACCTCCACCGGCCTGCTGGCTTCTACATCTGGGCTGACCTCAGGAAGGTAAGAATACTGAAACAGGTTGGGGTTTACTGCATGGTGTGGAGCTGCTGTTTTGGCTCTTCCTGACATGGTTCCTCCTCTCTCTCTCTTTATTTCTCTTTCTTTCTTTCTCTCTCTCTTGGTCAGTACCTGTATGAGCCGTCGTTTGTGGAGGAACTGTCCCTGTGGAGGTGTTTCCTCAGACACAAGGTGGTGCTGAGCTGTGGCCAAGCCTTCCATTGCTCCACTCCCGGCTGGTTCCGCATTGTCTTCACCGACCGACAGCAACACCTTACGCTCGGTACATTCAGATGCTTTTCTCTTCTCATGATAGCGGGGGAGGAAAACAGATATAGGGAGATGTTGATATTTCTTCCTCCTCCCTTTTCGCCCTCTTCTCTCTTCTATCCTGTTTTCCTCTAATTCCCATCTCTTCATCTCAGTATGTCATACAATGACATGAAAACTAAATCAAAGAGATGGTGTTATATGTGGTTGTTGTAGGCATGCAGAGGATCAGGAGGGCCTTGGAGGAGATAGATGGGGCCACATCCACCCTTGACACGGGCACAACCAACGAGGCCACAGAGGAGAAAGGGACAGAGAAGACAACACAGGGGGACACAACAGACGCACACAAACCTCTTGCTGTTAAGTCAACATCCTTGTCCAAGAACAGATCATCAGAAGAGCCAGAGGAGAAGGATAATAACATCCCTGATGCCATCCCATTGGTCAGTGAAGATTTTATCTTGCTTGACTGCCAGACGTCCCACCCCGCAGAAAGTCTGGACTCCCTGATTGGTGCCCTGAGGCAACAGATCCACACCTCTGATTGGCTTGAGAAGAACACTCCGGAACTGTCTGCTGGGGAGGACCCAGAGCTTCTGGATGTGTTCAAAGACCTGCTGGACAGAGCCAGAAAGTAGAGGAGAAGAATGGATGGAGAGGAAAGGAGGGGATGGATAGGAGAGGAGGGGATATAGAGGAAAGAAAGGACATCATCATAGGCGACAAAGGTTCCCCAGTTTGTCCACATCAGAATGTCTTAATTTTTTGTTATGAGAGCTGTTCTTCATTATTTCAGCCAGAAGTCAGTGTATCAGGCTGTGCTGTAATCTCTGCAGTTCTGTTCATTGAATGCCAATGTTGACTCAAACGAATATACAGAGTTAAATTTAAGTCTCTGTCAAATACATTTTATACTTTAGTTATAACTCGTTTTCAGGTTGTACTTTTGTTCTGTAATCCACTTTAATGATTAACCTTGAATATGGTTATATTTTATTTTATTTTTCCGTTATTTTACCAGGTAAGTTGACTGAGAACACGTTCTCATTTGCAGCAACGACCTGGGGAATAGTTACAGGGGAGAGGAGGGGGATGAATGAGCCAATTGTAAACTGGGGATTATTAGGTGACCGTGATGGTTTGAGGGTCAGATTGGGAATGTAGCCAGGACACCGGGGTTAACACCCCTACTCTTACGATAAGTGCCATGGGATCTTTAATGACCTCAGAGAGTCAGGACACCCGTTTAACGTCCCATCCGAGAGACGGCACCCTACACAGGGCAGTGTCCCCAATCACTGCCCTGGGGCATTGGGATATTTTTTAGACCAGTGGAAAGAGTGCCTCCTACTGGCCCTCCAACACCACTTCCAGCAGCATCTGGTCTCCCATCCAAGGACTGACCAGGACCAACCCTGCTTAGCTTCAGAAGCAAGCCAGCAGTGGTACGCAGGGTGGTATGCTGCTGGCATATGTTTATGACGTGGTCATCTATAGTACCATTCATGAGCTTTTAAGACAGTTGTTGTTCATACTGTATACATATGTACAGTAAATGGTTCTGAATATTTCACCAAGTCTTAATGTTGATAAATTGGTCAACGTTCAATAAAAGCCTTATTTTTACCATTTGTGGAGAAGTACCGTATGTGGTTTTCCAAATCAATTCTAGTGAAAGCCTAAATACTGTAGACTACATTTTTTAGTTGGTAAATCAAGGAAGTGAAACTCACATTAAATAGTTTTGAAACTCAAATTATTGAAGTATAATGTTGCCTGTTTTTGTTACTGTAGATATTCCAAGGACACAACATAATCTGTTTTTGCCTGCCTTTTGATACATAGTAATTGACCAGTAAAAGTTGCATAGGCTGTTGTTGACAGTTTGGCTCTGGGCTGGTGGGGTTTTTCCAAGATGACCCTGCTCTGGCTGGGGGCTAGAAAAGGAAGCTGGATGTCTTAATTTGAGGTGTGAAACACGAAGTGTTTGTGTGTGTTAATGTGTGTGTATGTGTGGCGGGGGTATTTCCCCCCCCATGATGATAACCTGTCCTTTGTACACACCTGCAGAGTGAGGGAACAGGGACCAAGCTTTAAAAGTGTCCTCACCCTTCAAAACAGATATAAATGCAGTAAAAAAAAAATAAGTTGTTCGACTATTGTCCTCTCACTACCACGGTGTATATGGTAGAGGGAGAGAGAGCTGTTTTCACTTTCCAAACGGCATGAGCCTTTGTGTCACAGCCAAGAGATGCCGAGGGAACTCAAACACTGAGTGGGGGGTTTCCACTGTAGTGGGAAGGCGGAGAGCAACACAGAGGAAAATATTTAGTGTCATATTCCACCACTATGTGTGTGTTCCTGACTGGTACACTGGTAGTGTGAGTCACTGTATCTGAGTGGTCGATGGCTGTGAACTCATTATACAGTAGTCCATCACGCATCTGACCTGCTCCTGCTCTCCTCATGCTGGGAAGATTTATACAAAGCTTCATCGCACACTCTAATCCAGCATTCAGGAGTCCACAGTTCAGACAGAGTTCAACATAACAAGATTGTCTGATCCTCTGTATCAACAAAACAAAACTAAAGGTAAGATGAAAATGTACTATACAATCTGTCTGTTGCTAATGTCATGTAGCTGATTCACTCTCCATTGCTCTGTTGATTTATGGCGCCAATTGAATTTCTCTTTTATATACCTTTTAAACTTTGAACTGTTACTGATAAGGATGACCGTTTTTCAACAGATTGATACTGTAGTAGATTTACCTGTGAATGCTCCACCCTCTGTCTTGCCACATCACCCCTTCTCTCCCTGCTCTCCTCCTGTCTCCCTGTCTCATTCTCTTTTCTCTCAGCCCTCTCAGTCTGTCAGTATGAAGGTGTTAGAGGTGGGAGACTCAGTGAGTCAGTTCAGGTTGGCTGAGTCATGTGTGGGGCTGGCAGGGTGTCTGTGCGTGGCCTACTCTGTTTGGACCCCTCGCTGGCTCAATGACCAGGGACTGTGGTCTATAGGCAACAACAGCACCAACACAGACAGTGATGGTGACCAGACTGGGGACATCATCTTTAACGGTGAGTCAAGAAGCTACATTGACCATCAGCATCAACTTTCGCTCTGTTTGACTCAGAATGAGAAATGTTTATTACCCCTGTGTACGCAGGGTGTATTAACGTCATGTGACATGTTTATACAATTTCATTTATAATGTTTTAAATTAATCACGGTAATACCATCTGTTTATAAACATTTATTTTACCTTTATTTTATCAAGTTATTCTTATTGAGATAAAAATCAGAGACCTGGTTGCTAATTCAAAGTGTGTGGTTGCACCTAATGGAATGCTAAAGGTAGCAGATGTACAAGGAGTGGCTTAACTGTGAGTGTTGTTGAACATTTTAGTTACACTTAAGGTTGGCTGCCTGCCTTTGGCACTGTGGAGTTTTCCCTCAGAATCGCAGTAATGTGAACAGGTATGAACTTGCTCCTGAACCAATCATTCACATTCTCAGAGAACAGGAGGAGAGGGAGATGGGAGGGTCACGTTAAACTTTTAGGGCTGAAGAGGGTGTACAACAGGTAATATACACATCCCAAATTCCTCCACCAGTGCTGGGGCAAAGGAAAAACTGATGTTAAAGATAGAAAAGCTTGCATACAGTACATGCTGCTCCCCTGCTATATTCCTGCACCCATTAAATGTATATTAACGGCAGTGACGTATGCTGTGTGGAGGCTTTTCTTCTATTGATGAACTTTTAGGGCCTGACAGGTTTGTTAGATTCGCTGTTCAGTGTGGTTTTGAGGCAGCAAGGGTATCTGATTAAATCAATGGCCTCTCACTGTTGTTCTCTGTTTAGTATGACGTCAAAGATGGACAATGTTAGAATGATAGATCAGCAGTTAATTTGACAATACATGTCATTGTGTATTGTCATTGTATTGACGTTGACAATGGCCCTTGTATTCGTCTCCGTTTGGAATCATTATTGGGATCTTGAAGAGTTTTTCAAAAGTGACATAGCCGGCTGTTATTGCTCTCTCTTCTATGTTGGACTTGAATATAGCCTGCAGATGTAGACAGGTTTAGACATGAACTCTAGTTCACTGCTGAGAGGAAGAAGAGTTCAACGTACACATAACTGAGAAACACTGTCCGAAGCAGAAATTATTACAAGTCACTGTAAAATCATGTGTCACTGTTTACATATTATAACCACTGTGTGTGTTTGTCTTCAGCCCTGGAGGCAGAGCAAGTGTTTGGGGTGCTGTCATTCCTCATGGCTGTGAATTCAGGGGCTCTGTGCCTCGTGTTCGCCCTCTGCTGGACATCCCAGACAGTGCGCTCTTACTCCAACACCCGCTCCCTCCTCATGGCAGGCCAGGCCCTCTACCCCACCGTCTTGCTGCTCCTCACTCTAGGACCCACAGGTCAGTATGGGTCCAGGGCGCAGGCCTGAAAGGAAGAAAGGGTGCATGTCTAAAGGGGCTTTTAAATCCGTTTTACCAAATTTCTACCAGCATGTCAAATATGCAACCATAGAGAAAAAAACTCTAGACCACCTTTACTCCACACACAGAGACGTGTACAATGCTTTCCCTCGCCCTCCATTTGTAAATCTGACCATAATTCTATCCTCCTGATTCCTGCTTACAAGCAAAAATTGAAGCAGGAATCACCAGTGACTCGGCCTATAAAAAAGTGGTCAGATGAAGCAGATGCTAAGCTACAGGACTGTTTTTCAAGCACAGACTGGAATATGTTCCGGGATTCTTCCGATGGCACTGAGGAGTACACCACATCAGTCACTGGCTTCATCAATAAGTGCATCGATGACATCGTCCCCACAGTGACTGTAGGTACATACCCCAACCAAAAGCCATGGATTACAGGCAACATCCGCACTGAGCTAAAGAGTAGAGCTGCCACTTACCAGGAGTGGGACTCTAACCCGGAAGCTTAGAAGAAATCCTGCTATGCCCTCCAACGAACCATCAAACATGCAATGCTTCAATACAGGAATGAGATCGAATCATACTACACCGGCTCCGACGCTCGTCAGATGTGGCAGGGCTTGCAAACTATTACAGACTACAAAGGGAAGCACAGCCAAGAGCTGCCCAGTGACACGAGCCTAGCAGATGAGCTGAATTACTTCTATGGTCGCTTCGAGGCAAGTAGCACTGAAACATGCATGAGAGCATCAGTTGTTTCGGACGACTGAGTGATCACGTACTCCGTAGCCGATGTGAGTAAGACATTTAAACAGGTCAACATTCACAAGGTCGCAGGGCCTGACGGATTACCAGGACATGTACTCCGAGCATGCGCTGACCAACTGGCAAGTGTCTTCACTGACATTTTCAACCTTTACCTGTCTGAGTCTGTAATACCAACTTGTTTCAAGCAGACCACCATAGTCCCTGTGCCCAAGAACACTAAGGTAACCTGCCTAAATGACTAACGACCCGTAGCACTCACGTCTGTAGCCAAGAAGTGCTTTGAAAGGTTGGTCATGGCTCACATCAACACCATTATCCCAGAAACCGTAGACCCACCCCAATTTGCATACCACCCTAACAGATCCACAGATGATGCAATCTCTATTGTACTCCACACTGCCCTTTCCCACCTGGACAAAATAAGCATCTATATGAGAATGCTATTAATTGACAACAGCTCAGCGTTCAACACCATAGTGCCCTCAAAGCTCATCACTAAGCTAAGGACCCTAGGACTAAACACCTCCCTCTGTAACTGGATCCTGGACTTCTTGATGGGCCGCCCTCAGGTGGTAAGGGTAGGGAACAACACATCCGCTACACTGATCCTCAACACGGAGGCCCCTCAGGGCTGCTTGCTTAGTCCCCTCCTGTACTCCCTGTTCACTCATGACTGCACGGCCAGGCACAACTCCAACACCATCATTAAGTGTGCCGATGACACAACAGTGTGTGGCCTGATCACAGACAATGACGAGACAGCCTATAGGGAGGAGGTCAGAGACCTGGCCATGTGGTGCTAGGACAACAACCTCTCCCTCAATTCTCATCGACGGGGCTGTAGTGAAGCAGTTTGAGAGCTTCAAGTTCCTTGATGTCCACATCATCAACAAACTAACATGGTCCAAGCACACCAAGACAGTCATGAACAGGGCACGACAAAACCTATTCCCCCTCAGGAGACTGAAAAGATTTGGCATGGGTCCTCAGATCCTCAAAAGGTTCTACAGCTGCATCATTGAGAGCATCCTGACTGGTGGCATCACAGCCTGGTATGGCAACTGCTCAGCCTCCGACCGCAAGGCGCTACAGAGGGTAGAGCGTACGGCCCAGTACATCACTGGGGCCAAGCTTCCTGCCATCAGGGACCTCTATACCAGGCGGTGTCAGAGGACGGCCCTAAAAATGGTAAACGACTCCAGCCACCTTAGTCATAGACTGTTCTCTCTGCTACCGCATGGCAAGCAGTACAGGAGTGCCAAGTCTAGGTCCAAGAGGCTTCTAAACAGCTTCTATCCCCAAACCTCAATTATCTCGACTAACCGGTTTCCCCGCACATTGACTCTGTACCGGTACCCCCTGTATATAGCTTAGCTATTGTTCTTTTCCTGCTGTTCTTTAATTGTTACTTTTATATCTTATTCTGATGTATCTTATTTTTATATATATATATATATATATATATATATATATATATATATATATATATACACACACACACTGCTCAAAAAAATAAAAGGAACACTTAAACAACACAATGGAACTCCAAGTCAATCACACTTCTGTGAAATCAAACTGTCCACTTAGGGAGCAACACTGATTGACAATAAATTTCACATGCTGTTGTGCAAATGGAATAGACAACAGGTAGAAATTATAGGCAATTAGCAAGACACCCCCAATAAAGGAGTGGTTCTGCAGGTGGTGACAACGGACCACTTCTCAGTCCCTATGCTTCCTGGCTGATATTTTGGTCACTTTTGAATGCTGGCGGTGCTTTCATTCTAGTGGTAGCATGAGACGGAGTCTACAAATCACACAAGTGGCTCAGGTAGTGCAGCTCATCCAGGGTGGCACATCAATGCGAGCTGTGGCAAGAAGGTTTGCTGGGTCTGTCAGCGTAGTGTCCAGAGCATGGAGGTGCTACCAGGAGACAGGCCAGTACATCAGGAGATGTGGAGGAGGCCATAGGAAGGCAACAACCCAGCAGCAGGACCGCTACCTCTGCCTTTGTACAAGGAGGAGCAGGAGGAGCACTGCCAGAGCCCTGCAAAATGACCTCCAGCAGGCCACAAATGTGCATGTGTCTGCTCAAACGGTCAGAATCAGACTCCATGAGGGTGGTAATGAGGGCCCGACGTCCACAGGTGGGGGTTGTGCTTACAGCCCAACACCGTGCAGAACGTTTGGCATTTGCCAGAGAACACCAAGATGGGCAAATTCGCCACTGGTGCCCTGTGCTCTACACAGATGAGAGCAGGTTCACACTGAGCACGTGACAGACGTGACAGAGTCTGGAGATGCTGTGGAGAACGTTCTGCTGCCTGCAACATCCTCCAGCATGACCGGTTTGGCGGTGGGTCAGTCATGGTGTGGGGGTGGCATTTCTTTGGGGGGCCGCACAGCCCTCCATGTGCTCGCCAGAGGTAGCCTGACTGCCATCAGGTACCGAGATGAGATCCTCAGACCCCTTGTGAGACCATATGCTGGTGCGGTTGGCCCTGGGTTCCTCCTAATGCAAGACGATGCTAGACCTCATGTGGCTGGAGTGTGTCAGCAGTTCCTGCAAGAGGAAGGCATTGATGCTATGGACTGGCCCGCCCGTTCCCCAGACCTGAATCCAATTGAGCACATCTGGGACATCATGTCTCGCTCCATCCACCAACGCCACGTTGCACCACAGACTGTCCAGGAGTTGGCGGATGCTTTAGTCCAGGTCTGGGAGGACCTGGGAGATCCCACCACCTCATCAGGAGCATGCCCAGGTGTTGTAGGGAGGTCATACAGGCACGTGGAGGCCACACACACTACTGAGCCTCATTTTGACTTGTTTTAAGGACATTACATCAAAGTTGGATCAGCCTGTAGTGTGGTTTTCCACTTTAATTTGAGTGTGACTCCAAATCCAAACCTCCATGGGTTGATAAATTTGATTTCCATTGATCATTTTTGTGTGATTTTGTTGTCAGCACATTCAACTATGTAAAGAAAAAAGTATTTAATTAGAATATTTCATTCATTCAGATCTAGGATGTGTTGTTTTAGTGTTCCCTTTATTTTTTTGAGCAGTGTATATACAGTGCCTTGCGAAAGTATTCGGCCCCCTTGAACTTTGCGACCTTTTGCCACATTTCAGGCTTCAAACATAAAGATATAAAACTGTATTTTTTTGTGAAGAATCAACAACAAGTGGGACACAATCATGAAGTGGAACGACATTTATTGGATATTTCAAACTTTTTTAACAAATCAAAAACTGAAAAATTGGGCGTGCAAAATTATTCAGCCTCTTTACTTTCAGTGCAGCAAACTCTCTCCAGAAGTTCAGTGAGGATCTCTGAATGATCCAATGTTGACCTAAATGACTAATGATGATAAATACAATCCACCTGTGTGTAATCAAGTCTCCGTATAAATGCACCTGCACTGTGATAGTCTCAGAGGTCCGTTAAAAGCGCAGAGAGCATCATGAAGAACAAGGAACACACCAGGCAGGTCCGAGATACTGTTGTGAAGAAGTTTAAAGCCGGATTTGGATACAAAAAGATTTCCCAAGCTTTAAACATCCCAAGGAGCACTGTGCAAGCGATAATATTGAAATGGAAGGAGTATCAGACCAATGCAAATCTACCAAGACCTGGCCGTCCCTCTAAACTTTCAGCTCATACAAGGAGAAGACTGATCAGAGATGCAGCCAAGAGGCCCATGATCACTCTGGATGAACTGCAGAGATCTACAGCTGAGGTGGGAAACTCTGTCCATAGGACAACAATCAGTCGTATATTGCACAAATCTGGCCTTTATGGAAGAGTGGCAAGAAGAAAGCCATTTCTTAAAGATATTCATAAAAAGTGTCGTTTAAAGTTTGCCACAAGCCACCTGGGAGACACACCAAACATGTGGAAGAAGGTGCTCTGGTCAGATGAAACCAAAATTGAACTTTTTGGCAACAATGCAAAACGTTATGTTTGGCGTAAAAGCAACACAGCTGAACACACCATCCCCACTGTCAAACATGGTGGTGGCAGCATCATGGTTTGGGCCTGCTTTTCTTCAGCAGGGACAGGGAAGATGGTTAAAATTGATGGGAAGATGGATGGAGCCAAATACAGGACCATTCTGGAAGAAAACCTGATGGAGTCTGCAAAAGACCTGAGACTGGGACGGAGATTTGTCTTCCAACAAGACAATGATCCAAAACATAAAGCAAAATCTACAATGGAATGGTTCAAAAATAAACATATCCAGGTGTTAGAATGGCCAAGTCAAAGTCCAGACCTGACTCCAATCGAGAATCTGTGGAAAGAACTGAAAACTGCTGTTCACAAATGCTCTCCATCCAACCTCACTGAGCTCGAGCTGTTTTGCAAGGAGGAATGGGAAAAAATGTCAGTCTCTCGATGTGCAAAACTGATAGAGACATACCCCAAGCGACTTACAGCTGTAATCGCAGCAAAAGGTGGCGCTACAAAGTATTAACTTAAGGGGGCTGAATAATTTTGCACGCCCAATTTTTCAGTTTTTGATTTGTTAAAAAAGTTTGAAATATCCAATACATGTCGTACCACTTCATGATTGTGTCCCACTTGTTGTTGATTCTTCACAAAAAAATACAGTTTTATATCTTTATGTTTGAAGCCTGAAATGTGGCAAAAGGTCGCAAAGTTCAAGGGGGCCGAATACTTTCGCAAGGCACTGTATATATTTTAACTGCATTGTTGGTTAGGGCTCGTAAGTAAGCATTTCACTGTAAGGTGAAACACCTGTTGTATTCGGCGCATTGATTTGACATCCTGCAAATATCTATCAATGTTGCTTCATACAATGTTTTCAGAGAAGATTTCCCTTCCCTGTCACTGCTTATGTTAATCTAGTTTCTCCTCTGCTCACTCCTATTTTATGTTGGAGAAGCTTTTGTCAAGTGTTTCCACACAGGTATATTAGTGAAGATGTATTGCCTTCAGTAAACACTCAGATTCCTCTGTCTACTTCTTAGACTCCTATCTGCTGATGATGACTTGACTGACTCCGCTCTTCTCCTCCCTCTCTGTCTCTCTCTAGGATTCTTCTTCCTCCTCAGCTGGTCCCTCTTCACCTACCAGCACCGGGTGGAGATTAGTGATGACTTCACATGCCTGGGCTCCTCCTTTTGGCTGGGTACCCTGGGCTGGGCCCTGCTATTGGTTGCTCTGCCTGTGGTCTTCCTGGTGGAGCAGTGTGTGGTCCCGGACATCCTGCCAGATCTCATGAAGGCTGCTGATGGGTGGCGGGGCGCCTCCCAGGTACCGTACGCCCAGCACTCGTTCATCGTGAGTCACCAGCGTTGTCATGAAGACCAGAGTGATGAAGACATTGCGAGAGGCCTGAGGAGGTACATGTCTGTACCCTGAGAGGAGGAATAGAGAGGACACAGGACAGTGATGGAGTATTAGTGTAACCTTCTTCAGGCTCAGAGACTGAGCTAACTGCAGAATGGGACTGGACTGGGCACACAGCTGATAGGGGTCCATGTTCACACTAGCAGTTCACCAGGGAGAGGAGCTTCTAGTCTGTGTCTGTATCAGAGATTTCTCCACTGTAGGATAATGTTTACAGACGCACTCTGAGAATATGTAATATTAGACTAATCAAATCAAATTTCATTGGTTGTGCACACATATTTTGCAGATGTTATCGCAGATGCAGCGAAATGCTTATGTTTCTAGCTCAAACAGTGCAGTAATACCTAACAAAACAAATGACCAATTAGCCCTTTTAAATTATAAACTTGGATTAGCTAACACAACGTGCCATTAGAACACAGGAGTGATGGTTGCTGATAATGGGCCTCTGTACGCCTATGTAGATATTCCATAAAAAATCAGCCGTTTCCAGCTAAAATGGCCATTTACAACATTAACAATATCTACACTGTATTTCTGATCAATTTTATGTTATTTTAATGGACTTGAGAATGAGAAAAATGTGCTTTTCTTTCAAAAACAAGGACATTTCTATGCCCAAACTTTTGAACGGTAGTGTATATATACACAAATATAATGGTGTGTGTATAGACAGTATATGAATAGAAAAGTTGTGTACAGGAGTAGATATATAGGATAAGCATTGAATAGAATACAGTATATACATATAAAGTGGGTAAAACAGTATGTAAACATTATTAAAGTGACCAAAAGTGTCAATGCTGAGATAAAGGGTTCTTGTCAAGCAAGGAACAATTTATTATTTGTAGTTGTTTGTTGCCAAGCACACTTTCAGTAAGATTTTCTGTGTAGTAAAGGAAACATTTATGTTACAATAGCAGCCTCATGTGGTGAGTATGACCAAGGTTTGATGTTGAAAAAGCTATTTTTGATACAGCTTGGCAGCAGTGTTCTGTTCGCAAGTATTCAACATTAATTAGTGGAAAGTCACACATTTTGGTTGTTTGTGTACAAAGTGGGATCACTACTTGTTGAATTTAGATGAAAGTGATACATACATTTAGAGTTTAACTAATACTTCTAAGACAGTCCTATGTGAATGTGCATTTTCTCAGTGAGCTTGATACTCATCACCACTATAAAGTGACTGATATCACAACGTTTTTGCAATGGGACTGTGATATTATTGATATTGTACCTTTAAAAAACAGATGAATAAACTGCTGCTTTTATTTACTCAGCCCTGTTAACCAGTATCTCTACCAGGCTCCAGATGTCTTCCTGGCATCACCAGAGAACAGTGCCATAGCACACTCCAGTCCAACAGAAAGCCTTATTATAATGCCCCTCTTCCCCTATGAGCAGTAGAACCATCACATACAGCAGTACAGTTGAATCATGTCAGCCATCTACTCAGCACTGCCAAGCTACTGTCTACCAGTCTCTCTCACAGCCCTTCTTTAGTTCTCTCAGTCTTCTCTCTTCTCTTACTTCCCCAACAGGAGAGGAGAGAGTGGGCTGCCTGCCTGCCTGCCATCATGCCACATGTTTACGTTCTGATCCTTGTTAAAGTAGGGGAGAATTAACAGGCTCTGGCTTTGTTAATTGGCCGCTAATCAGGTGTTGCTCTAATTAAAAGGCAGTTCCGCCCTGTTGGTGCCTGCTAATGAGTGTGTTATTAAATCCACCAAGGATTTGGGTCTCTTTTTCAATTTATCAACAGGGTAGAGATTAATTTGTGTTGGAATGAGAGTGGAATGTCATTGAAGGTTGTCTTGCTAGAGAGTGTGTGCTAGAGAGTGTGATCAAGATCAAATGCGCTCTTTCTCTCTACATAGACAACAAACATGCAGTGTGGTGCTGTGTTGTCGGTGTGTTGCCTTGTGTTGTGACATTTTGTCTTGTGATTTTGTGGTGCTGTGTTGTGGCGTGTGTAGTGTTGGTTTGTTATGTGTTGTGTGTGGTTGGGTCTTGTATAGTGTTGTTGTGTGTGTAGTGCACTCAGCTGCACTGAATGTTAGGATATTGATGATGTGAATACCTCCCTTGTGCTGTATTGCTCTTCAAGAGTTCAGGTTTCCACTTTTTGACATTGTGTATACATGGAGATGTGACCCTTCCCTGGCCTCTTAATTTAAGTAGAGCAGGGCCCTTCATAACTCTAACTCTACCTACATGTACATTTTACCTCAACTAACCGGTGCCCCCGCACATTGACTCTACCTGTACCCCCCTTGTTTCTAGTCTCGCTAATGTTATTTTACTGCTGCTCTTTAATTACTTGTTACTTTTATTTCTTATTCTAATCCATATTTTTTTGAACTGCATTGTTGGTTCGTAAGTAAGCATTTCACTGTATTCGGCGCACATGACTAATACGATTTGATTTGATTTGATCAGCCACAGCTGAGGCTCTCTGCCTGGCCCTTTGAGACCTTTGGGCAAGGCCATGTGGTAACGGAGTGACACTCCCACTATAGAAATATGCAGATCTTTTTTAATAATCAAGGCCAAATCTTAATGCCATACATGTATCAATACTAACAAGTAATTGTTCAAATATACTGTATCTGTCATGCAAAAAAACTATTAGTGGTGGGTGATAGTCACAGCTGCCCAGAAACAAAACAAATCATCTTACTTTAAATAATTTGTATGCATTTTATGACTCCCATATGGTCCATGATTAATAGAACATTTTGTATCAGGAAATTGTCCTAAAAATACATATCCACAGACAATTGTATTGCAATATGCTATTTTGCACTCCGTTACATCTCTTTCAATTATTTGTATTTTCATGATGAAGTATTATATCAAATGATACCAAAATTTGTGCTGATATAGTCAACTAAGTATTTCATTAGATGATATGTTACATTAATGGATTATCACAAAAAACAGAACGTTATGTAGGTGTGCATATAGCCCCCCCCCCCCCCCCCCCCCCCGAAAAAAAGATGTTAACTGGCTGTGACTCAATTACCAAGCACTAGTTTGAGATGTTTTGCTTGAAAGATATATTTGAACAATTACTTGTTAGTATTGCATAAAAACACTAACCTACATACCTACATAGCATTAAGACTTGGCCCTGACTGTAAAAAAATACATGGCAGTTTTTGTAGTGGGAGTGTGACTCCTTTATCGTGTGACTTTGCCCCTCTATATAACCCGTATACAGTAGCACTTAACCCCTCTACTACTTACTTCCTCTACCCACTTCACCTTCCTCTCACCCCAACCTGAGAGATAGAGACAGAAACAGCGAGGGTAAGAGAGAGACAGAGTCTGATGGAGCGAGAGAAAGAGCGATGGACAAAGGAGAAAGAGAGTAATATAGAAAAAAATAATAGCTTAGGATGAAGGGAAAGGGAGAGAGAGGACGAGAAGGTGGTTTAGTGTTGTTTGCCAACTTGGCCTTTTGGTGGTGCTAGTGTAACGTGTTTTATTTTTGTTGTCATTTGATGAGTAATGAAATGACGGAAGATGGACTCATATGGTGTGTCCGTGTGTGACTGAGTGCACACACGTTTGCGGGTGCCTTGATATATTACAGACAAACCCTGAAAAACCCTGATGAAGTATCCAGAACAATATTTCTGAATATTTAGTAGGAGCCAGGATGCGGCGGTCGATTTAATAAGTCAGCTGTTATTCAGCTCCGTCTCCCTCTTGGAGGATGATAAATTATGAAATAAAGCAGCAACTCAGTGTTCTCTGCAGTTGTATTTTTCGGTGGTTTCTATAATTCATTGTGCATATTTGTAACTTCTCTGACAGTTAAATGCTGTTATGTTAGAGCAGAGACACTGAGGGGAAATGCAGAAATACAAGACAGCAGGGGATAAACAGAGGTGGAAATTATGAGATGTTGGAGAGGGAGTGAGGATTTGAGAAGTCAGAAGATGGTTTAACGTTTCTTCATTGTAGTCTACCAAATGTTTGAATTGTGTTGTGTCACAGACCTGTCATGATAAAATGCCCATCAGAATTCCCTCCCTCCCTCCCACTCTCTCTGCCTCCCCTGTCTCTTTAACTCTCTTTCCGCTATAATGTAATAGTTATGTTCCCTCTATTATGGGATCACTACCTTCAATTCCATTGCATTTGACATTTTAGTCATTCAATATAAATGGTCAGTCTACAGTATCTAAGTGAATGGAAACATCAGAAGATGTTTGGTCTCCCAGAGAAAGGGACAGAGTGAGTAAAAGAGAGAGAGAGAAAAAGACAGAGATAAAGGTGGACATGGACGTGAGGAGAGTAAACTCAGTGCCCTGGTGTCCTTCAGGCTCTCCCTTCTTGCGAGGAGGACCCTGGCTGTGCGTCTCTCCTGGTGAATGTTAAGCGTGCCTTTGCTCTTTGTGACTGGTGTCCCATCTCGTCCAGACCGCCAAGGGGCGTCATGCACCCATTATTTTAGAGGGGGCATGAAGTACGTCAGGGGGGGTGGTCCTGCATTTTTCAACCACCTGAAACAGCCAGAGCCATAATCATTATGCCTAATTCTATGTAAAAAAAATATATGTATATTTACCTCTTTTAATTAATGATGCACATAGATTTTTTGAAGACGTTTTATGCCATAGGAGTTTATTACAACTGCCACACTGGTATATAGTATCATAACCCAATAATTGTTGTCAATTGCTGGTAAGGTGATGAGATTAGGAACCTATGTAGCTGGCTAGCTAAAGCCAACTTCATAAAATTGCTAGGTGGCTAGTATTACAGAGAAAAAACAAAACATTTTTGTTTTATTTATTCATCAAGAAGGAATCAATAGGTTATATAGCTTGATCAAATTAATTTACAAACATACTTCCTGCTCGTTACCGGCAGCTAAAATCAAATCAAAGGCTATGTGTCAATCTCTTTCCTGCGCTGATGTTACTGCATGGCACTAGAGCACTGTTTTCCAACTCATTCCACGGAGTGGTTGTGGATTTTCACTCCTCCCTTGTACTTGATTTCTGAATTCAGGTAACTAATTCGTAAGGAACTCCCCGCACCTGGTTGTCTATGTCTTAATTGAAAGAAAAAAAGAAAAACCTGCAGACACAAGGCCCTCAAAGGAATGAGTTTGACACCCCTGCACTAGATTATCTAGCGCCCTGCTAGACATCTCTTTGCTCCAGTGTAAAGTTTAATAATTAGTTTAACATTTGAAAATGTTTGAAACAGGACAAATATGAGGGGGCACGCGCTTTTGTGCCTCCTAGGCGCATGACGCCAGTGAGACCACCCCTGCTGATTACACTCCCTTCAACAGGAGAGAGAGAGAAAGAAAGAGCGCGCAAAGGAAAATGTTTCAGAGATTGTGAGGCGAAGGTCACAGTCATCCCTTTGGTAGACAGTATGTATGTGAGTGTCTGTATGTGTGTAGGTACGTATGTGTGTGGTCAGTGTATGAGGGCTGTACATATATTCCAAAGGCCTTTATACTGTCTTTGTCTATTGTGCATGTCAATGGTTTTGTTTGTCTATTTGTGTGGGCCTGTGTGTGTTTGTGTCTTTCTGTATAGGCCCAGTGTGTGTGTGTGTGTGTGTAACCAGGTTTCCATCCAACCTTTTTATGTAAAGTACATGTCGGATAAAAAAAAACTTCAGGCCTGATGGAAACAACAAATTTGACGGTAAACTTTCCAAATTTCCACAAAACAAAATATTCTAGACAAGGTGGAATCTTTTTGTGTCAGTACAATTTATTATGTGAGAAAAGTCAGTGGAAACACATTTATGCTCAAATATTGATGTGAAAACCATCATATGAAAGTAAACCTTGAGTCACGCAATGATACTACGACTCGGGAAAGCATACAGTTGACTTGGCTACAGATGAAATATGTTATGATGAACTTCACATGGTGGTGAAAGTGCGCAATGAAGAGCTTGATGCACCTTTCAATAAATATTTAGGGTCTTATTTTGGTGACATTGGTTGCCGTTTGACAAATACAAATAATTTCTCTATTTTGTCCATAAAAAATGCATAATATGTAGGTAGCCTGCCCTCACTGTAACTGCGAGCAGTTGGCTAGAACACACATGCCAAGACCAGAGTAGACACATTCGCTATGTAACATAAAAATGTTTTGGTGACAAAACCATCAGTAGAGTTGAAAATGCGATGGAAACCCATTTAACGTCTAAATGGGAATTTAACCACAAAAGTAATTTTTATGTGCACTATGTCTTCACACACATATTTTTATCTGCAACAAGTCTATTTGATGCAAACCCATGTCTGGTGGGAAAATGCGCATATTGTTTTTATGCAGATTTTAGAATATTGGCATGAAAATCTCTTGCCAATTGGATGGAGACCTAGCTAGTGTGTGTCTTTTTGTGTAGGCCTGTGGCTCCATTCTCATCTCTCTATTCATGCCTGGTCAACTGCAGTCTCCCGTCCCTTATCTCCCGGTGACCAAGGAAATTAAATGACAAATATAATCACTCTGTGCCAGTTTCTTTAACGCCATGCATCTGCTTTGCATATAGAGTGTGCTTGCTTTGGGGACGCGTGGTGCGAAGTTACTCATAGGCCTGTTTGAAATAATGGGCCTGGCCCTATACCTGCCGAAGTAGTCACACACTTTCTTTACACTGTTGTTCACATTCATAAAGCTTTCTGGAGGAGAAGGTTGGGGAAAGAGAGGTGGTGGTGAGAGAGACAGGTACAGAAATCTGGTGGCAGAAACATTTCTGCATTTACTGTTTTGTGTAAGCGAATAATTTAGAATAGTGTAAAGAGCTGTTGTAGGAGACAGTAAGTATATCGAAACAGACATTTCCGTGTATAAAAAAAATATTTGTTAAAAAAGGTGATTAGAATGATAACCTAAAGTGAAACTTTTCATTGTTCCATCTTAAAGGTATTCTCCCTTTTCACTGTTATCGCCTAGTTCACTTCGCTATGTAAGGGGGAGTTTGATAATAGTTTTGGGTAGGCTTAGAATGTCGCAATAACTTGACAATGATGATAGTTTAGCACACATTGAAATGCACACACACGCATGCACACACATCCAGGATCCCATGATCCCAGCCATGTTAGACCATCTGACTGAATAAACAGTCTCTCTCTCTCTCTCTCTCTCTCTCCCCCTCTCTGTCTCTCTCTCTCTGTGTGTCTCTGTCTCTCTCTTTTGCTATCTTTCTCAATTTCAATTACTCTCTCTCGTTCTTTCTGCCTCTCACTCTCTGTGTTTCTCTCTCTCTCTCTCTCTTTGTCTCTCTCTCTGTGTGTTATATTAGAATGATGCGCTCTAGGGAGTTAAATTGAGAGTGGAAGGTAGAGGGGGTAAAATATGTTGATATGGAAGCAATGGTGTACCACCAAATCTACCCCATCCCAAAACACTTTCTTAAGCAGGTTTGTCCACACACCTACGCCTCCTTCAGAGGGGAACCCTCATGACCAACAGGTTGGTGTGTGTGTGTGTGTGTGTGATAGAGAAGGCCAGGCTGGTAAAATAATGTCTCCCTGTTGTATTCTGAGTCATGTTTTTTTGTAATTTCTCACTCCAACTGGACCAGCCAACCTCCAGAAGACAACAGTCTTCACTCCTGCTCCTCTTCTCCACGTCTCAACTTTTATTTTCCTCTGGTTCTGCCTGTTATTTCTATCGCCAACTTGACCAGCGAGCCTCCAGATGACGCCAGTGTCTCCCTCTCTCCCTTCCCCTCACATCACTAGGCTGTGAATTGGTTTAAAGAACAGTCCCTCTAAATCAGTCCTGAATCAACGTGTGTTACGTTGCCATTGTCTCCGTCTGAGCTATGACACCAACTCCACTGAAAAGGGCACGGTCGTCCTGGCATTTCCCATAATGGATGTTTTAGTTAAAGGACAGGAAAATAATAACCAGAACTATGTCTGGGAACAGTGCTGTTTGAATCTTCCAGGAGAGTGGAGACCAGAACAGGGGACTGTCAGGGGTTGCGGGCCCTGGGGGGCCTGGAGGCTGGAGCTGACAGACAACACTGCTCTTTTCACACTCAGACAAGCAGGATGACAGTTTTTTCTCTCTCTCTCTTCACACCTTTCTCCCGTGGTCAGCGATCTGCCTACTACACTGATGGAGAGAAAGATGAGATGAAAGAGAAAATGTCTCCAGGTTTTGGAGGAACCTATGCTTTCTCTGTAGCCACCCTTTCTTTCTCGGAAAGGGTGGCTACAACTTTTCAAACACAACTGTCCACCTCTGTAGAGTTCCATAATACTGTTGCTAATAACCAGATAAGCATTGAAGAGCTCCACCACATCTCTCCAGTTGCAGCAGTAGCACAAAGTACTGGTGCCTTGAAAGAGACTGAGCACACTCCTGTAATGGTTCTTCCAGGAGACACAAGCCTGCTGGTGATGGGCTGGCTGTGTAAATTTGAATGGGTTTCTAAAAAAACATACAGAGGCGATTAAACACAAAACAAATCCTCTGAGTGAGTGTTTATGTGGCTGGAGTTCCCCCCGGCTCACGGGTGCCCATCTCTTCACTCAGGGAAATCTACATTTAATTAACACAGAATTAAACAGCATTGTTTTTATTAAAGACACCAGGCTGTATTACCCACACTACTCCAGTGTCCCTGAATCCAGCTTTAATTTGATTTGGTTTTACGGAGAGTGGATCAGAACCATGTGGAGTGTCTGCCTCTTGATCAGACCCATGTTTTACTTCCTGGTGTGGGGTACTGTCTGTAGACATACTACCAGGCTTCCAGGAGTGAAATTAGATTTAACTTATTTAACCTCCTATGCATGTGTGCCTTACGTGCTCAAAAAAAATGTATGGGCCTAATCATAAAATTATTAATTTAAAGGATCTTTGTTGGCCTAATAGTACAGATTTGTTGATTTAAAATATAACCTATTCATGTGGCATAAACACATCTGTCACAAAATATTATGAATGACATTTGATGATTGTCAAATAGGCCTACACTTGTATCCTGAATTGATGCATCCACTGCTGTCCGCATGCGTCTTGCTCTCGGCCACTCATCTCTGCCTTGGCAAATTTTGTAGTGTATTTCCACATGTTTCCAAGTTCATTTATACATTTTTCATGCGACTGACATGCATGATGATAATAATAGTGTACGCTTACAGTTTTCTTGGCATCTTTGTTTTAATTATTGTGATAGGCTCATGTTTTACCAGTACGGTGTAAATCTGTAGCCCCACTATTTATTTTGCCTGTCCTCCCTTTCGGACCGTTCCGGCTTACTTTCACCTCTGCAGGCTTCTCTTGGGATTGATTTCTTTGTAATAAATAAGTTATTTGAATAAATATGTTTTCTATATTGTCTAGTCTCTACAGAACAGAAAAATGGAATAGAACAAGATCTGCACATACAGTGCCTTGCGAAAGTATTCGGCCCCCTTGAACTTTGCAACCTTTTGCCACATTTCAAGCTTCAAACATAAAGATATACAACTGTATTTTTTTTGTGAAGAATCAAGAACAAGTGGGACACAATCATGAAGTGGAACAACATTTATTGGATATTTCAAACTTTTTTAACAAATCAAAAACTGAAAAATTGGGCGTGCAAAATTATTCAGCCCCTTTACTTTCAGTGCAGCAAACTCTCTCCAGAACTTCAGTGAGGATCTCTGAATGATCCAATGTTGACCTAAATGACTAATGATGATAAATACAATCCACCTGTGTGTAATCAAGTCTCCGTATAAATGCACCTGCACTGTGATAGTCTCAGAGGTCCGTTAAAAGCGCAGAGAGCATCATGAAAAACAAGGAACACACCAGGCAGGTCCGAGATACTGTTGTGAAGAAGTTTAAAGGCACAAATCTGGCCTTTATGGAAGAGTGGCAAGAAGAAAGCCATTTCTTAAAGATATCCATAAAAAGTGTCATTTAAAGTTTGCCACAAGCCACCTGGGAGACACACCAAACATGTGGAAGAAGGAGCTCTGGTCAGATGAAACCAAAATTGAACTTTTTGGCAACAATGCAAAACGTTATGTTTGGCGTAAAAGCAACACAGCTCATCACCCTGACCACACCATCCCCACTGTCAAGCATGGTGGTTGCAGCATAATTGTTTGGGTCTGCTTTTCTTCAGCAGGGACAGGGAAGATGGTTAAAATTGATGGGAAGATGGATGGAGCCAAATACAGGACCATTCTGGAAGAATGATGGAGTCTGCAAAAGACCTGAGACTGGGACGGAGATTTGTCTTCCAACAAGACAATGATCCAAAACATAAAGCAAAATCTACAATGGAATGGTTCAAAAATAAACATATCCAGGTGTTAGAATGGCCAAGTCAAAGTCCAGACCTGAATCCAATCGAGAATCTGTGGAAAGAACTGAAAACTGCTGTTCACAAATGCTCTCCATCCAACCTCACTGAGCTCGAGCTGTTTTGCAAGGAGGAATGGGAAAAAATGTCAGTCTCTCGATGTGCAAAACTGATAGAGACATACCCCAAGCGACTTACAGCTGTAATCGCAGCAAAAGGTGGCGCTACAAAGTATTAACTTAAGGGGGCTGAATAATTTTGCACGCCCAATTTTTCAGTTTTTGATTTGTTAAAAAAGTTTGAAATATCCAATAAATGTCGTTCCACTTCATGATTGTGTCCCACTTGTTATTGATTCTTCACAAAAAATACAGTTTTATATCTTTATGTTTGAAGCCTGAAATGTGGCAAAAGTTCGCAAAGTTCAAGGGGGCCAAATACTTTCGCAAGGCACTGTAATCAACATAAAGCTTTTTGAGCACCAGGAAGAGGGAAATATTAATCAAATGTATTTTAACATTGACAATGTTTGCACTTGAGAGTAGAACATTTGAGGACCAATGATAAGAGTAGTGATGCTCAGTGTGTGTACGTCAGCTCTGTGTTGAAGCCCTGCCACTCTCCACAGGGGACTCCAACACAGTCCCATCACACAGGGTGACGTCGCAGGGCCAACCCCAACAAGGCCTCTAGAAGACATCACTTACCTCCCCTGTCCCCTCTCTGCCAGCCTGTGATTATGGAGGCTCTACCTGAGAGAGAGAGAGGGAGGGAGGGAGCAAGTAATGAATCTCCATCATTCCATTAATGACTATTAGCAAGGTCAGGGTGAAGAGAGAGGGAGACAGCAGAGAAAGATAAGGAGAGTGAAAGATCAAGAGCGGGAGAGAGGGAGAAATAGAAGGAAAGAGAGACGAAGAGACGGATGAGGGCAGTATGAGTGGTTGGGATAGGGATCTGTTCTGACAGGTAGTGTTGATAAATGGCTGAGCATCAGAGTCCAAATGAACCAAATCATCTGGGGGAGTAGACAGACAAAGAGCGAGGTGACACACGTTTGCAATGGTGTGGGTGTGATGGTAAACTTGATAACCTTAGGCCAGGGTATATACATAAGAGAGTGGTACAAACAGACAGTGTGAGATATAAGGTAATTATCGAGTAAGAGAGAAAATAAACTAATAGCAGAAGCACTGAGCATTCTCTAATCATGCAGTTTAGTGTTCCAGAAGCTATAGGTGTCACGATCGTCATAATAACTTGACCAAAGCGCAGCGTGATCTGGGTGCCACATCTTTATTTCTATGTGAACCTCAAAGCAAAGCAAAGCAAAACAAAACTATAAACGAACAAAATTAATCGTGAAGCTACAATAGTGCTCACAGGCAACTAAACATAGTCAAGATCCCACAAAGCACAATGGGGAAATGGCTGCCTAAATATGATCCCCAATCAGAGACAACGATAAACAGCTGCCTCTGATTGGGAACCATACCAGGCCAACATAAATCATTAATCATCTAGATAACCCACCCTAGTCACTGTCATGCCCCAACCAACATAGGGAATAAACAGCTCTCTATGGTCAGGGCGTGACAGTATTCCCCCCCCAAAGGTACGGACTCCGACCGCAAAACCTGACTCAATAGGGGCGGGTCCGGGTGGGCATCTACTGTCGGGGTCGGCTCCGGTGCGGGGTGAAGTACCCACTCCGCTCGCAGATACGTCATCTTCCATGGCGGCTCTGGTGCGGGGATCGTCGCCATAAGCTCCGGACCGTGAATCCTTGCTGGAGGAACCGGACCGTGGGTCATCGCCGGGGGCTCCGGACTGTGGATCGTCGCTGGAGGAACCGGACCGTGGATCATCGCCAGAGGCTCTGGACCGTGGATCGTTGCCGGAGGAACCGGACCGTAGATCGGCGCCGGGGACTCCAGACCGCGGATCGTCGATGGAGGCACCGGACCCTGGATCGTCGCCGGCGGCACCGGACCATGGATCGTCTCCGGAGGCTCCGGACCATGGATCGTCTCCGGAGGCTCCGGACCGTGGATCATCGCCGGAGACTCCGGACCGTGGATCGTCGCCGGAGGCTCCGGACCGTGGATCGTCGCCGGAGGCTCCGGACCGTGGATCGTCGCCAGAGGCTCCGGACCGTGGATCGTCGCCGGAGGAACCGGACCGTAGATCGTCGCCGGAACCCTCGCAGGAGGCTCTGGACTGCAGACTGTCACTGGAGACTGCACATAGCTCTTTATCATTTTTTATGTGTGTCGGCCTCATGGTCTTCATCAGAGCTTGTCTTTCTTTGGTCATGCAGTGTGTCATAGTAGGATTGACAACTTAACCTTCAACATGTGAAAAGACGTCCACAGAGACCTTTAGCACCCTGGAAAGCCACCCATGTCACGGCTCTCTTTACAGGGTCGACACAGGAAGTAATCCATTACACCTCTCCTTTCCCAGTCCTTCTACTTCTCCCCAAATCCACATTCATAACAGTCAGCTACAGTGCCTTGCGAAAGTATTCGGCCCCCTTGAACTTTGCGACCTTTTGCCACATTTCAGGCTTCAAACATAAAGATATAAAACTGTATTTTTTTGTGAAGAATCAACAACAAGTGGGACACAATCATGAAGTGGAACGACATTTATTGGATATTTCAAACTTTTTTAACAAATCAAAAACTGAAAAATTGGGCGTGCAAAATTATTCAGCCCCCTTAAGTTAATACTTTGTAGCGCCACCTTTTGCTGCGATTACAGCTGTAAGTCGCTTGGGGTATGTCTCTATCAGTTTTGCACATCGAGAGACTGACATTTTTTCTCATTCCTCCTTGCAAAACAGCTCGAGCTCAGTGAGGTTGGATGGAGAGAATTTGTGAACAGCAGTTTTCAGTTCTTTCCACAGATTCTCGATTGGATTCAGGTCTGGTCTTTGACTTGGCCATTCTAACACCTGGATATGTTTATTTTTGAACCATTCCATTGTAGATTTTGCTTTATGTTTTGGATCATTGTCTTGTTGGAAGACAAATCTCCGTCCCAGTCTCAGGTCTTTTGCAGACTCCATCATTCTTCCAGAATGGTCCTGTATTTGGCTCCATCCATCTTCCCATCAATTTTAACCATCTTCCCTGTCCCTGCTGAAGAAAAGCAGACCCAAACAATGATGCTGCCACCACCATGCTTGACAGTGGGGATGGTGTGGTCAGGGTGATGAGCTGTGTTGCTTTTACGCCAAACATAACGTTTTGCATTGTTGCCAAAAAGTTCAATTTTGGTTTCATCTGACCAGAGCACCTTCTTCCACGTTTGGTGTGTCTCCCAGGTGGCTTGTGGCAAACTTTAAACAACACTTTTTATGGATATATTTAAGAAATGGCTTTCTTCTTGCCACTCTTCCATAAAGGCCAGATTTGTGCAATTAACGACTGATTGTCATGTATTGTCATGTTGTGTCTTGTTCCTGTTCTTTCTCTTCACCCTGTCTCCCTCTGCTGGTCGTATTAGGTTACCTTTTCTTACCCTCCTTCCCCCAGCTGTTCCTTGTCTCCTCTAACTACCTCGTTCACCCCTTTTCCCACCTGTTCCCTTTTTCCCTCTGATTAGGTCTCTATATCTCTCTCTGTTCCTGCTTCTGTCTTTGTCGGATTCTCGTTTGTGTTTCTCATGCCTGAACCAGACTATCGTCGTGTTTGCTGCAACCTTGTCCTGTCCTGTCGGAATCTGCCAGTTCATCTAACCTTGTCCTGTCCTGTCGGAATCTGCCTGTCCATCTGAGCCTATATGTGTTTCGTCATTAAAGAAACTCTGTTTTGTTAATTCGCTTTTGGGTCCTCATTCACGCACCTGACACTGATTGTTGTCCTATGGACAGAGTCTCCCACCTCAGCTGTAGATCTCTGCAGTTCATCCAGAGTGATCATGGGCCTCTTGGCTGCATCTCTGATCAGTCTTCTCCTTGTATGAGCTGAAAGTTTAGAGGGACGGCCAGGTCTTTGTAGATTTGCAGTGGCCTGATACTCCTTCCATTTCAATATTATCGCTTGCACAGTGCTCCTTGGGATGTTTAAAGCTTGGGAAATCTTTTTGTATCCAAATCCGGCTTTAAACTTCTTCACAACAGTATCTCGGACCTGCCTGGTGTGTTCCTTGTTTTTCATGATGCTCTCTGCGCTTTTAACGGACCTCTGAGACTATCACAGTGCAGGTGCATTTATACGGAGACTTGATTACACACAGGTGGATTGTATTTATCATCATTAGTCATTTAGGTCAACATTGGATCATTCAGAGATCCTCACTGAACTTCTGGAGAGAGTTTGCTGCACTGAAAGTAAAGGGGCTGAATAATTTTGCACGCCCAATTTTTCAGTTTTTGATTTGTTAAAAAAGTTTGAAATATCCAATAAATGTCGTTCCATTTCATGATTGTGTCCCACTTGTTGATTCTTCACAAAAAAAATACAGTTTTATATCTTTATGTTTGAAGCCTGAAATGTGGCAAAAGGTCGCAAAGTTCAAGGGGGCTGAATACTTTCGCAAGGCACTGTACATGCCAGGTGTCTGTCTCTGCCAGGCTGTATTTCTATGCATACATCAACCAGCCGTTGAGTTGATCAATAACAAGTCAGATGGAGGTCTCAGAGAGATGGGGGTCTCAGGGGGTCCTGCTTGTTTATTGGACAGACATCTGCAGCTTTTTCTTTCTGTCTTTCTGTCTCTTTGTCTGTATGTGCTCACCTATAACTATACAGAACATGGGGTTGGGTTCGATGGTTGTATTGAGCCAGAGCTACCCAGAGCCAACCTCCAGCACCGCATGGGTCCAAAGAGGAGTAGGATAGAAAGTTGGATAATAGTATCCTAACCCTAGAATGGCAATACATACTTACATGATTAACCCTAACCCTTACCCTTACCGTAACACTCACCCTAAACTTAGCTTCATGTCCACACCCCGGTTCCACCCTAATCCTAACCTAAGCTTCATGTCCACACCCTGGTTCAACCTTAACCCTTACCCCTCCAAATACGGCTCTCCCACTTCCGAATTCCTAATTTGAACCCTGGGTTCTGTATTCATAATCCATCATCGGTTCCTATACATATATCTTCATGTCCACAGATATGGTGAACTGCAGATCTTTAAACTTTTGCCTTCAATTTATTTTTAGTTTCAGATATAGATAGCTGCCTTTTTGTGTGGCCCATTGCATCCCAGTTAACTATAATTACATAACCTAACATCCTTCTCAACAGTCAAACACCACCACTATACAGTACTGTTCCTCCTTCCAGGTCTGTGGAACAGTGGAAGGCAGAGATGAGTAGGAGAGAACAGAGACCAAACAACTCCACTGCTTCTACTGGGGCCGCTCACTGTGTGTCTAATGACTTGGCAGGCAGATACAGCACAGCGGCGAAGCGAGAGTCTCCCCAGGCGAAGAGATACCACATTCATCCTCTGGATGAATTTAAACAAGACTGATCTTGGGCAAATTTTGTTTGTCTGTCTGTGTTTGTCTCCAAGGGGATAACATATTAAATAGTGCTTTGTAATTAGTGCTCCGTCTTATTGGAGACATGGAGGGAGGTGGTTTGGAAACTAAATAAAATATATTACTTGATTTGTATTTGTATTTATTATGGATCCCCATTAGTTGCTGCCAAGGCAGTAGCTACTCTTCCTGGGGTCAGGCAAAATTAAGGTAGTTATACAATTTAAAAAACATTACAGTACATTCATTACAGAATTCACAGCACACTAAGTGTGTGCCCTAAGGCCCATACTCCACTACCACAAACTAGAACACAAAATCCATGTGTATGTGTGTGCATAGTGCGTATGTTATCATGTGTGTGTATGCATGTGTCTGTGCCTATGTTTGTGTTGCTTCACAGTCCCCACTTTTTAAATCTGATTCTACTGCTTGCATCAGTTACTGATGTGGAATAGAGTTTGATGTAGGCATTGCTCTATATAGTACTGTGCGCCTCCCATAGTCTGTTCTGGACTTGGGGACTGTGAAGAGACCTCTGGTGGCATGTCTTGTGGGGTATGCATGGGTGTCCGAACTGTGTGCTAGTATTTTAAACAGACAGCTCAGTTCATTCAGCTTGTCAACACATCTTACAAAAACAAGTAATGATGAAGTCAATCTATCTTCCACTTTGAGCCATGAGTGATTGACATGGATTTGATTAATGTTGGCTCTCTGTGTACTTTTATGGGCTAGCTGTTCTGCCCTGTTCCGATCCAACTGCAATTTTCCCAAGTCCCTCTTTGTGGCATCTGACCACACGACTGAACAGTAGTCCAGGTGCAATAAAACCAGGGCCTGTAGGACCTGCCTTGTTGATAGTGCTGTTAAGAATGCAGAGCAGCGCTTTATTATGGACAGACTTCACCCCATTTTAGCTACTGTTGTATCTATATGTTTTGACCGTGACAGTTTACAATCTAGTGTTACTCCAAGCAGTTTAGTCACCTCACTTGCTCAATTTCCACATTATTCATTACAAGACTGAGTTAAGGTTTAGGGTTTAATGAATGATTTGTCCCAAATACAATACATTTAGTTTTGGAAATATTTAGGACTAACTTATTCCTTGCTACCCATTCCGAAGCTAACTTCAGCTATTTGTTAACTGTTGTAGTCGTTTCAGTCGCTGTAGTAACTGACATGTATAGTGTTGAGTCATCTGCATACATGGACACACTGGCCTTACACAAAGTCAGTGGCATGTCATTAGTAAAGATTGAAAAAAGTAAGGGGCCTAGATAGCTGACCTGGGGAAATCCTGATTCTACCTGGATTTTGTTGGAGAGTCTTCCATTATAGAACACCCTCTGTGTTCTGTTAGGCAGGTAACTCTTTATCCACAATAAAGCAGGGGGTGTAAAGCCATAACACATAACTTTTTCCAGCAGCAGACTATGATCGATAATGTCAAAAGCTGCACTGAAGTCTAACAAGACAGCCCCCACAATCATTTTATGGCAGATGAACCTGTAGCCATATTACTTCAACGCTATTTAACATTAGATCGTCTCTAAGCTTTACAGGAATGTGGTTCTGAATATAGACCGCAACACCGCCCCCGTTGGCATTTCTGTCTTTTCGGTAAATGTTATAACCATGTATTGCTACCACTGTATCATCAGAGATATTATCTAAGTGAGTTTCAGAGATAGTCAGAATATGAATGTCATCTGTTACAAGCAAGTTATTGACTTCATGGACCTCGTTTCTCAGGCTGCATATGTTAATATGAGGCTTTTTATTTTGCATGTTTCTGTGTTGCTTGATTTTTTTAATTATCAAGGCACAAGGCGAGACCCATATGCAGACACAGGAGGCAGATGGTTGGAGTCTTACAGTGTTTAATAATCCAAAGGGGTAGGCAAGAGAATGGTCGTGGTCAGGCAAAAAGGTAAAAACCAGATCAGAGAACAGGAGGTGCAGAGTGGCAGACAGGCTCGTGGTCAAGGTAGGCAGAATGGTCAGGCAGGCGGGTACAGGGTCCAGAAACGGTCACGCCCTGACCTCAGAGATCCTTTTTATGTCTCTATTTGGTTTGGTCAGGGTGTGATTTGAGGTGGGTATTCTATGTTCTATTATTTGTATTTCTATGTTTTGGCCGGGTAGGGTTCTCAATCAGGGACAGCTGTCTATCGTTGTCTCTGATTGAGAACCATACTTAGGCTGCTCTTTTTCCCACCTGTGTTTGTGGGAAGTTGACTTTGTTTATGGCACATAGCCTTTAGCTTCACGGTTTGTTTTGTAGTGTTTATTGTTTCGTTTGGCGTCTTTTCTAATAAATAGAATATGTGCACTTACCACGCTGCACCTTGGTCCTCTTCTTTTAACGGCCGTGACAGAGACATGCAAGGGTCAATACCGGGAGGACTAGAAAAATGGGAATGGCAAATGGTGTACAGGAAAAACAAGCTGGTTGACTTGACTAAACATACAAGACGAACTGGCACAGAGAGACAGGAAACACAGGGATAAATACACTGGGGAAAATAAGCGACACATAGAGGGGGTGGAGACAATCACAGGAACAGGTGAAACAGATCAGGGCGTGACATTTAATGCTTTACTGGGAAGCTTATCAGAAGTAGACTTGCTCATGTTATTTATATTGGAGCTGATAGTGCAGGGTGAGCTGCACAAAGTGGTTTCCCTACTATTGCACACTGCCTCAGTGCTAACAGTGTAACTCTGGTTCATAGGCTCATGATTACTGCATACAATAGCTGTAGGCTCAACAGAGGTATTCAGGGCAATTAGGGGGACATACATTAAGTTACTTATATTGTGTCTGCCAACGCCCATAGGATAATGTACATTTGATGCAGCATTATGACGACTCATTGTCGCAATAGTAGGGATTAACTGAGCTGGTCTTAGCTCATTGATAATCAATATTTCAATGCAGCCTTGAAATGCGTGGACAGAATAAAGGATGATTTGGATGGACTCCGTCATTCCTGTAGAGTGTCTTTTGTTTCCAGAAGGTGTCAAAGTTATCTATAAAAGTGAAACCAGCAGAGCTACAATAATATTTTAGCCAGATCAGTAATACCAGTAGCCTGCTGAATCTTTCACACCCGTGGCCCAATGATGGTACTTGGCCTGAGTCTTTTAATGCTAAAATCAGTTCTTTAAAATCCATTTTGCCCCCAAAGAAAAACAGAATCAAATGAAAGATCAAGTTCACACTCCAGTGATCGTGTCATTTACAGTAAAACATCTGCTTGGTAAGACTGGAGCCAGCATTAATTGGATTAATTAACAAATGTTCACTGCACACTCAATGTTATGTTTGTATTCTTCCCTCTGATCGTATTTAATTTAATTACTGATACAGTTGGACTGTATCACTGACTTGAGGAAGCATCCATTATTTTTAGACTATACAAGACTGTACAATAATGTAACTTTACAATAATGTAAATGGATCAATGAGCTAAGACCAGCTTTTTTCCATCTACGTAACATTGCAAAAATCAGAAACTTTCTGTCCAAAAAGGATGCAGGAAAATTAATCCATGCTTTTGTCACTTCTAGGTTAGACTACTGCAATGCTCTACTTTCCAGCTACCCGGATAAAGCACAAAATAAACTTCAGTTAGTGCTAAATACGGCTGCTAGAATCCTGACTAGAACCAAAAAATGTGATCATATTACTCCAGTGCTAGCCTCCCTACACTGGCTTCCTGTCAAGGCAAGGGCTGATTTCAAGGTTTTACTGCTAACCTACAAAGCATTACATGGGCTTGCTCCTACCTATATCTCTCTGATTTGGTCCTGCCGTACATACCTACACGTACGCTACGGTCACAAGACGCAGGCCTCCTAATTGTCCCTAGAATTTCTAAGCAAACAGCTGGAGGCAGGGCTTTCTCCTATAGAGCTCCATTTTTATGGAATGGTCTGCCTACCCATGTGAGAGACGCAAACTCGGTCTCAACCTTTAAGTCTTTACTGAAGACTCATCTCTTCAGTGGGTCATATAATTAAGTGTAGTCTGGCCCAGGAGTGGGAAGGTGAACGGAAAGGCTCTGGAGCAATGAACCACCCTTGCTGTCTCTGCCTGGCCGGTTCCCCTCTTTCCACTGGGACTCTCTGCCTCTAACCCTGTTACAGGGGCTGAGTCACTGGCTTACCGGGGCTCTTTCATACCGTCCCTAGGAGGAGTGCGTCACTTGAGTGGGTTGAGTCACTGATGTGATCTTCCTGTCTGGGTTGGCGCCCTCCCTTGGGGTCGTGCCGTGGCGGACATCTTTGTAGGCTATACTCGGCCTTGTCTCAGGATGGTAAGTTGGTGGTTGAAGATATCCCTCTAGTGGTGTGGGGGCTGTGCTTTGGCAAAGTGGGTGGGGTTATATCCTTCCTGTTTGGCCCTGTCCTGGGGTGTCCTCGGATGGGGCCACAGTGTCTCCTGACCCCTCCTGTCTCAGCCTCCAGTATTTATGCTGCAGTAGTTTGTGTCGGGGGGCTAGGGTCAGTTTGTTATATCTGGAGCACTTCTCCTGTCCTATTCGGTGTCCTGTGTGAATTTAAGTGTGCTCTCTCTAATTCTCTCTTTCTCTCTTTCTTTCTCTCTCTCGGAGGACCTGAGCCCTAGGACCATGCCTCAGGACTACCTGACATGATGACTCCTTGCTGTCCCCAGTCCACCTGGCCGTGCTGCTGCTCCAGTTTCAACTGTTCTGCCTTATTATTATTGGACTATGCTGGTCATTTATGAACATTTGAACATCTTGGCCATGTTCTGTTATAATCTCCACCCGGCACAGCCAGAAGAGGACTGGCCACCCCACATAGCCTGGTTCCTCTCTAGGTTTCTTCCTAGGTTTTGGCCTTTCTAGGGAGTTTTTCCTAGCCACCGTGCTTCTACACCTGCATTGCTTGCTGTTTGGGGTTTTAGGCTGGGTTTCTGTACAGCACTTTGAGATATCAGCTGATGTACGAAGGGCTATATAAATAAATTTGATTTGATTCAATTTGATTTAACTGCACAAAGCTCCTCTTTGTGAAAGTAGGGCTCTACTGGCTATACACTGTGTTCTCCATAAAAACCCTGTACTGGTATTCTTTCACCACTCTCCCTTTCACAGTTTGGACCACCTGGTGGAGTTGAATCCACAGATGGAGGTTGGTAAAGGGGGAGGGGTGTCACAAAAGAGTCCCCACCTGGTGAGGAGTGTGAGGTGTTAATGTACTGGCAGTGTTTGTGAGTGTGTATGTGTTTGAAGGTGTGTGTTTTGATGTTTATGGATATGTCTGTTTAGGATTGTGGGTTTGTGTACTACTGTGTGTGTGTGTGTGTGTGTGTGTGTGTGTGTGTGTGTGTGTGTGTGTGTGTGTGTGTGTGTGTGTGTGTGTGTTTGAGGTTAACCTCATATTGTTTTCTGATCAGCTGCCTGAGTCTCAGGTGGCAGTGTTTGTCTGTTGGGGTCTCCGTACGGGGTATAAATACCAGAGGGCGGAAGAGAGGGACAGACAGAAAGAGATCCTTCCCATGGAGTAACAATCCATAGTGGGAGACACACCAAGCCAAGAATCAGCCCAAGGCCCAGAGATAGACACAAACATACACACACACTGTGCAGGCTGTGACTCCAAGTCCCCCCTGTGCCCCCATGCGGAGAGGAGGCCCAAGGGAACTGACACCAGCTGAGACTGAAAAACAAGGTAAGGGCCCAGCTCTCTCTCTCTCACACACACACACACACACACACACACACACACACACACACACACACACACACACACACACACACACACACACACACACACACACACACAGTGGGTGACTCAGCTGTTAGACTCTAATGAAAGTTCAGTCTGAGAGATACAAAGAGAGCTGGGAGTAAAGCAGACTTCCAAACGTCCCAGGGAAAAATCACACTGGGTACATACACACACAGAGATGGAGAGAAGGAAAATGACACTATGGGCACGCCAATGATGAGACATGGTAAGAGTGTTTGTTCTTTGGTTTAATTGACGTGTTGATAGTGGAGCTACTTGCATGTATATGAATGTACATTGGTTGACATAGCATTGCAAATGTACATTGACAGTCACATGGTATTATTGTATACGAGCAGTTGACTATGAGAATGAGGATGTTGTTGATGTCTTAGCCCTTCAAAATAACTACTTCAGGGTCCAATTGGAACAGTTTCCTCTGAATTCAAGTGGCATATAAAAAATATAGGCCTATTCCTGTATAATTATTTTTCTGAAATGAAAAATTATTTCTTTTTCTGGGTGCTCCAAATGCCAGTAAGAGCCTCCTGGGGCTCCAATTCTGTCTCCAGCCTAGAAAATGACTGATAAAAGTGATTGACAGCCCTCCAGGGATAGGTGTGTCCATTTATACATTTCACAATTCCAAGGCAAAAATTGCCACAGCAGTTCCCTGAGCACCAGGATTGGGGGAAGATAGAAATAAAGTTTGTTTGGTAGTGGATCGATCCCTGAATGTCTCATGCATTTTACAGAAGATCTAAATGCCACTTATGGTACAATACAGAACTGGGTCAGGTCTCAAATGTCCACCCTGTTCACTGGTTTACAGAGGACATTGTACATAAATTCCACCAGATTTAAGTTAAACTGGTTGGACTAGGACTGATAATCTAACTCCTCTCCTCTCCTCTCCTCTCCTCTCCTCTCCTCTCCTCTCCTCTCCTCTCCTCTCCTCTCCTCTTCTTTCCTCTCCTCTCCTTTATTCCTCTCCTCTCCTCCAGAGCCGTTGCTGACACTATGGAGGAGACATATGCCCCCCGGTGCTCCATGCCGGCCGAGCTCCATCATCCCTACTCCAAGTTCTCAGACTGGAAGTTCAAGCTGTTCCGGGTCAGGTCCATGGAGAGGGCCCCACTGCCCGGGGAGATGCAGCTAGAGAGAGGGGCCTTGTCTGGTGTTGTGGCCTCTGCACCCCTGGGGGAAACTGTGGGGGATGTGGTGGGTCTCCCAGGGAGTGTGATGAAGCTTTGCCTGGGGGGTAAGAGCAAGGAGAACGTAGAGGGCCCGGGAAAGAGAGTGGACCTGAAACTCCAGGAGATGGACACACACATGAACCACCTCAGGTCAGTCGAGGAAGTGGAGTGTTTTTTAATCAGCGACAAGCTCTGAAATGTACTTTCACTCTGTTTAAAACATACTGGAAGATCAGAGACAAACTTTTGGTTTATGTAATATCCATATTGTGTGTGTGTGTGTGTGTGCAGGTGTCTGTGCCGTCTCTGTGGCGGGGCCCTGAGGAAAGCCAAAGGTCCAGAGCATGAAGTCCAGGGGCTTCTGGACGAGGCTAGCATGAGTGCCCTGCGTAGGATGGGCTGCAAGGCCACCAGCTGGCCAGAGGTCATCCTCAAGGTCTTCAAAGTGGACGTGGCGGGGGACATGGAGGTCGTCCATCCACCATTCTTCTGCCAGCGCTGCTGGACATTGGCCATGCGAGGAGGGGGCTTCTGCAGCTTCTCCAGGACCCATGTCCCTGGGTGGAGACCCCACACCACCCTCTGCCTCCTCTGCCACCCCAAGAAACCCTCACTACAGAGGAGAGGGAGGAAGAGGAGGAAGCCTACTCGTGGAGCCCAACACCTGGCCAAGAGGACCAAGTGGGACCTCCAGGATAATGCTGCTATTGTTGGTGAGAAGAGAGCCTGGAGAACAGTGATAGATCCTCCCCAGGGACCTGGACTTAGACCCTGGGTGAGATCCAGCGTCCAGAGAGCTCAGTGGGTGAAGAGCATCACCCTCTGCCAGAAAGAGCACCTTAGTGCCAGACTGCTGTCCGAGGACCTCCCTGTGGACTTCCTGAGCTCAGTCACCTGTCAGGTGTGTGACCACCTGTTGTCTGAGCCCGTCCAGTCCCCCTGCAGACACCTCTTCTGCCGCAGCTGCATCGCTAAATATATTTACTCTCTGGGCCCCCACTGCCCGGCTTGCACCCTGCCCTGCGGCCCTGCCGACCTTACTGCCCCAGCTAAGGGCTTCCTGGGGGTCCTGCACTCCCTGCCGCTGCTTTGCCCCAGAGAGAGCTGTGGGGAGCAGGTACGGCTGGACTCCTTCAGAGCCCACTGCTTGGGTCACCATCTGGAGGAAGTGGATGGGGACCACAAGTCAGCGGAAAATAGCCTGGACAACTTCCTGCCTGTCAACAAAGGGGGAAGGCCCCGACAGCATCTCTTGTCACTGACGAGGCGTGCCCAGAAGCACCGGCTGAGGGACCTGAAGACCCAGGTGAAGGTGTTTGCAGAGAAGGAAGAAGGTGGAGACACCAAGTCGGTGTGCCTGACCCTGTTCCTGCTAGCTTTGAGGGCTGGAAACGAACACCGGCAGGCAGACGAACTGGAGGCCATGATGCAAGGTAGGAGTCTGGACATTCAGTAGCTCACACATACAACAAATATGATCTAATGTAATCACAGGATTTGAGCCACTTATTGTTGAGATTCGAGTATTGCATTTGTTCAAAGATGCAGTTCACATAAACATTGACAACTACCCACTCTGTGGGATATTTGTAAATGGAAAATCTTGTTACACATTCTGTCCTCTCGCTCCTCTCCCTCTCTTTCCCTCTCTCACCCCTTCTCTCTCTCGCTTTCTCTCTCTCGCTCTCACCCCCTCTCTCGTTTTCTCCCCCCTTCTCTTTTCTCTCCCCTTTTCACACTCTCTCTAATGCACAATAACAACTCTTGTCAACAACATCAGCACCACTTGTATCTGCAAATTATACAGGCAGCATCGTACTCCACTCTGGGGAATAGAGGCCAGCTGGTGTCTGTTTTCATCTGCAGCCAATACATCAGTTTATGGCAGCTTCACTGATTCACCCTGCTGTCCTCTGCATAACGTTCATAATGACAGCAAATGCAGGGGTGCAATTAAGAGATATTCCATACTGAAATTATCATCAGAGTGCTAGAATTAACTAGTGACTGAGGTCGATGACAGCTCTCTCATTCATAAACATGTCTTGGTACTCATAATACATAATATCTGCCTTTGTTTCTCTCCATCACTCTCTCACTCTCTCTCTCCGGCTCCAGGCAGGGGCTTTGGCCTGCATCCTGCTGTGTGTCTGGCCATCCGGGTCAACACATTCCTGAGCTGCAGCCAGTACCACAAGATGTACCGCACCGTCAAGGCCACCAGTGGGCGCCAGATCTTCCAGCCACTACACACCTTACGCGCTGCAGAGAAGGAGCTCCTCCCAGGCTACCACCCCTTTGAGTGGCAGCCGGCTCTCAAGAGTGTGTCCACATCCTGCCATGTGGGGATCATTGATGGGCTATCAGGGTGGATCGCTTCGGTAGACGACTCCCCAGCAGATACAGTCACGCGACGGTTTCGCTACGACGTGGCCCTGGTGTCAGCCCTGAAGGACCTGGAGGAGGACATCATGGAGGGGCTGAGAGAGCGAGGCCTGGAGGACAGTGCTTGCACCTCGGGCTTCAGCGTTATGATCAAGGAGTCCTGCGATGGTATGGGGGACGTCAGTGAGAAGCATGGCGGAGGGCCGGCCGTCCCGGAAAAGGCTGTGCGTTTCTCCTTCACCATCATGTCCGTCTCTATTCAAGCTGAGGGAGAAGATGAGGCGATCACCATTTTCCGGGAGCCCAAGCCCAACTCAGAGATGTCCTGCAAGCCGCTAAGCCTGATGTTTGTGGACGAGTCGGACCACGAGACTCTCACAGGCGTCCTGGGGCCTGTGGTGGCCGAAAGGAATGCTATGAAGCACAGCCGTCTCATCCTGTCTGTGGGCGGCCTTTCTCGCTCCTTCCGCTTCCACTTCCGGGGCACGGGCTATGATGAGAAGATGGTGCGAGAGATGGAGGGTTTGGAGGCCTCTGGCTCCACTTACATCTGCACGCTGTGTGACTCCACTCGGGCAGAGGCCTCCCAAAACATGACTCTCCACTCTGTCACCCGCAGCCATGACGAGAACCTGGAGCGCTACGAACTTTGGAGGACCAACCCTCATTCTGAGTCAGCTGAAGAGCTGCGAGACCGAGTCAAAGGCGTCTCTGCCAAGCCCTTCATGGAGACCCAGCCCACACTGGACGCCCTGCACTGTGATATCGGCAATGCCACTGAGTTCTACAAGATCTTCCAGGATGAGATAGGGGAGGTCTATCACAAGGCAAACCCCAGCCGGGAGCAGCGTCGGAGCTGGCGGGCCGCCCTGGACAAGCAGCTGAGGAAGAAGATGAAGCTGAAGCCTGTGATGAGGATGAATGGGAACTATGCACGGAAGCTGATGACCCGGGAGGCAGTGGAGGCAGTGTGTGAGCTGGTGTGCTCAGAGGAGCGTCAGGAAGCTCTGAGGGAGCTGATGGGGCTCTACATCCAGATGAAGCCTGTGTGGCGCTCCACCTGCCCGGCCAAGGAGTGCCCAGACGAGCTCTGCCGGTATAGCTTCAACTCCCAACGCTTTGCAGAGCTGCTCTCCACCGTCTTCAAGTACAGGTATGACGGAAAGATCACCAACTACCTGCACAAGACCTTGGCCCATGTGCCAGAGATTGTGGAGAGGGATGGCTCCATCGGGGCCTGGGCCAGCGAGGGGAATGAGTCTGGGAACAAGCTGTTCAGACGGTTCAGGAAGATGAATGCCCGCCAGTCCAAGACCTTTGAGCTGGAGGACGTGCTGAAGCACCACTGGCTCTACACATCCAAGTACCTGCAGAAGTTCATGGAAGCTCACAAGGACTCTGCCAAAGCTCTGCAGGCCACCATTGACACTGTGGGGAGTCAGGAGACACAGGAGGATGCTGACATGTCACTGGATGTCCCAGACTTTTGAAAAAAATAAATAATTTGACATTTCTTTGGAACTTTATGGATTACAGGAGGGATATGTTTTAGCAGGAGCATGTCTAATTCTAATCTGTCTGTACTGTACTGTTCTGCAGGGGTGGTCTGGGACCAAAAATCAGTCCTGGCATTCCTAGCATGTTAGCCCAGTGTTTTCCTTGAGGCCCACACAGCAGCCCATTTTTTTCCTCTAGTCCCCCACACCAGCAAAACATTTTCCCTTGAGGCCCCAATTATTAGCCAGATAATGATAATTTTGTGCAAAAAAAACCAAAGTTAGACATGTCCACTAGGCTAAAAAATGGACCCGCTAGTATAGCATTTCCACGAAAAGCCAGATGACCAGTGCGCCCCTGCTGTTCTGTTTTAATCTTAATATTTACTCTACAATATGAACTATGTATTAGTAGTGATGTAAGAGGAAGATACTTTATTCTGTAAAAACATTATTATTAATTGTCATAATCCAAAAAAGGTGGCACTTTTTTATTTGATTCATTATTTACTCTAAGGACATTTGAAAATATTTTTTACCTTAAATTTAATTTCCATACATAATTCCCAAATGTTGTTGCATTTTATATTGGTATTTTATATTAGTTCATAATAATTTGATAGTGTTTTATCTCTGGGTGCCTATGAAATGTGGGACAGTTTATTGTATTGCATGGGTTATGACACATCCATGAATTTATCCAGTGGGTTTATTTATGGGAACAAATGAAAGCACTGTAAGTCATGGAATGGAAATTGTGATAAAGGAGCTCACATTTATGATCAGTGTATTAGTTTATCTCCAGTCCTGGAGCAAAATGGAATCATATAGACTCAAATTGTCTTCGTTTCAGGGCTGCCATCTAAAAATATTGCTTTAGAGCTTCATATTTGGGTCCTGAAGTCCAAAATGGGGGCCTGGGTGACTTTGAAACCATCTTTATCTGTTTTAGCATTTGCACAGTGAAGGAGAAATAATACCATTCTACCTCTTTTCATAAAATAACATATAAACAGCCCTTTTTGTTGACCGCATGAAAATGCAGTAGGCTCCATTACTAGGCCTAACACCTCTAGGCTTGACAGAAGGATGTTTTTAGATGATCTTTATTGAATCCTCACACACCCTGGTTCTATGCTTCTTCTGGAGCGAGTAAACAGGGAAGCAAGTGAGCCTTGAGGGGAACTGAAATGATTTGATAGTTTATTTGTTTGATTGATTGATGTTATTGTTTATCTCTGATGACACCATTTTGAGTTGTGACAGGCAATTTTTATATTTGACACATTAAGTGTTCTAGCTCTATTTTACTGTCATGACTTTAACCTGATGATGTACAGATTTTCATAATGTATAATATTTAGTTTAAACAACAGTCACATAATAACATCACGTTTTACATGACGGTATGTTAAATAATGTAATTTCCATTATTAAATTGCGTTTGCTTCATGAAGGATGATGGATATGGTTTGTGTGAATCTCATATCAGCGGTGTATTCAATCTGTTGCTTTGTCATGTTTCAAGTGTACATTTAAACTCAGGAAAATAACAACTGTTGCCAAAAACACTCACTCATTTGTTTTATTTGAATGAAAATAATGATACGTATACCTGTTGCACATTTGTTCACTGTTCACTTGTTTAATGTGTTTGTTCATTTGATTTGGTGGTTTTATTGGCCTTTATTGTTTCACGATTACTGAAGTATTTGTTCATACCTCTCTACAATACTGTTAATGTACTGAAAATGTAGCAAACAATTTATCACACTATTAAACTTATTCAAAATATTTGTTGATTCTGCCATTGATAACTGAGCTTATGTGTTGGTTTATGTTATTACACCTGTGTGAACTGATCAATGTAATTTTTTTATCATAACATATTTTGTCACAAACATTCAACCACAGAAAATAAATTATATTCTATAGGTTTACATACAGTTGTGCCAGTCCAAGCAGTATTAGCCTACCTTCCAAAGAAAATTTGGCTTGACAAACCTCAAATATTCTAAAAGAATAATGAAGAATAATGACTGACAAAAACGAGGGTGAACAAAGCAAGCCACAAAGTCACTATGTGTAATATGTGGGAGTAGAACATGAAGCAAATAGACTCTGGGATTAATTTCCATTTTTATTCAATTCGGTTTCATACATTTTTTGGCAAAACTTTAGTTTATTACATAAAATATTGAACACTGTAAGGAATCAAAAAACAAGCACAACAAATTATTCAGTTTACTTATAAGTTTGAGAACAGTAAATTGCTGCAATGGCACATCAAACAATGATATGGCATTTAGGCCATATAATTAGAATGACATATTTTGAACCAGTTGATCAATGAGTGAGTATAACTATACTGCATGGTCAGACATTACTCAAACAGCCTCCTGAAGAAGCGCTTCTTGGCGGGTGTCATCTTCGGCATCATTGGGCCCTTCCTGTGCTGGGGTTTCATGGGGCTCCTCTTCAGGGACAGCACCTGACGTGGCGGGGTCATCTCCTGGCGGGGCAGGCCCCCGTGGTCCAGGCAGAAGTACTTGCCGTTTCCCTGCGAGAGCCTCACCAGCAGGCCCTCAGTCAGCTCCATACACTGGGCATGGACCCAGTGGCCTCCCTCCCCTTTGGAGCAGTAGATCATGGCTGGCCGCAGCAGTTCTGTGGAGTAGTAGGGCTCCCAAGTGTTGGGGTCCACCTGGCAGCCCAGGCAACATTTGACCCAATAGCCTGTCTGGGTCTCATCCTCCTCATCCTCTTCATTGTACGTATCCCCCTCTCCCTCGCTGCTGTCCTCCAGCTCATGGGGCTCGCGGCCGAAGTACAGCTCCTCAGAGTCCTCCAGAGGGGCGGAGTCCTCAAAGTCTGTGGACTCCTGGCTGCAGCCCTGGTTCCCATCTTCACCCTCTCCTTCCCCCTCCTTTTGGAAGCACACCTGGTAGAAGTAATGTGCTTCGGGCGGGGCTGGCCTGCCCTCAGAGGGGACCCCAATCAGAGCGCTCCCTCCACCCAAGCTGCCTCCGAACCAGGTGTGGCTGTGGCTGATTTCCCCTGTCCACTGAGGGGCCTCTCTGGGCTCGATGCTGATCCCAGAGTCATCCAGCACCACACTGCTGCACTCCATCCTCTTTTGGGTCTCTGACTGATACCCACCCAGGATAATGTACTCATGGGAGGGCCCCACACGGGTGGCAATAGCACTTGAGATGGACAGGCCGGTGTCCAGGTGCTCACAGGAGAGCAGAGGGCTGCCCTGCAGGAGCTCCACACGCAGGCAGAACACACGAGGAGGACGAGAGTCAGACGACAGAGTGTGGCCACCAAGGAAGTAGACATAGTCGTCTCTTGCCAAAGCTAGGTGGAAGGACTGGCCGTCAGTGAGCTCAGGTAAGGTGTGGGCAGAGCAGCAGCCAAATTCTAAGTCGATGATGAACACCTGAGGAGGGCAGTCCACAACGCTGTTCCAGTTCTCTGTGCTCCGCTCCCCGGCCGGCATGTAGGATCTGCCCCCAAACACAACGCAGGCCCGCTTGCCCAGACTCTGCACCATGCTAAGTGTGTGGCCGTATCGGGGCCCTGGCTGCTCTCCCACCAACTCTCTCTCCTGACAGCGCAGGGTCACTTTGCGGTTGCAGCCACGGCTGTCCAGAGTCAGCAGGTAGAGGCTGGAGGAGATCTCGTTGTTTGGGGTTCGGCCTCCATGGATGAGGTAGCCCTCTGGGTGTCCATCATGGGGCTCAAGGCGGGTCACGGCGGGACAACGCAGAGGGGGAAGATAGCAGGAGTCATTTGAGAAGGAGATGGGTCGCAGTTTGAGCTCCCCATGCTTTAGGCGTACCCCGAAGACCCCAGTAGGACAGGAGCGCCTGGGCCAGCCTTTTTGGCCGAACAGAAATATGTCACCATCCAGCTGTAACAGGGAGCAGCCAGGCTGCAGGAGGCTGCCACAGTTCACTGCAGTCAGTGGTTGCAGAGACATGCTACCGCAGGTGGCTGTGGGAAAACAACAACACAAAATTGTCTCAGTCAGCTGCTGCTTTTGAACTGAAGGATTTTAAACATGGGTTGTCTGTCTCTTTCTAATTATATGGTCTGATTATCAGTGACAGAACTGTGTGTCTTAAAAGGAAAAGGCCCTTTTACTATGTTTGAACAAGTAGGATAAAAAAAAAAAATTCAGTCCAATTTATTCATTGTTGTCTATTTAGGAACTATTTATTCTAAATTCGTTTATGACCTGCAGAAAATACTGTCAGATACATTTCCTATTAGTGTGTAGTTTTTAATCGCTTTCTTTTCGTGCAATTAAATAGCCAAAAGACTCATTTCCCAACATTCATTGCTCTACGCAAATCCAAGCGAAGGTAACGTAAATCGACGCTCTGTTGTCAACCTTTTACTCGTGTTTTAACTAACAATTTTTCCTAAACACGGGTTAGCTAGCGATTTTGGTGAACATTGAACATAATACTATGATACAAGTGTCAGCTTCGATTGTAATAGTATATGTGGTAGCCTGCTGTGGTCATGTTTGGCTGGCTAAGCTTAGTTGGAAGTTAGCTAGCCAGCTAACGTTAGCTAGCCTAAATTAGCCTCGGCAATAATCATCTATGATGTGATGTGCAGAGATATAGCTAAAGATGGTTTAAATGAGAAACTGTGATTTTTTATATAACAGTACGTAAACAACGCAAACCATCTAGCTAGCATTCTGCTACATTTAATCACGTTAGTTAGTAAGGTCCCATTGCGATGTCCTGCTCAATTAGACAGTAATAACGGCTATGCTAAGTTACTTATCTAACGTATGCTGTCTTTATGCTAAAGAGATAATTTAGGACATAAAATAGCTAGCTAACTTTTCTACAATCCTTACTATATATAAAATATATATCTAGCTAGCTATATGATTATAACTCCAATGTGACAATGAATGTATCTAGCTAGCTATAGATCATGTCTAGACATTCTTGTCCCATTGGAGTTATAATCATAGCTAACGTTACTACGATCATTGTCAAATCTTCCATTGAAAGTAGAATTTCAGCATTGCTTACCTTCTGCTCAAGTAGCTAACGTTACTGTTTGAACGTCTCGAAGAACAGTGTTGTGGAATGTTGTAATAAGTTAGGCTAGTCTTTGTGTATCTTTAGTACTAAACTGTGTAGACAGACAGTGGTTGACAGAGTTTGTGAAGCTCGATTAACTCAGATGAGTTACAGATCTTGAGGTTAACTGTCTGTGACTGCTGCTGACAGGCAGGTGTGCTCTCTACACTGCAATAAGACTGAGCTGGTAATACAATCACTGTTAAGTAATCATAGGTTGTGCACAGTAGAGTTTGTTTCTCTGCAAAGAACAATGTTTTTGTGCTTTAGTTTTGTCATTGCTCTTGTGATTGAACCTTGAAGAACCAAAGGTAGCTTACAGTTGTGACTGCTACAGTTTGAAGGCAGTCTGTTTGCAATTAATGGAAATGCCAGCCCTTTATATAGTTGCAAATGTAGTGCACCAATCCTTCCAGCCCCTCTCTTCAGCTCATCCTCCCTGTTCCATCGCATTCCTCTCCTGTGGACTCCTCACAGTGACAGTGTAAAAGCTGGCTTTGTTACTCTGAGTACAGCCACGTTATTGTTGTCAGATTGCTTTTACATCTAAGGGAAGGTGGTCATTAGCTCCCTGTCTCTCTCCCTGTGTGTGTCATTACAGCTGTGGAACATTCAGAGGGCCTCATTGTATGTATCCCATTTTTTAGCTGGAGAGCCATCATTATCCCCTCTGTGAACAGTTTGGCATTTTCCACACTACAGCTAAGTGGCATGTGTGTAGTGCCATGTGCAGTCAGTGGGACTGTGATTCATGTCCTCACATGGTACACTGAACCTGATGCATGACTTACATTATACTGTGTTAAAGAAGAGAAAGGGAAGAGAATAGCACAGCTTTATTTCCTTTTAATTTCTAGTTCTACTCAAGCTTGAATTCCTTTTCTATTATGCCTAACCACTTATTGTGTAGTCTACTGGAGGAGAGAGAGAAACATACACACACACACACAAACACACAGTGAGCTGGAAGCAGCTGTCTGACAACCATTAGCATAATGTTTTTGTGTTTTTGGAGGGGCTGTGAGAAGGCTCAGGGAGCATACAAAACAAACGCTGCAACCACAATTGCCTGGAAGAACGTTAGAACTCAAAAACAAACAAGCAGCGGAGCACCTGTGTCTCTTTGAGTTGTTGCTTAGAGGGGGGTACCTCCAGCACCAGAAACAGGAACTAAAGCTCCATTCCTAACAGCTGAATAGGTACTGTGGGCATGTTTTTTCTATGAGTTAAGATAATACACCTCCAAATCAGCACTGAATAACAAACCAGCTCAGTCAGTCAGTTCCTTAAGGTACCTACACAGTGGTCTGCTTTATGCTGCAGCTGGGTCGTTGCAGTTGTGTGTGTGTGTGGCAGGCTCAGCAGTGAGCCATGGAGATGGATCCCAGGCCATGCAGGGATTTGAAGAGTATAATTGGTAGAACAGAGTCATTAGAAAGTGCTGTAGCACCTGTTTCTGTCCCCGCTATAATGTTTCAATACCTGACAAGTCCTTTCCTGCAAGATTCCCGTTTTGATTAATGGGCGCAGTGACAGTTGTGATGTTCTGACGATCATACTTGCTGCAGTGTTTATCACTGTTTAATGCGATGCTTAATTGTTCCCCCTGTAGTGATTGGGATTGAGCAGAGTGTCGGCAGCAGGGTAATTACACCTGGGCCTAGCTAATTTTTATTTTATTTATTTAACCTTTTATTTAACTTGGCAAGTCAGTTAAGAACATTCTTATTTACAATGACGGCCTACCCCGGCCAAACCCCAACCCGGATGACGCTGGGCCAATTGTGCGCCACTCCCTATGGGACTTCCAATCACGGCTGGTTGTGATACAGCCTGGAATCGAACTAGGGTCTGTAGGGATGCCTCTAGCACTGAGATGCAGTGCCTTAGACCGCGTGGTGCACAATATGGCCGCTGTGCTACTGATTTTAACATCTCTCTCCCTCCCCCATTTTCCTATCTCCCCCAGGTGAGCTGTACCCAGGGGTTGCCAGTGTACCAGGCCGGCCTGTTTTGGGTGGCAGGATGCCTGGGGTGGAGAGTGGCTCAGGTGGTCTGGCTGATGACAAGGTGGTCCTGGAGACCCTGAAGTGTTTCTGCAGCTCATCAGAACAGACCTACGACCAGTTCCTGTCCTCCTTCACACACCTGACTCCAGGTCAGGCTCCTTCACACAATGACTGACTCCAGGTCAGTCTCACAGGCAGTTCACACACCTAATTTGTTTCCATAAGGATTTTTTGCAATTCAATTGGAAACTAAATTGCCCCAAGCCTGGTCTCAAAGGCCCTCGGGTTGTGACTTCATTACATGTAGAGCTGATACCTTACAGGCATGTATTAAATTGATACAAATACAGATGTATTTTCTCTTCTGATCTCCCTCTCACAGGGAGTGCTGGGAGGGGACACACGACTCTGCCCTCTGGACCCAGTCATCTCTCTAGGGAGATGGAGAGATCAGGGGAGTTGAGGAGGAATGGAGAAGAGGATGCAGCAGAAGAGAGGAGAGGACAGCAGAGTGTCTGTGTCCTGCCTGCTGATCAGGAGGAGGTCAGTGACACCTAGATCTGTCTCTTTCCTACAGGCTTGACTGACTCAAGGCTTACACTGTAAACTCACCCCACCAGGCTTCAATCCCTCCTCTCTTTCACCTGTCTCAGCCCTTTACTCTCTCTTGTTCTCTTGCTCTTTCTTGTTCTTTTTCTCTTTTCTCTTTCTCTCATTCTCTCTCTCTTTGCAAACCTGCCGCCCTACATTATGACAATACTAACAAGCCTTCTGGAGGACTTTGTAGGGGTGTGGGGCATCGGGGGAGCTTGGTTCCGTGTTTTAATGATGTAACTATTGGGCCAATAAAGGTATTTTTAAAATAAAATAAAATTTCTCTCTCTCTTTTTCTCTCTGTCGGTCTCCCTTGGTTTATTTCTGTTCCCTCCATCTATTTCAGTGTTATCCCATTTTCCTAAACCAAATTAGTGGATTGTTTCAGGAGCAGGAAGGTTTACTTCAGATGTGTACATTGGAGCATGAACAGTACTTAGGACCTCAGGCTATGCCAGCTATTGATTTAACCATGATTCTGATTAAAGGTTCTCTCTGCTGTAATCAATACTACACATCAGCAAGTTACACACTGAAACTGAAAGTCTGGGATAGGATCCCATATTTGGTTTCCAATTAATCTCACTGGGGATTATTTGGAAGAGTTGAGTGAGCACAAGATCCTACAGCATCTGTAGGACTCTTAGAGGCACTCAGCTGTCCAAACACATTCGTATATGTAACTGGAGCCATAGATCAACAGAAGTAGTGGCCACGACCCCACAGAGCTCTTAGTGTCTGATGAGATCATAATGACAGTTAAACTGCTTGAGCAAAAATGCAGTGGTCATATACAGCATGAGTATCTGGCAGTGAGTATCTCTTTGTGACTGTGGTTTGGTTGCAGGTGGAGCTAGGTGCTGGAGTGACTGTGGGCAGCTGTGGAAATGGAGACTGTCGTCCACCAGGCATAACTCTCAAGGTTGATATTGTGGACTAAAGTAATGTTGTTGTAATATCCCAATTCCATACTGTATATTAAATATGGTAATATTTATGTTAGTGCATATTTTTTAGAAAAACTGCTTGCAATTTGTTAAGTATTTATTTGTCACTGACATCGGTCAGGGTCACACACATTGACTCATGATGATATTATAAACTGCTATATACTTTCTCTATCGATCAAAATACAGATGTATAACTTGTTTACTACAGTAATATACACAACATGAAAAGTAATAATCACTTTCTCTTGTTTTCTGATTTGAGAATTGTTGATTGAAGAGTAACTCTCCATTGTTCTCTGTGTATAGCTGGATAACTACCTGGATGTTGGGGACTTCAGTGAGGAGGAAGGAGATGTAACTGCTGACCCAGGTACAGCATCTTGTTCTCTCACTCATAACTCTCCGGTTTCCAGAACTGATTTTAGATTAGTGCATTGTACAAGATGGAAAATAACTTTCTTGGCATTGTATAATGGCATTCTTGTTTCTTCTAAAGTAATTTAAGAGTGTGCATGGATCATCATTAACATTAATTTATCCTAATCTTCACTGATTACGGTAGAATTAGAAAGTTATCGCCTTGCCATGCAGTATTGATATGAGCCTTTGAGTCCACAATGCTATTTCACGGAGAATGGTTCCATTAATCGAAGCTTCTTTGACAGTAAATTACAGCGCTCCAGAGTTCTTACATTATTTCCTCAAAGAAAGGAAAATCTCAGTGAAAAGTAGAATATATTCTTAATAATCCATGTAAAGAAGGAAACATGAAGAAGTTTGCCAGTAAGCCCTAGAAGACATTTAACAGTTCACCTTCTAATAGGATTTAGTTAATGTCATGTGCATATTATTTCTGTAATAAGGCTAGTCATGCCATTCATTTGAAATACATTACCATCTATTACGCATTTTTAATACATGCAAATTGTGGCCCCGGCCCTGTAATTAGTGTTAAGGGCAATGGCTCTCTGCTCTGTGGTGTATTGCTCTCTCTGTCCTCATTTAGCAGTGAGGGATACATAGACCGCGTGCAAACTACATCTCCATACACAGAGGTACAGGGCCCTAACTCCAACCCTGATGCTGAGCCCAACAGTAACAACCAGACACCTCCACAACATGTTGTGTGTGTATGTGTGAGCTGCCCAGTGACACGAGCCTACCAGACGAGCTAAATCACTTCTATGCTCGCTACGAGGCAAGCAACACTGAGGCATGCATGAGAGCATCAGCTCTTCCGGACGACTGTGTGGTCACGCTCTCCGTAGCCGACGTGAGTAAGACCTTTAAACAGGTCAATGTACACAAGGCTGCGGTGCCAGACAGATTACCAGGACTTGTGCTCCAGGCATGTGCTGACCAACTGGCAGGTGTCTTCACTGACATTTTCAACATGTCCCTGATTGAGTCTGTAATACCAACATGTTTCAAGCAGACTACCATAGTCCCTGTGCCCAAGAAACACAAAGGCAACCTGCCTAAATGACTACAGACCCATAGTACTCACGACCGTTGCCATGAAGTGCTTTGAAAGGTTGGTCATGGCTCACATCAACACCATTTTCCCAGAAACCCTAGACCCACTCCAATTTGCATACCGCCCAAACAGATCCACAGATGATGCAATCTCTATTGCACTCCACACTGCCCTTTCCCACCTGGACAAAAGAAACACTTATGTGAGAATGCTATTCATTTCTACAGCTCAGCGTTCAACACCATAGTACCCTCAAAGCTCATCACTAAGCTAAGGATCCTGGGACTAAACACCTCCCTCTGCAACTGGATCCTGGACTTCCTGACGGGCTGCCCCCAGGTGGTGAGGGTAGGTAGCAACACATCTGCCATGCGGATCCTCAACACTGGAGCCCCCAGGGGTGCATGCTCATTTCCCTCCTGTACTCCCTGTTCACCTACGACTGCATGGCCAGGCACGACTCCAACACCATCACTAAGTTTGCAGACGACACAACAGTGGTAGGCCTGATCAACGACGAGACAGCCTATAGGGAGGAGGTCAGAGACTTGGCCGGGTGGTGCCAGAATAACAACCTATCCCTCAACGTAACCAAGACTAAGGAGATGATTGTGGACTACAGGAAAAGGAGGACCGAGCACGCCCCCATTCTCATTGGCGGGGCTCTAGTGGAGCAGGTTGAGAGCTTCAAGTTCCTTGGTGTCCACATCACCAACAAACTAGAATGGTGCAAACACACCAAGACAGTTGTGAAGAGGGCACGACAAAGCCTATTCCCCCTCAGGAAACTAAAAAGATTTGGCATGGGTCCTGAGATCCTCAAAAGGTTCTACAGCTGCAACATCGAGAGCATCCTGACCGGTTGCATCACTGCCTGGTACGGTAATTGCTCGCCCTCTGACCACAAGGCACTACAGAGGGTAGCGCGTACGGCCCAGCACATCACTGAGGCTAAGCTGCCTGCCATCCAGGACCTCTACACCAGGTGGTGTCAGAGGAAGGCCCTAAAAATTGTCAAAGACCCCAGCCACCCCAGTCATGGAATGTTCTCTCTACTACCGCATGGCAAGCGGTACCGGAGTGCCAAGTCTAGGACAAAAAGGCTTCTCAACAGTTTTTACCCCCAAGCCATAAGACTCCTGAACAGGTAATCAAATGGCTACCCGGACTATTTGCATTGTGTGCCCCCCCAACCCCTCTTTTTACGCTGCCTCTACTCTCTGTTTATCATACATGCATAGTCACTTTAACTATACATTCAAGTACATACTACCTCAATTGGGGCGACCAACCAGTGCTCCCGCACACTGGCTAACCAGGCTACCTGCATTGTGTCCCACCCGCCAACCCCTCTTTTACGGTACTGCTACTCTCTGTTCATCATATATGCATAGTCACTTTAACCACATCTACATGTGCATACTACCTTAAATCAGCCTGACTAACCGGTGTCTGTATGTAGCCTCGCTACTTTTATAGCCTCACTACTGTACAGTATATAGCTGTTCTATTTACTGTTGTTTTATTTCTTTACTTACCTATTGTTCACCTAATACTTTTTTTTGCACTATTGGTTAGAGCCTGTAAGTAAGCATTTCACTGTAAGGTTGTATTCGGCGCACGTGACAAATAAACTTTGATTTGATTTGTGAGGGTGTTTACAATGGGGTTGCAGCCAGGCCTGGCGTGTGTCCTTCCTAACTTGATGGGGAAAGGGGATTGGTAATGAAGAGAGGGTTGACTAAGTAAGTGTCAGTGTTTTGTGCCAAACAGTGTTAAAATCACTGGAAGGGTGTCAATGTCACCCTGGCTGCTTGTCCAAGGTGCTGATGCCCACAAACGTCTGACAGTGAACTCCCACCTTGATTAGCATGTACAGTATAGCTATCAATGTGCTGGGCGTAAAAGCAGGTGGAGAGGAGGAGGGGAGTGCTGGGGAAGGTGGTTCTGCTGCGTCTTTCTGACACTGAGTACATCGTAATTGCCTTTACAACAGGATCGATGACCGCTCAGCGTCTGAATGAATCTGACTGTCAGGGGTGATGGCTGCTGTGATGGGTTTTAGTTGCGTCTGAGAAAAGTATATGTAAGGTTTTGTTTAGTGAATTAGGATTCCCATTAGCTACTGCACATGCAGAAGCTACTCTTCCTGGGGTCCACATAAAACGTAATAATACATGACAAAGTACAGAACAGTTATATACAAGAATATAAGATATTACATAAAATAAGTTATACATTTCGTTTATTGGGTACACCCATCTAGTACTGAGTTTGTACTTTTTTTGTACTTTATATTTTTTGTACTTTATATAGCAGCTACTCTTCCTGGGGTCCAGCAAAATTAAGGCAGTTTGTACAATTTTAAAAACATTACAATACATTCACAGATTTCACAACACACTGTGTGCCCTCAGGCCCCTACTCCACCACTACCACATATCTACAGTACTAAATCCATGTGTATGTATAGTGAGTATGTTATCGTATGTGTGTATGCATGTCTGTGCCAATGTTTGTGTTGCTTCACGGTCCTCGCTGTTCCATAAGATGTTTTTTTTATCTGCTTTTTAAATCTAATTTTACTGCTGGCATGAGTTAGTTGATGTGGAATAGAGTTCCATGAATTCATGGCTCTATGTAGTACTGTGTGCCTCCCATAGTCTGTTCTGGACTTGGGGACTATGAAGAGACCTCTTGTGGCATGTCTTGTGGGGTATGCATGAGTGTCTGAGCTGTGTGCCAGTAGTTTAGACAGACAGCTCGGTGCATTCAACATGTCAATACCTCTCACAAATAAAAGTAGTGATGAAGTCAATCTCTCCTCCACTTTCAACCAGGAGAGATTGACATGCATATTATTCATATTAGCTCTCTGTGTACATCCAAAGGCTAGCTGTGCTGCCTTGTTCTGAGCCAATTGCAATTTTCCTAAGTCCTTTTTTTGTGGCACCTGACCACACGACTGAATAGTAGTCAAGGTGCAACAAAACTAGGGCCTGTAGGACCTGCTTTGTTGATAGTGTTGTTAAGAAGGCAGAGCATCACTTTATTATAGACAGACTTCTCCCCAGCTTATCTACGACTGCATCAATATGTTTTGACCATGATAATTTACAATCTAGGGATACTCCAAGCAGTTTAGTCATCTCAACTTGCTCAATTTCCAACTTGCTCAATTTCATTTGCCTCTGGAACAACCTGAATTCATTCGGGGTGTGGATTCTACAAGGTACGGCGTTCAAACGTTGCTCAATTGGTATCAAGGGACCTAGCGTGTGCCAGGAAAACAATCCCCACGCCATTTATGTATTTATTTTTATTTAACGAGACGAAGTCAGTTAAGAACAAATTCTTATTTACAATGACGGCCTACCCCGATCAAACCCGGACGACGCTGGGCCAATTGTGCGCCGCTCTATGGGACTCCCAATCACGGCCACTTGACTCACTGTCTGTTGGAGTGAAATATTTTTGTGAAAGGGGTGGTGTACCTAATAAACTGTCAGCCGAGTGTATATTGGAAATACACCAGGAGACAACAAAAATACTATTTACTCACTATTCATATATACACACTGTTATATAATAATTACAGTTAAATTAGATGTTTAGACAGAGGAGAAGCGCTGTGATACAATATGTTTTTTTTTCTAGCTAAACTTTCTTTTTGCCTTAGTAACATCTGGTGGCAGAGCATTCCACAGTGTTATGGCTCTACACAACTGAACGAAGAATTACATTTGTTTTTGGTTTGGGTACCGTGATGAAACCCATAGTGGCGTGTCTGGTGGGGTATTTAAATGTTTTATTTTTTTTAACCTTTATTTAATGAGGCAAGTCAGTTAAGAACATATTCTTATTTACAATGACGGTCTTCCCCGGCCAAACCTGGACGATGCTGGGCCAATTGTGCGCCACCCTATGGTACTCCCAATCACAGCCGTTGGTTATGATATGATACAGCCTGAGATGCAGTGCCTTAGACCGCTGTGCCTTCGGTAGGTATGTATGTCTGTTTGAAGTGTATGCAAATAGATTATACAAGTGGTTAGGCATTTTCAACATACAAATGTTTCTTAAAAAGACTAGAAGAGAAGAGTCAATTTCTCCTCAACCATGAAAGGCTATGCATGCATGCTGTTGATGTTAGTTCTGTGTGTGCAGTTAAGGGCAAGCAGTTAAGGTTAAGGCATGCTGCTTTGTTTTGAGCCAGCTGCAGTTTTGCTAGTCTTTCTTTGCTGCACTTGACCATATTATCACACAGCAATCAAGATGGGACAAGATCAGAGCATGAACAACCAGTACAGTTGATCTTTGTGTCAAAAACGCTGGCAACAATTGTATTATGCTTTTTTGCCGACTTTTACCGACACCGGCCATATTCAACGGTTTTGTACACTTTAGCTCAAAACACGTAGCTAGCTAGCTCTAGGTAAACAATATGTAAGGTCCCACACATCACGTAACGTTGGCTAACAAGCCAGCCAGCTAACGTTAGCTAGTTAAACAACAATGAACATAGTGCCAAATCATGTTGTTACTACCCTTCATGTATCTGCTGGGAGCTAACCAACCAGGTTTAACGTTAGCTAGCTGGTTAACAATACACTTTAGCTTAAGACATGTAGCTAGCTAGCTAGGCAAACAATGAACCTAGCTAGGTAAACAATGTGTAAGATCACACACACCATGTAACGTTAACTAACGAGCCAGACAGCTAATGTTTAGCTAGTTAAACAACAATTAACATAGTGCCAAATCATGTCGTTACTACCCTGCATGAATCTGCTGGGAGCTAACCAACCAGGTTCAATGTTAGCTAGCTAACATTAGGCTCTAACTAGCAAAGCAAACGGTTCTGGGAGACGAATAATAACGTCATACACGTAACGTTAGCTAGGGAGCCAGCCAGCTAACGTTATCTAGCTAGCTAACAGTACACTTTAGCTTGAAATAAAACCACTTTCTGTCAAACGTGTAATATCTGAAAATGTAGCTAACTAGACTATCTTACGTCATGGACGAGTCTCCCTGTCACGGATGCCATGCCACGGTTGCCCTTAGTTTGAAGATGTAATCCGGAGACAGGTTTTTTCTTCATCTCCTTAGCTATCATACTCTAATAGTACTGATTTCAAAACTCGATCCTCCAGAAAGTGGAGAGCAACACGTATGCAGCTCCACTACACGATACATAAAAAAAAGCCGCATTAGACAGGATTAGCAACACAGACTGACCAGCTGAAATAGACAGAAGCCCTCTATATGGCAGACCAATCCGAACCCCTCTCTCGGCATGTCCAGCCCACTCATTATCTCAGCCAAATGGCTACTGGGAAGGTTGCTCACTTTTTCTGTGGCTTAACCAACAAGGCTCGTAATTTAACAATTTTATTCATATTTACAGATGGCATGCAAGTTTGTTATTTGTTATGCTCCAGAAGGCATTTCTGCCCCAAAAAATGCATTTTGATAAAAAAAACATTCAAATGTCCCTCCTGTGAAGTCGTGGCTTGTGACATACGCCTAGTTTCCTGAAACTGTTCACATTTAAGACCCGTTTATTTTTGATTACCCATTCTGACACTGACTAAAGGTGTCTCCAAGACATAACAAACCACTGTAGCTGTGTCCTCCAGGTGATTTTTGTCTTTAAGTAAAACATCCTTAGAGAGTACTTGTTTACCTATATTTAGTTTACATGCCCACTAATAATTAGATATTAAACTGATAATGTCAGTAGCCCGAGTGTAAAAATAGTAATGTAAACCTTACTCTGTTTATCGTAATCGGTGTAAGGTCAAAATCAAAGTAAGCATACACCGATTAAAACACCTGGTTTTCTGAGAAATCTTTCTAATTATTAGGACATGTAAACCGCTTAATCGGTGTTCCAGAGGTGTGTTTGATCTGTGCATGTGGCAGCACTGATAGCACAAGCCTTCCTCTTATGAGTGAGTGAAGAGAGTTCGCAAAAACTAAAAGTATGCATCATAGAAAAAGTTTTCATAAACAAACTTTATATGTCCAAACTCAGAATCAAATAGGCTTCGCAAATATAACATGGTCACTGTGGTAGAACGTTTATTTTGATTGCCGATTTTCTGCATCAAAAGTTCCATCAGGTAGCCTGATTTCAGATGTGCCCATGTAAACAGAATTATTAGGGAAATTGTTCTTCTTGCAAAGCATCTAAATGTTTTAAACAAATGTATATTAATCTGACTCGTATTATTGTGTGCATGTAACCGTGCTCAATGTGTGACTTTCTCATCTGCACATAATACACAAGGTGGTGTCCCTTCACCAACTCATTTTTTGTCTTGCTTCCTCATCCTCTCGTCTCCCTCCACCTCCCCTCCCCTGCTCCATCCTCCCATCCCAGTGTGACTTTCACAGTGAGAGTAATTAGCTGTTTAATTAGGATCAACACCGGCCCTGTGGCTGCCAAGCCAAGCCAAGGAGAAGTGTCAATATTTAATGGTCTCTGCTCCTCTCTAATTGATTTAAATTCCCTTTTATGAACGCATGGAGACACATAATTGTATACCTACCCTCTCTTTGACAGTTGTCTAGGCCTGTCCTTTTCAGTTTGATCGCTCTCCATCGCCCTGATGTTTTGGTCAGGGTCCTATTATCAGGAGCGTGTTTTGGGTCCTGCTATTTGAGGCTCCTCTCTCTCTCTCTCTCATCTCTGTGTTCTCTGGATGTGGGTTACATTAGCTGGCTGGCAGAGATGATTACAGCCGACCAAGGCCTTTTTAATTCAGATTAAATCTCCTCCGCCCCATTGATGTCTTTCATATGCCTGCCAGCCAGCCAGCCAACCATCCCTCACCTGTTGTCTGTGACCCTTTCTCTCATGCTGTTGTTGAGTCCCCCTGCTGCATGCTGCAGGATCTGTATTCTGGAGAAACTGTCAGAGGAAATATGGGTTCGTAGTGTGGCTTTGCATTTTGATAGAGATTCGTTTCACTGCAGAGTTACAGCAGGCTTAGTGTCCTGTTTGGATTAGTGTTGTCACGATACCAGAATTTTGGTTGTGAGCCGAGTGTCTGCGGGTTTTCGCACCACCCTTGTACTTGATGGATGAATTAAGGTCACAAATTAGTAAGGAACTCCCCTCACCTGGTTGTCTAGGTCTTAACCTGCAGACACTCGGCCCTCCGTGGAATGGGTTTGCCACCCCTGCTCTATACCATCACGATACTCATTACCAAAATTATAAATATACATCTGATGGATTTGTTTCAGTCTCTGAATTGTATAATTAAGCAATAGGGCCCGAGGGGGTGTGGTATATGGCCAATATACCACAGCTAAGGGCTGTTTTTATGTATGACACAATGTGGAGTGCCTGGACACAGCTCTGTATATTGGCTATATATCACAAACCCCTGAGGTGACTTATTGCTATTCTAAACTGTTTACCAACTTAATTTAATCAGTAAATACCTGAGGTATACGCTCTGATATACCACGGCTGTCGGCCAATCAGCATTCGGGGCTTGAACCACCCAATTTAATGGAACTTTTCGCTGCCAGCTCCTGATATCAGGGCATAAAAACTCAAGTCTGTGCACTGAATTAGCCTAGAGTGCATATGCGCCCAGCTATATCCTGTCCCACTCTTGTTTTCACTGGCTAAACTAGCTGGCTAGCTGAACTATGCTAGTTTTCATCCTCATTGCTAAACTTCCTAAATACTGCACCCTCAACATCAAAACGTTGTTGCTAGTTATACAATCATGTCACTAAGAAATTCAATGTAAATAAAAATATTTATTGTTTTGTTGAATTGTCATGACTGATTCGAGCTATCTGTTGTGTCGTAAGACAATGGTGGCAAAGGATATCATTGCTACTTAATGCAGATCCAAGTTCAGTTTTGAAATTCACTGGTGTCATTGAGGTAGGGTTAGCTGGACATTTCTGACTGGTCTTGGAATTGTCAATGGGCAGCCTCTCCCCGCTTGGCTCGATGGTATATGTAGTGATTTTGCCAACACATATACAGTATGTATACCGTTTTGTACCATTAACCTTTTTTATACTATTTGTTGATTTAATTGGACTTTATTAGTATAATGAGTAGTTCCAGGAATGTCACGATTTAATTTACTCGAGAAAATAGCAACTCTACAGAGCACCAATGCCAACAATGAATGACTAAATGGGTTCACAGGGCTCCTCCTCCTCAACACTCTATAGATCATCTTTGGGGTAGACAGGAGTAAGTGAATTAATAAAGTTTTCAGTGGCAATCAGCTTTGAAATCAGCATATGTTGCCTTCTGGTTTGCATATTATCACAAACAAAGTACTAGGGTAGTGAATGGATGTCAGCTTTAGCTGTCATCTAGCTAGGAAAGTTACCGGTAGCTTACAGAGCTGGAAGCTATCTTCTTCCATTGTAAAGTGTTTTAGCCTTTATGGGCATTCTTTTGTGAACAGTAATCAACAGTTTCAACATTTCTACATGACGTGTTGCATTATTCAAGTGTGTCATGAGTAAGTGGAGCAGGCACAGTGCGTGCTATAATAAGGGGTCGGCTGTGCAGATAGACAGGCGTGATTCGTGAGACACATTTCACAGAAGTACCGAACCGTTTTTCATGTTCTAGTATCCGAAAAGTACCTTATTTTTGATATACCGTGCGACACTAGTCGGATGTGTCTGACAGGAGGAGCAGAAAGACAGATACTCCTGGGGCGTGTTCAGTTGAGTGAAAATCTTTTGAAATGGAGTGAAGCATGTAGTTGCTAAATTAAAGGAAAACTCCACTCAAAAACAACTATTCTTTTCGTTAATCCAGTGTTGATACAGTCCCAAAATGGTTTGTCTCTTGCTCAAAAAATTTATTATATGATGAAAAACACATCATCATGATGTGTCAAGTGACACTTTGGTTCTTGAATGTCCAATATCTTGAAAACCTGACTGCTGACATGCAAACCATTTTGGGACTGTATCCAGACTTGGTGCATCGGTACCGCTTGCCGTGCGGTAGCAGAGAGAACAGTCTATGACTTGGGTGGCTGGAGTCTTTTTGACAATTTTTAGGGCCTTTCACTTATACCGCCTGGCATAGAGGTCCTAGATGGCAGGGAGCTTGGCCTCAGTGATGTACTGGGCCATACGCACTACCCTCTGTAGCACCTTGCAGTCATATGCCAAACAGTTGCCATACCAAGCGGTGATGCAGCCAGTCAAGATGCTCTCGATGGTGCAGCTGTTGAACCTTTTGAGGATCTGAGGGCCCATGCCAAATCTGTTCAGCCTTCTGAGGGGAAGAGGTGTTGTCGTGCAGTCTTCATGACTGTGTTGGTGTGTGTGGACCATGATAATTCCCTAGTGATATGAACACCGATGAACTTCACGCTCTCGACCTGGTCCCCTACAACCCTGTCAATGTGGATGGGGGTGTACTCGGCCCTCCATTTCCAGTAGTCCACGATCAGCTCTGTTTTGCTGACGTTGAGGGAGAGGTTGTTGTCCTGGCACCACACTGCCAGTTTCATTGTTGTCCATGAACAGGCCTACCACCACCACCTTGTCGTGGGCAAACACAATGAGGGTGCTGGAGTTGTGCGCGGCCACACAGTCGTGGGTGAACAGGAGGGGACTAAGCAGGTACCCCCGAGGGGCCGCCATGTTGAGGGTCAGTGTGGCGGATGTGTTGTTGCCTACCCTCACCACTTGGGGGCAGCGCATCAGGAAGTCCAGGTTCCAGTTGCAGAGGAAGGTGTTTAATCTCAGGGTCCTTAGCTTAGTGATGAGATTGGAGGGCACTATGGTGTTGAATGCTGAGCTGTAGTCAATGAACAGCATTCTCACGTAGGTGTTCCTTTTGTCCAGATGGGACAGTGTGGAATGCAATAGAGATTGCGTCATCTTTTGGGGCGGTATGTGAATTGGAGTGGGTCCATGTTGTGTGGGATGATGGTGTTGATATGAGCCACCAGCCTTTCAAAGCATTTCATGGTTACAGATGCGAATGCTACGAGGTATCATTTAGACAAGTTACCTTGGCGTTTTGTGCATTTTGTGCGTGATCACACAGTCGTCCGAAACAGCTGGTGCTCTCATGCATGGTTCAGTGTTCCTAGCCTCGAAGCGAGCATAGAAGGTATTTAGTTCGTCTGGTAGGCTTGCGTCACTGGACAGCTCGCGGCTGGATTTTGCAGGAGTTGTATTATGTTACAGTGTGTAGTGCCCACTGTGGTGAGAACTTGAGGAGGTAAAATCATTACTCGTAAAATTATAATTTCTATACACGATTTCCTAGTGATACAATTCAATTGTGGTGATGAGCAGCCCTTTCTAACCTACTGGAGTCTGATTTTAATTGAACAAAGAGTCACTTCTCATTTTCTGTAATTTGATTGTCACACTTCTGAATTGTGTTTGATGATGGCACCGAACAAAGCCAATGTGATAATAATTTGCATAATGATGTACTTACTCTGATCTTCTGGAAATAATACAATGGCTTAGATCTTCAGGAGCTATTGAATCCCAATTAACTAAAATTATCTAACTTTTCAAGGAGTGCCACTTGAAAAGGCCGGCTGCTCTGAGTGAAAACTTAATGGTCAGTTCAGTTTCACTATGTGAATCCTATTCAAGCCACACTCCGTGAACTGTGCATACCATCAAAGAGGGGTCTTAATCCTGTGTGATGTTCTCTCCTTCTTTTTCAAGTTACTGAGGAAGGACAGCTAGAAGCAGAAAGAAGACACTGTTGAGTCCTCATCCTGTGTGTCTTCTCTCCTCTTTTCTCAGATGGTGGGGTTCGGGTTCTACCAGGGGAGGTGGAGGAGGAACTCCCTGCCTACCTGCCCTCTTTCTGTCATCTGACCCAGCTGGACCTGACCTCCACAGGCAGGACGACGGGGACACGGCCGGGGACACGAGGACAGCAGCAGGACACGCCACCACAGGGACAGGTACAAGAAAGGACATTTACTAATCTATGACATAAAGACACTAAGATGAAGATAACATTTACCCACCCCAGGAACAGCTTAGTTGACTCCGCAATTAGTTGACCAGGAAAATGGAACTTGCAGTTGGTATATTTTGTTTGAGAGTTATGTTAATCATTCATAAGTGTTGTTATATAAGCCAGTCTTTCTGTGCTAAAGTCATGCGAGAGGGGTCTGTCTATATACAGTATAGGCAACTTAATTCATGTCATTGACTTTTCACAGAGTGACAGTGAAGAGGTTTTGCCTTTCAACCTGGATGAGAACTTTGACTACGACAATGTTGTGCTGTCTAGCAAACATCTCCTACCACAGTTCAACACTGGTGTATGACCTCTGTGCAGGGACCACTGTCTGGGAGAGCCTTGTGTCATACCACATCAAATTACCCAACTTACCATTTAACTGGACTAATAAACCACTCCTGAAAACAGCATCCTTCCTGTCATTCCTGCTACTAAGTGTAATATTAGAACAGAGCAACACCAAAACTGTGTTTGAAAAGGACTATTTTAAAGGAACACAACAGCAGCACAGACTTCATGTACTGTAAATAGTGCTAAGCTAATGGCACAGCTTATCTGAATTCTCTCCTCTGGATCAGGAATAATCACAATGTTTTGGGCTGTGAGACTGGTCACTGATGAATGACGACACAGGAACATAGAGGCTTGGCCCACCAGTCATCACACAGCAGAAAAGCTGTGTATTTGTGTTTGTGTGTAAGAGGTAATTTGTGTGTTTGTGCTTACGTGCGTGTGTGTGCGTGCTCGTACCCCACTGGGTAAACACCCTGTACTGTAATTCATTCCCTGTAGCTACAGCCTGTGTCTCACTGTGCCTTTGCATTGGAACAAAGAGCTCTGGGAGGTGCACTGAGCAGGCTATATAACCTGAAAGCACATTCCAAATAGTTCCCTCTAACTAATGCTATGTTGTTGTGTCAGTGGTTCGTTTGTGATTTGACATCTAAAGTATTTGTGTGTGTAAGAGAGAGCGTTAGTGTGTGTGCGTGCAAGAGAGTGAGAGAGTGACAGGCGTTGACGAGTTCATACTGCAGAAAAGCAAAATACATCTTCCAGTGTGGACTGTTGGTTTACTTTAAAACATTAAGAAGAATGTGTGCAACGCGACGCGTGTGTAGCCTACTCAGTCTGAACGCAATGCATATTTAATGGATGTTCCTGTCACCTCACATTTAATTGGTGGGTGGCAGGGTTGGAACAAGCCTAAAGAGGACAAGACCTTTTCACAGTTACGTGGTAAAAGTTAAAGAGCAGACACATTTGAAAAGCTAGCATTCAATGGAACACGGTTCCTTGTGTTGTATGGGCGAGCTGGCATTTACATTGCCTTCAGAAAGTATTCACACCCCTTTACTTTTTCCACATTTTGTTGTGTTACATCCTGAATTTAAAATGGTTTAAATTTAGATTTGTTTTTGTCACTGGCCTATACACAATACCCCATAATGTCAAAGTGGAATTATTCTTTCCCTGAAATGTTTACAAAATAATTAAAAATGAAAAGCTGAAATGTCTTAAGTCAATAAGTATTCAACCCCTTTGCTATGGCAAGCCTAAATAAGTTCAGGAGTAGAAAATGTCTTAATAAATTGCATGGACTCACTCTGTGTGCGATAATAGTGTTTAACGTGATTTTTGAATGACTACCTCATCTCTGTGCCCCATACATACAATTATCTGTAAGGTCCCTCAAGTCGAGCAGTGAATTTCAAACACAGGTTCAGCCACAAATACTCTCTTCTCTGTAAAAGCTGATACTATGTGGTAGTTCTATAGGCGTATGCATCCTTGACTAGTAATATATTATTATTGTTTAATCAAGTCCAAAGAGGGGCACCTATTGGTAGCTGGGTAGTTATAAAAAGCAGACATTGAATATCCCTTTGAGCATGGTGAAGTTATTAATTACACTTTAGATGGTGGATCAATACACCCAGTTGCTGGAGAGGAAGGAAACCGCTCAGGGATTTCACCATAAGGCCAATGGCGACTTTAAAACCGTTACACAGTTTAATGGCTGTGATAGGAGTAAACTGAGGATGGATCAACAACATTGGAGTTACTCCACAATACTAACCTAATTGACAGTGAAAATAACAGGACTTGGGAGTTTTGGAGAAACTGGAGAAAATGGAGCTAAGCACAGGCAAAATCTTAGTTTCAGTCTGCTTTCCACCAGACACTGGGAGATGAATTCACCTTTCAGCAGGACAAACACAAAGCCAAAGCCATCTACACTGGAGTTGCTTATCAAGAAGCCAGTGAATGTTCCTGCGTGGTCAAGTTACAGTTTTGATTTAAATCTACTTGATAATTTATGGCAAAATCTGAAAATGGTTGTCCAACAATGATCAAAAAACAATTTAAAATAAAATCAATTCTAAGTGTATTTGTCACGTGCGCCGAATACAACCTTACAGTGAAATGCTTACTTACAGGCTCTAACCAATAGTGCAAAGAAAGGTATTAGGTGAACATTAGCTAAGTAAAGAAATAAAACAACAGTAAAAAGACAGGCTATATACAGTAGCGAGGCTATAAAAGTAGCGAGGCTACATACAGACACCGGTTAGTCAGGCTGATTGAGGTAGTATGTACATGTAGATATGGTTAAAGTGACTATGCATATATGATGAACAGAGAGTAGCAGTAGCGTAAAAGAGGGGTAAGCGGGTGGTGGGTGGCCGGACACAATGCAGATAGCCCGGTTAGCCAATGTGCAGGAGCACTGGTTGGTCGGCCAAATTGACAGATTTGACAGAGCTTGAAGAATTTTGAAAAGAATAATGGGCAAATGTTGCACAATCCAGGTGTGGAAAGCTCTTAGACTTACCCAGAAAGACTCACATCTGTAAAGGCTGCCAAGGGTGCTACAAAGTTTTGACCCAGAGGTGTGAATACTTATGTAGATGAGATTTCTGTATTTCATTTTCAATAAATTTGCACAAAAAAACAACGTATTCACTTTGTCATTATGGGGAGAGAAAATGGATGAGAAAAAAAATCTATTTAATACATTTAAATTTCAGGCTTTAACAACAAAATGTGGAATAAGTCAAGGAGTATGAATACTTTCTGAAAGCACAGTATGTACTACGTATGATGCTCCAATGTATTTCTTTCTTCTCTGTGAAAGCTGATACTATGTGGTAGTTCTATAGGTGTATGCATCCTTGACTGTAGTAATATATTGTTATTGTTTACTGAAGTCCATACCATATTGTGTTTATGTGTTATTGCTTACAGTATCATAGAAAATATAATCAAGGAAAGCAGAGGATGAGTATTTAATTTTGCATTGGGAACTTAGTCTCAGTTCGTATCCCTTAGCTGACTGAATTGAAATCCGACAGTGTACGGTTAAACATCTCATGCTACTCCCGTGCCTTAGCAGATGGAGCAGGCTCCCCTCCCCAGGTGCTCCTGTTGTCTGTGGTACTGTGTGTGTGTGTTATGGGGGCCGTGACCACAGCCCTTCGGTTGGTGCTACCCCACCAGAAGCCCAGGATGGGGAGAGAGATAAGGAGGACAACCCCCCTCCTCGCCCCCGCAGGCAGCCTCACCCAGCCTCCCACAGCTGCAGCGTTAGTGGGCCACCAACGGCAGGTAACCCCCAGGTGAGGAGAGAGGAGAACACAAAGGAGAGCATTGCAGAGAAGAAATGGTAGGGACTAGTATCACAACTCTTCCAGCTTGGTACATTACTGTGAGACCTGGGTTCAAATACTATTTTAAATAATTTAAAATGCTTTTAGCTGCGGTTAATTGAGCCTGCCTGGCGCAATGGAACCAAAAGAGTAGTTGCAAACCCCACTAATCTAGCACTCCAGGCAAGCTAAAGCAAAAGCTTAAAGTATTGGAAAGACTTCAAATAGTATTTAAACCCAGGTCTGTTACCCTATGACCAAGTAGCAGTGGCAGTTAGTCTGTGTGCAGAATGGTTAATTGGTATGTTGGTGTGTGTTTTCTACTAACTTAGTAGACGATTGAAATGCAGAGCAGACATTAAATCAGAAATGCAGCCTTCCCTTCACATTATTAGCTCTCAGCATTAGACCAATCCTACATCATTAGCTTTTTTCCTGGGTCAGTTCTACTTTCTTACAAGAGTGGCAGCATTCATTACCAAGCTTCATTATGATTTAATAAACATTTCTTTAGTCCCGTTTATTTATTAATGTGATAATTTTAATGATTCTCAAGATAGTGTGTGTGATTTAATTAGATGACAAGGACACTATCACCCCGGAGGGAATTATTTCCTTTTCAAGAATGATCTTTGGAAGTAGATGCCAGATGATAATTTAAAAACACCATACTGGGTTGTAGACTAAAGACGGAAAGAGTCTGAGACAGAGAGAAACCCAGCCAGGGATCATTGAATATTCATATAATTTGTACTGTACATGCTGAGGAAGTTTTCTCCTGGCCCATTTAAATGGAAGTAACAAAACACCCTGATATATATTAATATTTTATTATTTTGCCCTTGCCTAATATGTCTAAAGCATGCTTCTTTTCATTATAATAATTTAGGCTGGTTTAGCTTAGTGTTGGGGGTAAGGAAGGAGGGAGGGAGGGAGGGAGGGAAAGAAGGAAGGAAGGAAGGAAGGAGGGAGGGAGGGAGGGTGTTTCTCTCTTCCTGAGGGTGTCACTGTTGCCCCATGTGTGGCACCTCAATGATGGTGTGTATCAGGTCTAACACAGGGCTCTAACTACACTGATCAGCTCCACACTGGTGAGTCAGGGCACTGCCTGTCGGCACTGGAGACACAGACAAGTGTGCGCACATACAGGTAGAGACTTCGTTACATGGGTTGAATGTTGATCATCACGGCAACAATCAAGCTTCACCCAATTAACCAATCTGCATAAAAATGTTAATACAGGTTTGATGAGAACAAAACACAGAGGATGTGATTCTGCAATGTGAAGGTCATGCACTCTCCACTTTAGCAATTATTTACACAAGACGCCGTCCATGAAACAACTTCTATTTTCTAGGAACGGCATTGTTTCACTAATGGCTTCCTTCCTTCCTTCTGGTCCTTCTTGCTCCACTGCTCTGTGATGGATTCCACAGCGGAGCTGGAGATTAATGGACTCATGTGGCTCTGATTTATGCTCACATCCCTTTGCTCACGTTCACATTTAAATGAACATGAGTTAACAGTATCTCTGTGTTATTTGATTCCATTCTCCTCAGCTCTCTTCCCTCTACACATCTTTATATGGCTGTGGCCAGAGAGGTAAAGCTGTTGATTGACGCAGGTATGAAATGATGGTTCAATAAAAATATATGATAATAAAGCACCATGCCAGAGGGGGAGAGGGAGGAGATGAGAGAGAGAGAGAGAGGGGAATAGAAAAGAGAGATGGAGAGAGGACTTTATGTATTCCCCTCCATGCCCTGTGGCAGGCAAGGCAGACAGTCACCTTGCCAGAGCCCAGGGTGGCAGCACCAATCCTGGCTAGCCTGGGCCACCAGAGGAGCCCTGCTCTGGATGACGCTGGATTTTGTGGTGGGATCAGTGGGATTGAGAAGGACAAACAGGCAGTGCTGTAGGCATCAAGCCTGCAGAGGAAAAGTCCCAATTCGGCTCCACTCCTTGGCTGTGCTCCTTCCCCTCCTGAGTACTGATGGAGATCAGGGAGGGTCTTCGTGTTGCTGCTTGATGGAAAGCTGAGGTTCCGGATACAACATAGTAAACGTTAATTGCTTTCTATAGAATGTTTTCCTATTCAAATAAAATAAAATGTTATTTGTCACATGCGCCGAATACAACAAGTGTAGACCTTTACAGTGAAATGCTTACTTACAAGCCCTTAACCAACAATGCATTTTTAAGAAAAAAATAAGAGATAAGAATAACAAATGATTATTAAAGAGCAGCAGTAAATAACAAAGCGGGGCAATATACAGGGGGTACCGGTACAGAGTCAATGTGGAGGCTATATACAGGGGTACCGGTACAGAGTCAATGTGGAGGCTATATACAGGGGTACCGGTACAGAGTCAATGTGGAGGCTATATACAGGGGTACCGGTACAGAGTCAATGTGGAGACTATATACAGGGGTACCGGTACAGAGTCAATGTGGAGGCTATATACAGGGGTACCGGTACAGAGTCAATGTGGAGGCTATATACAGGGGTACCGGTACAGAGTCAATGTGCGAGGGCAACGGTGTCGAGGAAATTTAAGTAATTTGTACATGTACAGTTGAAGTCGGAAGTTTACATACACTTAGGTTGGAGTCATTAAAAATAGTTTTTCAACCACTCACAAATGTCTTGTTAACAAGCTATAGTTTTGGCAAGTCGGTTAGGACATCTACTTTGTGCATGACACAAGTAATTTTTCCAACAATTGTTTACAGACAGATTATTTCACTTGTACTTGTACACTTCACAATTCCAGTGGGTCAGAAGTTACCCTACACTAAGTTGACTGTGCCTTTAAACAGCTTGGAAAATTCCAGAAAATGATGTCATGGCTTTAGAAGTGCGAAAAGTGCAAATCAATCTCAGAACAACAGCAAAAGACCTTGTGAAGATGCTGGAGGAAACAGGTACAAAAGTATCTATATCCACAGTAAAATTAGTCCTATATCGACATAACCGGAAAGGCCGCTCAGCAAGGAAGAAGCCACTGCTCCAAAACCGCCATAAAAAAGCCAGACTACGGTTTGCAACTACACATGGGGACAAAGATCAATATTTTTGGAGAAATGTCCTCTGGTCTGATGAAACAAAAATAGAACTGTTTGACCATAATGACCATTGATATGTTTGGAGGAAAAATGGGTAGGCTTGCAAGCTGAAGAACACCATCCCAACCGTGAAGCACGGGGGTGGCAGCATCATGTTGTGGGGGTGCTTTGCTGCAGGAGAGACTGGTGCACTTCATGAAATAGATGGCATCATGAGGTAGGAAAATTATGTGAATATATTGAAGCAACATCTCAAGACATCAGTCAGGAAGTTAAAGCTTGGTCACAAATGGGTCTTCCAAATGGACAATGACCCCAATTATACTTCCAAAATTGTGGAAAAATGGCCTAAGGACAACAAAGTCAAGGTATTGGAGTGGCTATCACAAAGCCTTGACCTCAATCCTATAGAAAATTTGTGGGCAGAACTGAAAAAGCTTGTGCGAGCAAGGAGGCCTACAAACCTGACACCAGCTCTGTCGAGAGGAATGGGCCACAATTCACCAAACTTATTGTGGGAAGCTTGTGGAAGGCTACCCGAAACATTTGACCTTTGGGACTGGGGGGCAGTATTGAGTAGCTTGGATGAATAAGGTGCCCAGAGTAAACTGCCTGCTACTCAGGCCCAGGTGCTAATATATGCATATTATTAGTAGATTTGGATAGAAAACACTTGTACGTTTCTAAAACTTTTTGAATGATGTCTGTGAGTATAACAGAACTCATATGGCAGGCAAAAACCTGAGAAAAAATCCAACCATGAAGTGGGAAATCTGAGGTTTGTAGTTTTTCAAATCATTGCCTATCGAATATACAGTGTCATGGGGTCATATTGCACTTCCTAAGGCTTCCACTAGATGTCAACAGTCTTCAGAACCTTGTCTGATTCTTCTACTGTGAATTGGGGGCTAATGAGTGCTGAGATGAGTCAGGGCTCTGCCAGAGTGGCATAAGCTGATCATGCGCTCTCACGTGAGAGTTAGTTTCGTTCCATCAAATTTCTACAGACAAAGGAATTCTCCGGTTGAAATATTATTGAAGATTTATGATAAAAACATCCAAAAGATTGATTCTATACTTCGTTTGACATGTTTCTACAAACTGTAATATGACTTTGTCTGAACTTTCGCCTGGACTTGCCCACTCCTCTTATGAGTTTGGATTGTCCACAACTCGCGAACAAAAAGGAGGTATTTGGACATAAATGATGGACTTTATCGAACAAATCAAACATTTATTGTGGAACTGGGATTCCTGGGAGTGCATTCTGATGAAGATCATCAAAAGTAAGTGAATATTTATAATGCTATTTCTGACTTCTGTTGACTCCACAACATGGCGGATATCTGTATGGCTTGTTTTGTTGTCTGAGTGCTGTACTCCGATTATTGCATGGTGTGCTTTTTCGGTAAAGCTTTTTTGAAATCTGACACAGCGGTTGCATTAAGGAGAAGTTTATCTAAAGTTCCATGCATAACGCTTGTATATTCATCAACATTTATGATGAGTATTTCTGTAAATTGATGTGGCTCTCTGCAAAATCACCGGATGTTTTGGAAGCAAAACATTACTGAACGTAATGCGCCAATGTAAACTGAGATTTTTGGATATAAATATGAACTTTATTGAACAAAACATACATGTATTGTGTAACATGAAGTCCTATGAGTGTCATCTGATGAAGATCATCAAAGGTTAGTGATTAATTTTATCTCTATTTTTGCTATTTGTGACTCCTCTCTTTGGCTGGAAAAATGGTTGTGTTTTTCTGTGACTAGGTACTGACCTAACATAATCGTTTGGTGTGCTTTTGTTGTAAAGCCTTTTTGAAATCGGACACTGTCTCTGGATTTACAACAAGTTTATCTTTAAAATGATGTAAAATACTTGTATGTTTGAGGAATTTTAATTATGGGATTTCTGTTGTTTTGAATTTGGCGCCCTGCAATTTCACTGTTGGCGAGGTGGGGCGCTACCGTCCCACATATCCCAGAGAGGTTAAAGGCAATGCTACCAAATACTAATTGAGTGTATGTAAACTTCTGACCCACTGGGAACATGATGAAAGAAATAAAAGCTGAAATAAATTATTCTTTCAACTATTATTCTGTCATTTCACATTCTTAAAATAAAGTGGTGATCCTAACTGACCTAAGACAGGGGAGTTTTTACTAGGATTAAAAGTCAGGAATTGTGAAAAACTGAGTTTAAATGTATTTGGCTAAGGTGTATGTAAACTTCTGACTTCAACTGTAGGTGTTCCTTTTGTCCAGGTGTGAAAGGGCAGTGTGGAGTGAGTGATAGAGATTCAATCATCTGTGGATCTGTTGGTGCGGCATGCACATTGGAGTGGGTCTAGGGTTTCTGGGATAATGGTGTTGATGTGATCCATGACCAGCTTTTCAAAGCATTTCTTGGCTACAGATGTGAGTGCTAAGGGTCGGTAGTCATTTAGGCAGGCTACCTTAGTGTTCTTGGGCACGGGGACTATAGTGGTCTGCTTGAAACATATTCCTCATTGTGTACAAGGACAGCGTCAATGTCCTTCTACCCGTTTTGAAACTATGACGTTAACAAATAGTGACCTTTTTCGTACGCTTTGTTCGGTCAATGGTCTCTAGCTTTCACATTTACTCCACATCCGTTACATCTCAAATTAAATCAAAGTTTATTGGTCACGCACACAGATTTGCAGATGTTTTTGTAGGTGCAGTGAAATGCTTGTGTTTCTAGCTCCAACAGTGCAGTAATAGCTAACAATACAAAATATAAATACACAATACACACAATACAGGAAAAAATTATTAAGAAATATTAGAACGAGCAATGTCAGAGACCGGAATATAAATACATATACACTCAACAGACAGTTTTTTAGGTACACCACCCCGTTCAAGAAAATGGATCGCACCTACAGACAGTGAGTTACGTGGCCGTGGCTTTCTCTAAAAAGCAGGAAGACAGGTATCAAGGTATTCAGTTACTGTTTTATTGAACGTTAGAATGGGCAACACGAGTGACCTAAGGGACTTTGAGCATGGAATGATTGTCGGTGCCAGGTGCGCTGGATCCAGTATCTCTGAAATGTCCACCCTCCTGGGCTTTTCATGCACGACAGTGTCTAGGGTTTGCAGAGAAGTGTGATGGTTTGGGGATGCTTTGCTGCCTCAGGACCTGAATGACTTGCCTTAATAGAAGGAACCATGAATTCTGCTCTTTATCAGAGAATTCTACAGGAGAATGTCAGTCCATCTGTCTGTAAGCTGAAGCTAAAGCACAGCTGGGTCATGCAGCAAGATAATGATCCAAAACACACAATCAAGTCTACATGAAAATGGCTAAAAAGCAACAAATCTGAAGTTTTGGAAGGGCCTAGTCAAAGTTCAGACCTAATTCCAATTGAGATGTTGTGGCAGAACTTGAAACGAGCAGTTCATGCTTGAAAATCTACAAATGTTGCTGAGTTGAAGCAGTGCTGCATGGAAGAGTGGGCCACAGCGATATGAGAGACTGATCAACAACTATAGGAAGCGTTTGGTTGGAGTCATTGCAGCTAAAGGTGGCACAACCAGTTTTCTGATAACATTCAATACAAAAAATAGGCATAAGTAGAGAACATTAGAAAGGGGGCAAAAACCTTTCACAGCAATGTATACAATGCATTCAGAATGTATTCAGAGCCCTTCCCTTTTTCCACATGTTGTTACGTTACAGCCTTATTCTAAGATGGATTAAATTAAAAAAATGTCCTCATCAATCTACACACAATACCCCATAATGACCCCAAATGTATGCATGTCAGAGCAAAAACCAAGCCATGAGGTCGAGGAATTGGCTGTAGAGAAATGTCTGCAGCATTGAAGGTCCTGTCGTGGCAGAATCAGAATTATTTAGTTAACATTTATGAATTTTTATTTTTTTTATTGCATGCTTATGTGAGATATGTCATTAGAATGTCTATTTTTGGATAATACTGTTGGCCGGTTGCAGTTATCTGTTCTCTGTCAGGGTTCAGTTACTGGTGCCGCAGAGAGGGGAGAGGTCAAGCTTGTCTTCATATGTAAACATATATTTTAAACCATGTGAAGGGGTGATTGAGGGGAACCAATTTTCTCTTGGCTCCACAATGTCTGTGTGCCAGTCACTGTGTCTCCGTGAGCTTGTCCAGAATGGGAGTGTCTAGAATGACAATTGATATATATCCTAATGTCTTGGTACTATGTTGTACCAAGAACGAGAAGTAGAACCTCGTTTTAGGAGAGCAAACTGAACGATAATTTATAGCTAATGCTGTCCGGCTATGGGATACTCCTCTCTCAAGTAAAGTCTTCCTTTGTAATGTTCCTAAGATCTGTTATTCGTCATGTGAGTTGAGATGGGTGTGTCTTAGCTATAAATGGTACTAAGAACTGTTTTGTAAGGACTCTCAGATAATTCATTTATAGACACTGAATTGATCTGAGAGTCACAGGGTTGTGATGGAGCTCATATAATTAAAGATGGACTTTATGATAACTCTGACTTGTGTGTGGTTTGCTCTCATGATTTGGTAAATACAGGAAATTTCCACTACAGTCCCCAAGAACACAGTGGCCTCCATCATTCTTAAATGGAAGATATTTGGAACCACCAAGACTCTTCCTCGAGCTGGTCGCCAGGCCAAACTGAGCAATCGGGGGACAAGGGTCTTGGTCAGGGAGGTAACCAAGAACCCGATGGTCACTGTGACAGAGCTACAGAGTTCCTCTGTGGAGATGGGAGAACCTTCCAGAAGGACAATCAGTAAAAGGCACATGACAGCTGCTTGGAGTTTGCCAAAAAGCAGATTCTCTGGTCTGATGAAACCAAGATTGAACTTTTGCCAAGCGCCACGTCTAGAGGAAACCTGGCACCATCCCTACGGTGAAGCATGGTGGTGGCAGGAGCATAATTCTGTGGGGATGTTTTTCAGCGACAGGGACTGAAAGACTAGTCAGGATCGAGGGAAAGATGAACAGAGCAATGTACAGATAGATCGCTCAATGACACTAAGCATACAGCCAGGACAACGCAGAAGTGGCTTTGGGACAAGTCTCTGAATGTCCTTTAGTGAACCAGCCAGAGCCCAGACTTGAACCTGATTGAACATCTCTGGAGAGATCTGAAAATAGCTGTGCAGCGACGTTCTCCATTCATCCTGACAGAGCTTACGAGGATCTGCAGAGAAGAATGGAAGAAACTCCCCAAATACAGGTGTGCCAAGCTTGTAGTTTAATACCCAAGTAGACTGTAATCGCTGCCAAAGGCGCTTCAAAAAAAGTACTGAGTAAAGGATCTGAATAATTTCTGTTTTTTATTTTTAAGAAATTTGCAAAAATTCCCCTTTATGGGGTATTGTGTGTAGATTGATGAGGGGGGGGGGGGGGGGGGGGGGGGACAATTTAATTCATTTTAGAATAAGGCTGTAACGTAACAAAATGTGGAAAAAGTCAACGGGTCTGAATACTTTCTGAATGCACTGTGTATATATACAGAATGGTGTGTAAAGACAGTATGTACAGTATATGAATAGAAAAGGTACGTACAGAAGTAGTTGTATAGGATCAGCTTATGCACATTAGAGTCTTGTGAAAAGTTCTAAAATGATTCTGATTGCAGCGAGCTAATGACCTCCACCATTAGCCTCCAGCATAATGATCATGACCCTAATGTGTGAAACAGCAGATTCGCTGGAGGCCAAAGGTCTCTGATCTGACATTATTGGACTGATGTAGTGAATGTGACGGGTCATATAAATCACGCACTTTAAGGTCTTATTCCACCGCCTGTTGCACCTATACAGCATAGGAAGGAACACTTTACATAGAATTTAATTGAACTGTATGGGGTTTCCTCTCATTAAAGGTGCAATATGTTACTTTTTGGGTGACCTGACCAAATGCACATAGAAATGTGAGTTATAGATCTGTCATTCTCATTAAAAGCAAGTCTAAGAAGCAGTATGTGTGCTATCTGTTCTATGTAACGCTATTTCTATGCTTCCCGTTCTCAAGTTTAGTTTTTGAAGTTTTTGCTTTTGGTTTTGTACACCATCTTCAAACTGCTTAAAATACAATATTTTTGGTTATGGAAAATATATTCCACAGCAGTTTAGATGGTACAATGATTATTAACACTGTACTTGCTTGTTTTGTCACATAAACTGAAATGACGCAAACTACTAGAATTTGTGCAACCAGAAAATGGCAGTACAATTTCTGCATAGTGCATCTTTAAGAATTACATCTAGCTTTGTTGAGTGTCTTTGTTCATGGTAAAGATTTGTTTGTTTGTTTTGCATTCTAAGCGCTTGTGACGGTTCACTGGGTTTGCCATTTTACCTTTCAACTTGTACTGCATTCCCCCCCAAAATTCCGCACTGTCAATGATCTATCGTGGCCAATCATACAGTGTCTATGATGACTGGATATATCAGCGTATTACGTAAAGCTATTTCCTTTATACAGGAACCTTAATATAGGGACAACCCACTGTATTTGGGACTAGCATGAGTCTTATACGGTCTATGTCTCATGTGCTACTACAGTAAATACATCTGTACACAGGCAGCGTCATACCGTAGGCACAGCAGCCCATTGGGAATAATTTGGGTCTTACATGGTGAATAACTTAGCATTCATCACTCTTCCCCTGAGCGACAGTTATGACGCTCCTACAAGGTTGTGTGTGTGTGTGTTTGTGGGGTGTTGTTCCTAACATGGGGCTTGATCTGTCAGAGCTAATCGCTGGCCTCGCTCTCCACTTTGGCATTCTCAGGCTCCGGGCAATCAGCCTCCTTTTAGTCACAGGGACAGGAGGAGTGAAGGAGAGATGGAGGGAGGGAGAGATGTAGGGAGAGAGCCTTAAAACAAGGGGAAACATCTCCAGGGCTCTCATCCCTCAGCCTCACCTCCCTGGTAAGCCCTGGGGAGAGAGGCAACACATCGAGCATCATAGAAAAATGTAAAGTGCTTCGCGAGGGTCAACTATCCCTCTCATTTATAATGACATTCTAGGTGCTGTTTTAAATGTCTAGTCTATCTCTGCTGTTAGAATAAAACCATAAAAGTAGAATAATACATTCATCTTGTGTTTTTTCTCCATCCTACAGACTAATCATCACTGAAGTAGTGGGCTTCTGTGTGATCCATGTTAACCCCACAGTCAAGCCCTTCGCTGTATGTCTGCTGCGGACAAAAGGAAATTGTGAAGTGAATAGCCTCCTAAGTAATGCCTCTCCTCCCAGTTCTCTCCCTGGCTGTGTAGAGTAGACCTAAATGTAGAAAAAAAGTTATTTTGTGTTCGGTTTACGCTTAGCGGAGTCTGTTGGCTGAGTGATATGTATCACCAGAGAAACATTCTGTGCTTTGAAGCCTGCAGAGCTGCTGTTGCAAGGCAGGAAATGAGAGGGAGGTTTTTCATTTCCCCGTTGTGCTATCTCCACTCACCAACTAAATAAGGTCCCCCTTTGCCACAGGTCCCAGATTCCATCTACCTACTCCTAGTCAGGGAGGACGGTAAAGGAAGACCGCTGTTCTGCAATCAGAGAATGTAATCTATATCATATATTTTATGTTCATGGCAAACGTTAAAACGCAACAGGGTCAAGTGTGTCTAGAGGCAGTCTCGGGGGGAGGGGCTGCTTGATAATTGATTTCAACCCCCTGGTTGTGTGAGGCCAGAGGGAGGTCAGGCAGGGATGGAGGCAGGCAAGGAGGGAGGGATGGATGCAGGTAAGCATGGAGGGAGGAAGGGACAGAGAGAGGAAGGGAGGGAAGCTGGCAGGGTGGGACAGAGGGAGGGAGGGAGGGAGAGGGCGAGAGAGAGGGAGGGAGGGGGCAGAGTGATTGACACTGTGAGGGGCTGTAGGGACACAGGCTGAATGATGGACAGATTACATCACATCATGGTGGGATAGAGTGATGTGATTATCACTTCATAATGCCTTAAGAATAGCGGATGGCAAATATCTCTCATATCCCCTCCAGTGATTCACTTTAATGTCTTCTCTCCATTTGTTCCTCCTGGGCTCTTCATTTTCTTTTGCATTTCAATGTCCAGAGTTGGATCTCTCTCTCTCTCTCTCTCTCTCTCTCTCTCTCTTTTCTTCTGACAGTCTCTGTTGTGGCTCAAAGGGTCTGTTGATGTGTTGCCAAAATGCCAGTCCAAAATAATGTGATCTTCACACTCCACCTCCTCCTCCTCCTCCTCGGTCTCCTCTTCCTTATCTCTTGACATGTTTGTAAGGTTTTATTTTAGAAAACCATGCCTTTTCCCCTCATCCCCTGTCCATTTGTTTCTGTGATTAATATAAAGCCTGCTCCCGCTTGGCCCACTTTTCCTCTGCAAAATGAAAGCAATTGGTGCCTATTTGATTGGCCCTGGCCTCCCTGGACTCTGTGGGAATTGAGGAGAAAAAGCAAAAGCATTTAGTCTATTCATCCATCTGCATGGAAATCAATGAGCCTCTTGTCCTAGAGACACACCCTGGCTGTTCAAACTCAGTTGGAGTCACAGGAAACATGCCTCTGGCCTGAGTCAGCAGTACCAAACGTGTAAACTGGAGACCGTGGATGGATGGCCACCGTTGCTGTTGTCTTCATAAATTCTCCAGCAGTTAAGCATCTTTAATGCAGTATTAGAAATGTTGTTATAAATCAAGATTAGGATAATTTGAAATATTTATGGGTATGGCTACGGACTTGACTGTCAGAAGTAGATGGTGAATTTGGTGTTAGTGCATGCTGTGTATATGTAAAAAAAATAAAAAATAAATGTAACCCTTATTTTACCAGGTAAGTTGACTGAGAACACATTCTCATTTTACAACAACCACCTGGGAATAGTTACAGGGAAGAGTAAGACAGATGAATGAGCCAATTGAAAGCTGGGGATGAGTAGGTTGCCATGAGGGCCGGATTGGGAATTTATCCAGGACACCGGGGTTAACACCCCTACTCTTACGATAAGTGCCATGGGATCTTTAGTGTCCACAGAGAGTCAGGTCACCCGTTTAACATCCCATCTGAAAGACACAACCCTACACAGGGCAATGTCCCCAATCACTGCCCTGGGGCATATTTGTTTTAGACCAGAGGAAAGAGTGCCTCCTACTTGCCCTCCAACACCACTTCCAGCAGCATGTGGACTGACCCTGCTTAGCTTCAAAGGCAAGCCAGCAGTGGGATCCAGGGTGGTATGCTGGGTGGTGTGCGTGTGTGTGTGTCTATATATATATATATATATACATACATACATACATATATAAATTAAGAATACATGATTGACTGCACGGTTAGCCAGGTTCTCCAAAGGAAGCCGGTGGGGTTGCCTTGGGCTGCTTGTTAACCTTTTAGATGCCTATGAAAAGGTTATTGGGCTCATAGTTTTTATTTTATTAATTTACCCCTCCTGTAGCTAAAGAGGTCTTATTGTACAAATGCAGTCTGTATTGCATGTCATTTGAACATTTTAGAAGATTTGAAGATGAAAAAAAAAACAGTTTTACAGTGATAATGGTGATATGTGGTTGTCAGACCAACTTTAGTCGAATGTGCTACTAAATTACTTAAAATGTGTATTTAAATGTATTTCAACTTTGCACTCATTGCTCAAAGTTAAATGGAATTAACATTGCGCATTGCATAAATGTACTTTACTCCACACCTAATGATGTTAAGTGCATTTTAAATATGACAGACAGTCAGCTCTGTGTTGTAATAAATCAAGTAGCTGTAACGCGTCTCACGCTGCAGGAGTGTTAGGATGGAGGAGGAAGAGGAGCGGAGAGGGGGAATGTTGGCACCCATACACGCTCCCAGAAAGAAGAGAAGGAAGTGAAGTGAAAGGCTGATTGAAAAGAGGAGAAAATCAATCAAGCGAGTCTGTCTGATTGACAGCTTGCCAAGGTGTTTTCTGTGGAGGTGTCAAGAGCTGCACAATTGCTCTCTCTTCCCTCACTTCCTTCCCTCTCTCTCTTTCCCCTCTCTTTCTCTCACGTCTCATCCATCACTCGCTTTCTCACCCATCATCACGCTGTCCTATTCTCCTAAACGTCTCGCCAAACTCCCCCAATATCTCTCCACTTTTCACTCCATCGTACCTCCTCCGCTCCCTCTCTCTCCACAACATCCTCTCATTTTCTCTCCTCTCTGTCGCTCGATCATTTCTTTAGGAGTGATGCACTCACCGCCAGCCACTTAGGGTTGCTGTCTGACACTCCTTTAATCTTGTTGTTCCCTAACCTTCACAGAAAAGCGAAGTGATGCTCCAGTTGCACTGCCTTCATATAAATACCCCTCCATTCCTACCTACCTCCTTCCCCCACTTTATCCAGCAGAGTGGCTGCTTTCTTCCATTTGTTTTCATTAACATGCCTGCACATACATTTTTATTTTATTTTTATTTCACCTTTATTTAACCAGGTAGGCTAGTTGAGAACAAGTTCTCATTTGCAACTGCGACCTGGCCAAGATAAGGCATAGCAGTGTGAACAGACAACACAGAGTTACACATGGAGTAAACAATTAACAAGTCAATAACACAGTAGAAAAAAGGGGAGTCTATATATACATTGTGTGCAAAAGGCATGAGAAGGTAGGCAAATAATTACAATTATGCAGATTAACACTGGAGTGATAAATGATCAGATGGTTATGTACAGGTAGAGATTGGTGTGCAAAAGAGCAGAAAAATAAAAATAAATAAATAAAAACAGTATGGGGATGAGGTAGGTGAAAATGGGTGGGCTATTTACCAATAGACTATGTACAGCTGCAGCGATCGGTTAGCTGCTCGGATAGCAGATGTTTGAAGTTGGTGAGGGAGATAAAAGTCTCCAACTTCAGCGATTTTTGCAATTCGTTCCAGTCACAGGCAGCAGAGAACTGGAACGAAAGGCGGCCAAATGAGGTGTTGGCTTTAGGGATGATCAGTGAGATACACCTGCTGGAGCGCGTGCTACGGATGGGTGTTGCCATCGTAACCAGTGAACTGAGATAAGGCGGAGCTTTACCTAGCATGGACTTGTAGATGACCTGGAGCCAGTGGGTCTGGCGACGAATATGTAGCGAGGGCCAGCCGACTAGAGCATACAAGTCGCAGTGGTGGGTGGTATAAGGTGCTTTAGTGACAAAACGGATGGCACTGTGATAAACTGCATCCAGTTTGCTGAGTAGAGTGTTGGAAGCAATTTTGTAGATGACGTCGCCGAAGTCGAGGATCGGTAAGATAGTCAGTTTTACTAGGGTAAGTTTGGCGGCGTGAGTGAAGGAGGCTTTGTTGCGGAATAGAAAGCCGACTCTTGATTTGATTTTCGATTGGAGATGTTTGATATGGGTCTGGAAGGAGAGTTTAGAGTCTAGCCAGACACCTAGGTACTTATAGATGTCCACATATTCAAGGTCGGAACCATCCAGGGTGGTGATGCTGGTCAGGCGTGCGGGTGCAGGCAGCGAACGGTTGAAAAGCATGCATTTGGTTTTACTAGCGTTTAAGAGCAGTTGGAGGCCACGGAAGGAGTGCTGTATGGCATTGAAGCTCGTTTGGAGGTTAGATAGCACAGTGTCCAAGGACGGGCCGGAAGTATATAGAATGGTGTCGTCTGCGTAGAGGTGGATCAGGGAATCGCCCGCAGCATGAGAAACATCATTGATATATACAGAGAAAAGAGTCGGCCCGAGAATTGAACCCTGTGGCACCCCCATAGAGACTGCCAGAGGACCGGACAGCATGCCCTCCGATTTGACACACTGAACTCTGTCTGCAAAGTAATTGGTGAACCAGGCAAGGCAGTCATCCGAAAAACCGAGGCTACTGAGTCTGCCGATAAGAATACGGTGATTGACAGAGTCGAAAGCCTTGGCAAGGTCTATGAAGACGGCTGCACAGTACTGTCTTTTATCGATGGCGGTTATGATATCGTTTAGTACCTTGAGCGTGGCTGAGGTACACCCGTGACCGGCTCGGAAACCAGATTGCACAGCGGAGAAGGTACGGTGGGATTCAAGATGGTCAGTGACCTGTTTGTTGACTTGGCTTTCGAAGACCTTAGATAGGCAGGGCAGGATGGATATAGGTCTGTAACAGTTTGGGTCCAGGGTGTCGCCCCCTTTGAAGAGGGGGATGACTGCGGCAGCTTTCCAATCCTTGGGGATCTCAGACGATATGAAAGAGAGGTTGAACAGGCTGGTAATAGGGGTTGCGACAATGGCGGCGGATAGTTTCAGGAATAGAGGGTCCAGATTGTCCAGCCCAGCTGATTTGTACGGGTCCAGGTTTTGCAGCTCTTTCAGGACATCTGCTATCTGGATTTGGGTAAAGGAGAACCTGGAGAGGCTTGGGCGAGTAGCTGCGGGGGGGGGGGGGGGCTGTTGTCCGAGGTTGGAGTAGCCAGGCGGAAGGCATGGCCAGCCGTTGAGAAATGCTTGTTGAAGTTTTCGATAATCATGGATTTATCGGTGGTGACCATGTTACCTAGTCTCAGTGCAGTGGGCAGCTGGGAGGAGGTGCTCTTGTTCTCCATGGACTTCACAGTGTCCCAGAACTTTTTGGAGTTGGAGCTACAGGATGCAAACTTCTGCCTGAAGAAGTTGGCTTTAGCTTTCCTGACTGACTGTGTGTATTGGTTCCTGACTTCCCTGAACAGTTGCATATCGCGGGGACTATTCGATGTTAGCGCAGTCCGCCACAGGATGTTTTTGTGCTGGTCGAGGGCAGTCAGGTCTGGAGTGAACCAGGGGCTATATCTGTTCTTAGTTCTGCATTTTTTGAACGGAGCATGCTTATCTAAAATGGTGAGGAAGTTACTTTTAAAGAAAGACCAGGCATCCTCAACTGACGGGATGAGGTCAATGTCCTTCCAGGATACCCGGGCCAGGTCGATTAGAAAGGCCTGCTCACAGAAGTGTTTTAGGGAGCGTTTGACAGTGATGAGGGGTGGTCGTTTGACTGCGGCTCCGTAGCGGATACAGGCAATGAGGCAGTGATCGCTGAGATCCTGGTTGTAGACAGCGGAGGTGTATTTGGAGGGCCAGTTGGTCAGGATGACGTCAATGAGGGTGCCCTTGTTTACAGAGTTAGGGTTGTACCTGGTGGGTTCCTTGATGATTTGAGTGAGATTGAGGGCATCTAGCTTAGATTGTAGGACTGCCGGGGTGTTAAGCATATCCCAGTTTAGGTCACCTAACAGAACAAACTCTGAAGCTAGATGGGGGGCGATCAATTCACAAATGGTGTCCAGGGCACAGCTGGGAGCTGAGGGGGGTCGGTAGCAGGCGGCAACAGTGAGAGACTTATTTCTGGAGAGAGTAATTTTCAAAATTAGTAGTTCGAACTGTTTGGGTATGGACCTGGAGAGTATGACATTACTTTGCAGGCTATCTCTGCAGTAGACTGCAACTCCTCCCCCTTTGGCAGTTCTATCTTGACGGAAGATGTTATAGTTGGGTATGGAAATCTCAGAATTTTTGGTGGCCTTCCTGAGCCAGGATTCAGACACGGCAAGGACATCAGGGTTAGCAGAGTGTGCTAGAGCAGTGAGTAAGACACACTTAGGGAGGAGGCTTCTGATGTTGACATGCATGAAACCAAGGCTTTTTCGATCACAGAAGTCAACAAATGAGGGTGCCTGGGGACATGCAGGGCCTGGGTTTACCTCCACATCACCCGCGGAACAGAGAAGGAGTAGTATGAGGGTGCGGCTGAAGGCTATCAAAACTGGTCGCCTAGGGCGTTGGGGACAGAGAATAAGAGGAGCAGGTTTCTGGGCATGGTAGAATATATTCAGGGCATAATGCGCAAACAGGGGTATGGTGGGGTGCGGGTACAGCGGAGGTAAGCCCAGGCACTGGGTGATGATGAGAGAGGTTGTATCTCTGGACATGCTGGTTGTAATGGGTGAGGTCACCGCATGTGTGGGGGGTGGGACAAAGGAGGTATCAGGGGTATAAAGAGTGGAACTAGGGGCTCCATTGTAAACTAAAACAATGATAACTAACCTGCACAACAGTATACAAGGCATATTGACATTTGAGAGAGACATACAGCAAGGCATACAGTAATCACAGGTGTTGAATTGGGAGAGCTAGCTAAAACAGTAGGTGAGACAACAACAGCTAATCAGCTAGCACAACAACAGCAGGTAGAATGGCGATAGATTAGGCAGAGAGGGTCGGATTAACTACACACAGAGCCTAAGTGCGGCTGGGGCCGACAGATAAAACATAAACAAGCAGAATGGATTACCGTGAATTAATGGACAGTCCAGCCTGCATCAGCTATGTAGCCAAGTGATCAGTGTCCAAGGGGCAGCGGTGGATGGGGCAGGGAAGCTGGACTGGCGAGTGTTATCCAGGTTAGAAAACTAACAATGACTAAATAGCTTGTAGCCAGTTAGCTGGTTAGCTTCTGAAGGTTCTTGAGTGTGTTCTAAAAATGTAAAGATAATAGCGGTTCCGTATCACATTGGGTGAGGCAGGTTACCGGAAGGTATAAACAAATTAAAAATCGAAAAGGGATAGAAAGTAAATATGGGTTCAGTGAGTGTTTGGGACGCGGCGATTCAGATGGTTAGCAGGCCTGTGCTAACAAGCTAACAGTTAGTAGACGGTGCTAAACACGGTAGCAGTTAGCGGACCGGGCTAAACAAGCTAGCAGTTAGCAGGCCGAATTTGCAGGCAAGGAGATAGCAAGGGCTAGAGAGTTAGCCTTTGGGGACGTCGCGATGGGGGGAGTCTGTTTATTCCTCTTCATGCGGTGACATCAATGGACCGGTCGTGGGTCTGGATATTGTAGCCCAGGAGTTCAAAATGTTCCGTTTGCGATGGGAATCCGGGGGTGAAAAATAAAATAAAAGATAGGTCCGTTATGCTCTGGTTAGAGTCGCGTTGTTCGAACTGGCGAGAGCTTTCCGAGCTAAAGGTTAGCTGATGACCGGTTAGCTGGCCGGTTAGCTGAAGACCGCTAGCAATGTTTTGCTGAAGCTGGTAGTTAGTTGGCTAGTTGGCTAGCTTCAGTTGAGGGGTTCCAGATCCGAAGTAAATATAAATACTTTAGGAAAAAAGCTACGTTGGGTGAGGCGGGTTGCAGGAGAGTATTTAGAAGAAGTTGAGGTTCAGCAAAAAGTTTTAAAGATATGTGAAGAAAAAAACGAAAACGAAACGAAAACAAACGATATATACAAGGAACACGACAACACGTCCTACTGCTACGCCATCTTGGAAGAGATTACAGTGTCAGGGCAGAGAGAAACAGGACAGAGGGAAATGGAAGTAGGTTTGCCATTGCGGTTGCGACAGGAATCCTGTGTAGCTTCTAGACTTCCAAGCTTAAGCTGCATTTGCGTAACAATGGGTGCACAAGCTGTATTCGACGGCCTGACAAAAGTGCTGATATTCAATGTTGAGATAGGCCTGAATATAGTGTTGTATTACAGAGCAAAAGTCACAGTGCATAGGATAAGGCAGTCCCTTGTTGTTAACCAACAAAGCACACTATTTCAGGAAGTGTTAAGAACTGTGTTCACTCACAACAGTCGACAGACAACAGTCGTGCGATCAACAAAATGTAAATGGACAAGTCAGTAATGCAATGTACAAGTCTATGATTGAACGGGCTATGTTTACCCTCTTTAAAAAATAGGATTATCAAATAAGTTTGTTCAGTCCTTGAAACTGTAGTGAGTTGAAGGTAACTTGTAGCAGCTGTTTTGGGTCTGTTGCATTCATTATCCACAGTGTGAGGAGGGGAGGGAGCTGGGCATGGAGCCCTGTTGAAATGACTTGTCAATCAGTCGGCACTGTTGTATTATTATAAGAAGACATATTGACTCAGCCATCCCTGAGTGCCCTTGCTGGCTGGCTTCTAGACAGAGTGAGCCTTGATGCTAATTAGAATGGGAAGACAAAGACTCCCAGGCGGGCCAGCCTGGCCTCAGAGCCATACGAAATATACTTCCCGTATTTCTGAGCACCTACAATACGTACTATGATAGAAGTGAATGGTCCAGTTTGAGACAGAAATGAAAGTAGGGAGGTTGGTCGGGGAGGATGGGTAACATAATCCGTAACAGTCTAGCAATCCAAAGGATGCATGTTCGAGTTGCATTGGGGGACAACTGTATCATTTTAGCTAACTCTTCACCTAACCCTTATTCTAAATTCAACCCAATTCACATGACCTGAGTTGTCCTTATGCTCCTAGTCCTTAGTCCTGCTTTTGACACCATGGATCATGACTGTCATTTGGAGAGATTAGAAACTAAAATTGGTCTCCTCGGACAAGTTCTGGCCTGGTTTAGATCTTATCTCTCTCTATCTTTCAGTTTGTCTCTGAGGATAGTTTGTCCTCTGACAAATCAACTGTACGTTTCGTTGTTCCTCAAGGTTCTGTTTTAGGACCACTATTGTTTTCACAATATATTTGACCTCTTGGTGATGTCATGTGGAAACATAATGTTAACTTTCACTGCTATGTGGACAATACACAGCTGTACATTTCGATGAAACATGGTGATGCCCCTAAATTGCCCTCCGTGGAAGCTTGTGTTTCAGACATAAGGAAGATGATGGCGGCAAATGTTTTACTTTTAAACTCGGACAAAATAGAGATGCTAGTTCTTGGTCCCAAGAAACAAAGAGATCTTCTGTTGGATCTGACAATTAATCTTAATGGTTGTACAGTCGTCATAAATAAAACTGAAGGACCTCGGCGTTATTCTGGAGCCTGATCTCTCTTTTGACGAACATATCAAGACTATTTCAAGGACAGCTTTTTTCCATCTACGTAATATTGCAAAAATCTGAAACTTTCTGTTAAAAAAGGATGCAGAAAAATGTATCCATGCTTTTGTCACTACTAGAATAGACTACTGCAATGCTCTACTTTCTGGCTACCCGAATAAAGCACTAAATAATCTTCAGTTAGTGCAAAACACGGCTGCTAGAATCTTGACTAGAACCAAAAAATGTGATCATATTACTCCAGTGCTAGCCTCTCTACACTGGCTTCCTGTAAAGGCTAGGGATTGTTGCAAGGTTTTACTGCTAACCTACAAAGCATTACATGGGCTTGCTCCTACCTATCTCTCCGATTTGGTCTACATGTAAGCTATGGTCACAAGACGCAGGCATCCTTATTTTCCCTAGAATTTCTAAGCAAACAGCTGGAGGAAGGGCTTTCTCCTATAAAGCTCCCATGATCTGCCTATCCATGTGAGAGACGCAGACTGTCTCGATCTCTAAGTCTTTATTGAAGACTCATCTCTTCAGTAGGTCCTATGATTGAGTATAGTCTGGCCCAGGGGTGTGAAGGTGAATGGAAAGGCACTGGAGCAATGAACTGCCCTTGCTGTCTCTGCCTGGCCTGTTCCCCTCTCTCCACCGGGATTCTCTGCTTCTGGCCCTATTACAGGGGCTGAGTCACTGGCTTACTGGTGCTCTTCCATTCCATCCCTAGGAGGGATGCGTCACTTGAGTGGGCTGAGTCACTGACGTGATCTTCCTGTCCAGGTTTGGTGCCCCCCTCGGGGTCGTGCCGTGGAGGAGATCTTCATGGGCTATACTCAGCCTTGTCTCAGGGTAGTAAGTTGGTGGTTTGAATATATCATTCTAGTGGTGTGGAGGCTGTGCTTTGGGAAAGTGGGTGGGATTATATCCTGCCTGGTTGACCCTGTCCGGGGGTATCGTCGGACCGGATCACAGTGTCTCCGACCCCTCCTGTCTCAGCCTCCAGTATTTATGCTGCAATAATTTGTGGTGGGGGGCTAGGGTCAATCTGATATCTGGAGTATTTCTCCTGTCTTATCCGGTGTCCAGTGTGAATTTAAGTTTGCTCCCTCCAATTCTCTTCCCCTCCCTCTCCCTCCCTCCCGGAGGACCTGAGCCCTGGGACCATACCTCAGGACTACCTGGGCTGATGACTCCTTGCTGTCCCCAGTCCACCTGATTGTGCTTCTGTTCCAGTTTCAACTGTTCTGCCTGTGGCTATGGAACCCTGACTTGTTCACCGGATATGCTATCTTGTCCCGGTCCTGCTGTTTTCGACTCTCTCTTTCTACGCACCTGCTGACTCTGAATGATTGGCTACGGAAAGCCAACTGACATTGACTCCTGTGGTGCTGACCTGTTGCACCCTCTACAACCACTGTGATTATTATTTTTTTTTTTTGACCCTGCTGGTCATCTATGAACGTTTGAACATCTTGGCCATGTACTGTTTTAATCTCAACCCGGCACAGCCAGAAGAGGACTGGCCACCCCTCAGAGCCTGGTTCCTCTCTAGGTTTCTTCCTAGGTTCCTGCCTTTCTAGGGAGTTTTTCCTAGCCACCATGCTTCTACATCTGCATTGCTTGCTGTTTGGGGTTTTAGGCTGGGTTTCTGTATAGCACTTTTTGACATCGGCTGATGTAAAAAGGGCTTTATAAATGCATTTGATTGATTGATTGATTGACATGTTATGTAAATTCACCTAACCTTTGTTTAGTTCTCCTAATTGCCTACGTAAATGATCCCCATAAACTTTGCAACAAGCAACCTGGCCTCAGATAAATACATGCACCTCCAACACATATGATAAGTTATGTCCAGTGTCTGTGTTCTTTTCCCATCTAAATCTTTTCTTTTTATTGTTCAGTCTGAGATATGGCTGTTCTTTGCAACTCTGCCTAGAAGACCCGGAATACAACTTTCCTGAAGCGGATCCTTTGTTCTGACCACCCACCCAGGACATTGGATCTAATCCCAGAGACTGACCTAAAACAACATCGCCACTGTAGAGATAGACGGAGTGGTCTCCTGGTCAGACTTCGAAGGTTTGCACACCACCCACCGCTTACGAGTATGTTATTTTCCAATGTACAGTCTCTAGACAACAAGGTGGATGAAATTAGGGCAAAGGTTGCCTTCCAGAGAGACATCAGAGATTGTAACATTCTCTGTTTCACAGAAATATGTCTCTCTCGGAATATGTTGTCAGAGTTGGTACAGCCCCTGGGTTTCTTTGTGCGTCGCGCCAACTGAAATTAACATCTCTCTGGGAAGAAGAAGGGCTGGTCCTTCTTTTCACTTGACCTATAATTTCTTACAATCAAATGTCGACCATATTATCTCCCAAGAGAATTCTTGTCAGATATTGTCACAGCTGTGTATATACCCCCTCAAGCAGGTACCACAACGGCCCTCAAGGAACTTCACTGGACTCTATGTAAACTGGAAACCATATATCCCAAGGCTGCATTTATTGTAGCTGGGGATGTTAACAAAGCAAATTTGAGAACAAGGCTACCTAAATTCTATCAGCATATTGATTGCAGCACTCACGCGGGCAATATGCTGGACCACTGCTACTCTAACTTCAGCGATACAAGGCCCTCCCCTGCCTTCCCTTCGGCAAATCCGACCACAACTCCATTTTGCTCCTAACGTCTTATAGGCAGAAACTCAAACAGGATGTACCCATGACTAGAACCATTCAACGCTGGTCTGACCAATCGGAATCCACGCTTGAAGATTTTTTAGATCATGCTGACCGGGAAATCTTTCGACAGACTCAGAGAATAACATTGATTTATACGCTGACTCGGGAGTGAGTTTATAAGGAAGTGCATTGGAGATGTTGTACCCACTGTTGTTGTACCCATGTTGTACCCACCTACCCTAACCAGAAACCTTGGATGGATTTAACCATGAAACGATGACAGGGAATATGGCCGAATATAAACAGTGTAGTTATTCCCTCCGCAAGGCAATCAAACAAGTGAAATGTCGGTATTGGGACAAAGTGGAGTGGCAATTCAACGGCTCAGACACGAGATGTATGTGGTAGGGTCTACAGTCACTTACGGACTACAAAAAGAAAACCAGCCACATCACGGACAGCGACGTCTTGCTTCCAGACAAACTAAACACCTTCTTTGCTTGCTTTGAGGATAATACAGTGCCACCGACGTGACCCGCTAACAAGGACTGCAGGAATCCCCTCTCCTTCTCCGTGGCCGACGTGAGTAAGACAATTAAACGTGTTAACCCTCGCAAGGCTGCTGGCCCAGATTGTCACGGCTGGCTGAAGCACCGGACCAAGGTGCAGCATGGTAAGCGTACATTTTCTCTTTATTAAAAAATGACGCAGATAAAACGAAGAACAAAAACCAACCCGTGAAGCTTTGGGCTATGTGCCCTGAACAAAGACAAAGTTAACTTCCCACAAAACAGGTGGGGGAAAAGGGTACCTAAGTATGGTTCTCAATCAGAGACAACGATAGACAGCTGTCCCTGATTGAGAACCATACCAGGCCAAGACATAGAAATATAACATAGAAAAAGGAACATAACCTAACCACCCTAACTCACGCCCAGACCAACCTAACACAAAGACATAAAAAGAAACTAAGGTCAGAATGTGACACAGATGGCATCCCTAGCCGCGTCCTCAGAGCATGCGTAGACCAGCTGGCTGGTGTGTTTACGGACATATTCAATCACTCCCTATCCCAATATCTTGTCCCCACATGCTTCAAGATGACCACCATTGTTCCTGTACCCAAGAAGTGCTTTGAGAGATTAGTCAAGGATCATATCACCACCTTACCTGCCACCCTAGACCCACTTCAGTTTGCATACTGCCCCAACAGGTCCACAGACGCTGCAATCACCATCACACTGCACACTGCCCTATCCCATACGGACAAGAGGAATACCTATGTAAGAATGCTGTTCATTCACTACAGCTCAGCATTCAACACCATAGTCCCTCCAAGATCATCATTAAGCTTGAGGCCCTGAGTCTCAACCCTGCCCTGTGCAATTGGGTCCTGGACTTTCTGACGGGCAGCCCCCAGGTGGTGAAGGTAGGAAACAACATCTCCACTTCGATGACCCTCAGCACTGGGGCCCCACAAGGGAGCGTGCTCCTGTACTCCCTGTTCACCAATGACTGCGTGGCCGTGCATGCCTCCAACTCAATCATCTATTTTGCAGACGACACAACAGTAGTGGGCTTGATTACCAACAACGACAAGACAGCCTACAGGGAGGAGGTGGGAGCACTCTGAGTGTGGTGTTAGGAAAACAACCGGGACAGTAGTGGAGAAGGTGGAAACTTTTAAGTTCCTCGGCATACACATCCCAGACAAACTGAAATGGTCCACCCACACAGACAGTGTGGTGAAGAAGACTGAATAAATGTGGCTTGTCCCCTAAAACCCTCACAAACTTTTACAGATTGACAATTGAGAGCATCCTGTCAGGCTGTATCACCACCTGGTAGGGCAAATGCACCACCCTCAACTGCAAGGCTCTCCACAGGGTGGTGCAGTCTGTCTAACACATCACCGGGGGAAAACTACCTGCCTTCCAAGACACCTACAGCACCCGATGTCACAGGAAGGCCAAAAAGATTATCAAGGACGACAACCACCCGAGCCACTGCCTGTTCATCCCGCTACCATCCAGAAGGCAAGGTCAGTACAGGTGCATTAAAGCTGGGACCGAGAGACTGAAAAACAGCTTATATCTCTTATATAAGGCCGTCAGACTGTTAAACAGTAATCACTAACTCAGTGAGGCTGCTGCCTACATACAGACTCAAGTCACTGGCCACTTTAATAAATGGATCACTAGTCACTTTAAATAATGTCACTTTAATAATGTTTACATATCTTACATTACTCATCTCATATGTATAGACTGTATCTGAAACCATCCATTGCAACTTGTCTATGCCACTCGGCCATCGCTCAACAATATGTACATATTCTTATTCCATCCCTTTAGATTTGTGTGTAGCTGTGGAATTATTAGATTACGTGTTAGATATTACTGCACTGTCGAAACTAGAAGCACAAGCATTTCGCTACACTCGCATTAACATCTGCTAACCATGTGTATGTGACCAATAACACTTTATTTTATTTATTTTAATCGAAATAGCCACCCTTTGCCTTGATGACATATTTGCACACTCTTGGTATTCTCTCAGCCAACTTCATGTGGAATGCTTTTCCAACAGGCTTGAAGGAGTTCCCACATATGCTGAGCACTTGTTGGCTGCTTTTCATTCACTCTGGGGTCCAACTCATCCCAAACCATCTCAATTGGGTTGAGGTCGGGTGATTGTGGAGGCCAGGTCATCTGATGCAGCACTCCATCACTCTCCTTGGTCAAATAGCCCTTACACAGCCTGGATGTGTGTTGGGTCATTGTCCTGTTGAAAAACAAATGGATTGTCCCACTAAGCGCAAACCAGATGGGATGGTGTATCCCTGCAGAATGTTGTGGTAGCCATGGTGGTTAAGTGTGTGCCTTGAATTCTAAATAGATCACCTACTCTGTGTCTCACAAAGACACGGCGGTTGGAACCAAAAATATCTAATTTGGACCAAAGGACGTATTTCCACCAGTCTTATTGTCTATTGCTCGTGTTTTTTTGGCCCAAGCAAGTCTTTTCTTCTTATTGGTGTCTTTTAGTAGTGGTTTATTTGCAGCAATTCGACCATGAAGGACTGATTCACGTCTCCTCTGAACAGTTGATGTTGAGATGTGTCTGTTACTTGAACTCTGTAAAGCATTTATTTGGGCTGCAAATCAAATCAAAGTGTATTTGTCACGTGCGCCGAATACAACAGGTGTAGACCTTACAGTGAAATGCTTACTTACAGTCTCTAACCAATAGTTCAAAAAAGGTGTTAGGTGAACAATAGGTAAGTAAAGAAATAAAACAGTAACAGTAAAACAGTAAAACAGTAAAAAGACAGTGAATAATAACAGTAGTGAGGCTATATACAGTAGCGAGGCTATAAAAGTAGTGAGGCTACATACAGACACCGGGTCGTCAGGCTGATTGAGTATGTACATGTAGATATGGTTAAAGTGACTTTGCATATATGATGAACAGAGAGTAGCAGTAGTGTAGAAGAGGGGTTGGCGGGTGGCGGGGCACAATGCAAATAGCCTGGTTAGCCAATGTCCGGGAGCACTGGTTGGTCGGCCAATTGAGGTAGTATGTACATTAATGTATATTTAAAGTGACTATGCATATATGATAAACAGAGAGTAGCAGCAGCGTAAAAGAGGGGTTGGACACACACACACACAATGCATATAGTCCGGGTAGCCATTTGATTACTTAATCAGGAGTCTTATGGCTTGGGGGTAAAAACTGTTGAGAAGCCTTTTTGTCCTAGACTTGGCACTCCGGTACCGCTTGCCATGCGGTAGTATAGAGAACAGTCCATGACTGGGGTGGCTGGGGTCTTTGACAATTTTTAGGGCTTTCCTCTGACACCGCATGGTGTAGAGGTCCTGGATGGCAGGCAGCTTAGCCCCAGTGCTGGGCCGTACACACTACCTTCTGTAGCCGAGCAATTGCTATACCAGGCAGTGATGCAACCAGATGCTCTCGATGTTGCAGCTGTAGAACCTTTTGAAGATCTCAGGACCCATGCCACATTTTTTGAGTTTCCTGAGGGGGAATAGGCTTTGTCGTGCCCTCTTCACGACTGTCTTGGTGTGTTCTGACCATTCTAGTTTGTTGGTGATGTGGACACCAAGGAACTTGAAGCTGTCAACCTGCTCCACTACAGCCACGTCGATGAGAATGGGGGCGTGCTCGGTCCTCCTTTTCCTGTAGTCCACAATCATCTCCTTAGTCTTGGTTACGTTGAGGGATAGGTTGTTATTCTGGCACCACCCGGCCAGGTCTCTGATCTCCTCCCTATAGGCTGTCTCGTCGTTGTCAGTGATCAGGCCTACCACTGTTGTGTCGTCTGCAAACTTAATGATGGTGTTGGAGTCGTGCCTGGACATGCAGTTGTGGGTGAACATGGAGTACAGGAGGGAAATGAGCATGTACCCCTGGGGGCTCCAGTGTTGAGGATCCGCATGGCAGATGTGTTGCTACCTACCCTCACCACCTGGGGGCGGCCCGTCAGGAAGTCCAGGATCAAGTTGCAGAGGGAGGTGTTTAGTCCCAGGATCCTTAGCTTAGTGATGAGCTTTGAGGGTAATATGGTGTTGAATGCTGAGCTGTAGTCAATGAATAGCATTTTCACATAGGTGTTCCTTTTGTCCAGGTGGGAAAGGGCAGTGTGGAGTGCAATTGAGATTGCATCATCTATGGATCTGTTTAGGTGGTATGCAAATTGGAGTGGGTCTAGGGTTTCTGGGATAATGGTGGTGATGTGAGCCATTACCAGCCTTTCAAGGCACTTCATGGCTACGGACGTGAGTGCTACTGGTCTGTAGTCATTTAGGCAGGTTGCCTTTGTGTTATTGGGCACAGGGACTATGGTGGTTTGCTTGAAGCATGTTGGTATTATAGACTCAATCAGGAACATATTGAAAATGTCATTGAAGACACCTGCCAGTTAGTCAACACATGCCCGGAAGACACATCCTGGTAATCCGTCTGGCCCCGCAGCCTTGTGTACGCCTTGTTTAAACGTCTCACTCACGTTGGCTACAGAGAGCGTGATCACACAGTCGTCTGGAACAGCTGATGCTCTCATGCATGCCTCAGTGTTGCTTGCCTCTAAGCGAGCATAGAAGTGATTTAGCTTGTCTGGTAGGCTCGTGTCACTGGGCAGCTCGTGGCTGTGCTTTCCTTTGTAGTCTGTAATAGTTTGCAAGCCCTGCCACATAAGATGAGTGTCAGAGCTGGTGTAGTATGATTCAGTCTTAGCCCTGTATTGACGCTTTGCCTGTTTGATGGTTTGTCGCAGGGCATAGCAAGATATCTTTAAATCTTACAAGCTTCCGGGTTAGAGTCCCGCACCTTGAAAGCGGCAGCTCTACCCTTTAGCTCAGTGTGAATGTTGCCTGTCATCCATGGCTTCCGGTTGGGGTAGGTACGTACAGTCACTGTGGGGACGACGTCCTCGATGCACTTATTGATAAAGCCAGTGACTAATGTGGTGTACTCCTAAATGCCATCGGAAGAATCCCAGAACATGTTCCAGTCTGTGATATCAAAACAGTCCTGTAGTTTAGCATCTGCTTCATCTGACCACTTTTTATAGACGGAGTCACTGGTGCTTCCTGCTTTAATTTTTGCTTGTAAGCAGGAATCAGGAGTTGTGGTCGGATTTACCAAATGGACGGCGAGGGAGAGCTTTGTACGCATCTCTATGTGTGGAGTACAGATGATCTAGAATGATGATGATGATACAGGTGATCTGCAATCTGAGGTGCAGTTAACTCTATTGAACTTATCCTCTGCAGCAGAGGTAACTCTTGGTCTTCCTTTCCTGTGACGGTCCTCATGAGAACATTTTCATCATCGTGCTTGATGGTTTTTGCGATTTTACTTGAAGAAACTTTCAAAGTTCTTGAAAAGTCCCAGATTGACTGACCTTCATGTCTTAACGTAATGATGGACTGTCATTTCTCTTCGCTTATTTGAGCTGTTCTTGCCATAATATGGACTTGGTCTTTTACCAAATAGAGCTATCTTTTGTATTCCACCCCTACCTTGTCACAACACAACACATTAAGAAGGAAAGAAATTCCACAAATTAACTTTTAACAAGGCACACCTGTTAATTGAAATGCTTTCCAGATGACATGAAGCTGGTTTAGAGAATGCCAAGAGTGTTCAAAGCTGTCATCAAGGCAAAGGCTGGCTACTTTGAAGAATCTCAAATATAAAATATATTTTGATTTGTTTAACACTTTTTTGGTTTCTATATGATTTCTTATGTGTGATTTCATAGTTTTGATGTCTTCACTATTATTCTACAATGTAGAAAATAGTAAAAATAATATAAAAACCTTGAATGAGTTGGTGTGTCCAAACTTTTGACTGGTAGTGTATGTTGCCCTAGAATAATTAGTAAACCCTTGCTCACCAGAAAATGGTCATAAATGATAGAATGAATGCTTCAATCAATGCTAAGTTCTCTGTCATCTCTGCTTCTTTTGCAGAGCAAAGACGTTTAAGGACCGGGGAGAAAATGCAATACATAATAAAAAATATATACAGTTGAAGTCGGAAGTTTACATACACTTAGGTTGCTGTCATTAAAACTTGTTTTTCAACCAGTCCACAATTTTTTTGTTAACAATCTATAGTTTGGCAAGTCTGTTAGGACATCAACTTTGTGCTTGACACAAGTAATTTTTCCAACAATTGTTTACAGACAGATTTTTTCAGTTATAATTCACTGTATCACAATTCCAGTCGGTCAGAAGTTTACATACACTAATTGACTGTGCCTTTAAACAGCTTGGAAAATTCCAGAAAATGATGTCATGGCTTTAGAAGCTTCTGATAGGCTAATTGACATAATTTGAGTCAATTGAAAGTGTACCTGTGGATGTATTTCAAGGCCTACCTTCAAACTCAGTGCATTTTTGCTTGACATCATGGGACAATCAAAAAAAAATCAACCTAGACCTCAGAAAATAATTGTAGACCTCCACAAGTCTGGTTCATCCTTGGGAGCAATTTCCAAACGCCTGAAGGTACCACGTTCATCTGTACTAACAATAGTACGCAAGTATAAACTCCATGGGACCACGCAGCCGTCGTACCGCTCAGGAAGGAGATGCGTTCTGTCTCCTAGAGATGAATGTACTTTGGTGCGAAAGTGCAAATCAATCCCAGAACAACAGCAAAGGACCTTCTGAAGATGCTGAAGGAAACAGATAAAAAAGTATCTATATCCACAGTAAAACGAGTCCTATATCGACATAACCTGAAAGGCTGCTCAGCAAAGAAGAAGCCACTGCTCCAAAACCACCATAAAAAAGACAGACTACGGTTTGCAACTGCACCTGGGGACAAAGATTGTACTTTTTGGAGAAATGTCCTCTGGTCTGACGAAACAAAAATAGAACTGTTTGGCCATAATAACCATCATTATGTTTGGAGGAAAAAGGGTGAGGCTTGCAAGCCGAAGAACACCATCCCAACCATGAAGCACGGTGGTGGCAGCATTAAGTTGTGGGGGTTCTTTGCTGCAGGAGAGACTGGTGCACTTCACAAAATAGATGGCTTCATGAGGCAGGAAAATTATATGGATATAATGAAGCAACATCTTAAGACATCAATCAGGAAGTTAAAGCTTGGTCGCAAATGGGTCTTCCAAACTAACCTAAAACAGGGAATTTTTACTGGGATTAAATGTCAGGAATTGTGGAAAAACTGAGTTTAAATGTAGTTGGCAAAGGTGTATGTAAACTTCCGACTTCAACTGTATATATACAGTGCCTTGCGAAAAAATTCGGCCCCCTTGAACTTTGCGACCTTTTGCCACATTTCAGGCTTCAAACATAAAGATATAAAACTGTATTTTTTTGTGAAGAATCAACAACAAGTGGGACACAATCATGAAGTGGAACGACATTTATTGGATATTTCAAACTTTTTTAACACATAAAAAACTGAAAAATTGGGCGTGCAAAATTATTCAGCCCCTTTACTTTCAGTGCAGCAAACTCTCTCCAGAAGTTCAGTGAGGATCTCTGAATGATCCAATGTTGACCTAAATGACTAATGATGATAAATACAATCCACCTGTGTGTAATTAAGTCTCCGTATAAATGCACCTGCACTGTGATAGTCTCAGAGGTCCGTTAAAAGCGCAGAGAGCATCATGAAGAACAAGGAACACACCAGGCAGGTCCGAGATACTGTTGTGAAGAAGTTTAAAGCCGGATTTGGATACAAAAATATTTCCCAAGCTTTAAACATCCTAAGGAGCACTGTGCAAGCGATAATATTGAAATGGAAGGAGTATCAGACCACTGCAAATATACCAAGACCTGGCCGTCCCTCTAAACTTTCAGCTCATACAAGGAGAAGACTGATCAGAGATGCAGCCAAGAGGCCCATGATCACTCTGGATAAACTGCAGAGATCTCCAGCTGAGGTGGGAGACTTTGGGGGTGACCAGTGAGATGTGGCACCGGTTCACCGCTGGCACCGATTGGCTATAGTGGCTAACGCCACTGCCACAAAGCTAGCACCAGTTAGCCGTGAGCCAGGCACATCTCCCGGGTAGCAAACAAAATTCTACAATACCTCTTTCGCCATCTGGCTTGGATTCTCTGTCGACACGACGCCCCACCGCACCACCACATCTGGTCTGCCGACGAATACTCCATCCGCTGTGCCTTCAACCGGCCTCCGTCTGAGCAGACCCCCCCTACTAGACTTGGGCTACTAACTTTAAACGCTGTGCCGCCCGCGTGCTAGCGTCGCCTGTTCCATCTACTGCTGCCCCCTGGACATTATGATCACTTGGCTACAACATAGCTGATGCCTGCTGGACTGTCCATTAATCACGGTACTCCATTCTGTTAATTTGTGTTTTATCTGTCGGCCCCAGCCGCGAACTCAGGCTCTGTGTGTAGTTAATCCGACCCTCTCTGCCTAGTCATCGCCATTTTACCTGCAGTTGTTGTGTTAGCAGACTAGCTGTTGTTGTCTCACCTGTTGTTTTAGCTAGCTCTCCCAATCAAGACCTGTGATTACTTTATGCCTTGCTGTATGTCTCTCTCAAATATCAATATGCCTTGTATAATGTTGTTCAGGTTAGTTATCATTGTTTTAGTTTACAATGGAGCCCCTAATTCCACTCCTCATACCTCTGATACCTCCTTTGTCCCACCTCCCACACATGCGGTGACCTCACCCATTATAACCAGCATGTCCATAGATACAACCTCTCTTATCATCACCCAGGGCCTGGGCTTACCTCCGCTGTACCCGCACCCCACCATACCCCTGTCTGCACATTATGCCCTGAATATATTCTATCACGCCCATAAATCTGCTCCTTTTATTGCTTGTCCCCAACGCTCTAGGCGACCAGTTTTGATAGCCTTTAGCCGCACCTTCATCCTACTCCTCCTCTGTTCCTCGGGTGATGTGGAAGTTAACCCAGGCCCTGCATGTCCCCAGGAACCCTCATTTGTTGACTTCTGTGATCGAAAAAGCCTTGGTTTCATGCATGTCAACATCAGAAGCCTCCTCCCTAAGTTTGTTTTACTCACTGCTTTAGTACACTCTGCCAACCCTGATGTCCTTGCCGTGTCTGAATCCTGGCTTAGGAAGGCCACCAAAACTTCTGAGATTTCCATACCCAACTATAACACTTTCCGTCAAGATAGAACTGCCAAAGGGGGAGGAGTTGGACACCATCTGTGAATTGAACACCCCCCATCCAGCTTCAGAGTTTGTTCTGTTAGGTGCCCTAAACTGGGATATGCTTACAACCCTAAATCCGTAAACATGGGCACCCTAATAGACATTATCCTGACCAACTTGCCCTCCAAATACACCTCTGCTGTCTTCAATCAGGATCTCAGCAATCACTGCCTCATTGCCTTTATCCGCTACGGGTCCGCGGTCAAACGACCACCCCTCATCACTGTCAAACGCTCCCTAAAACACTTCTGTGAGCAGGCCTTTCTAATTGAACTGGCCCGGGTATCCTGGAAGGATATTGACCTCATCCCGTCAGTTGAGAATGCCTGGTCATTCTTTAAAAGTAACTTCCTCACCATCTTAGACAAGCATGCTCTGTTCAAAAAATGCAGAACTAAGAACAGATATAGCCCTTGGTTCACTCCAGACCTGACTGCCCTCGACCAGCACAAAAACATCCAGTGGCGGACTGCAATAGCATCGAATAGTCCCCGCGATATGCAACTGTTCAGGGAAGTCAGGAACCAATACACGCAGTCAGTCAGGAAAGCAAAGGCCAGCTTTTTCTAGCAGAAATTTGCATCCTGCAGCTCTAACTCCAAAAAGTTCTGGGACACTGTAAAGTCCATGGAGAACAAGAGTATCTCCTCCCAGCTGCCCACTGCACTGAGGCTAGGTAACACGGTCACAACCGATAAATCCGTGATAATCGAAAACTTCAACAAGCATTTCTCAACGGCTGGCCATTCCTTCCTCCTGGCTACTCCAACCTCTGCCAACAGCTCCAACCCCCCCCCCCCCCCCCCCCCCCCCCGCAGCTACTCGCCCAAGCCTCCCCAGCTTCTCCTATACCCAAATCCAGATAGCAGATGTTCTGAAAGAGCTGCAAAACCTGGACCCATACAAATCCGCTGGGCTTGACAATCTGGACCCTCTATTTCTGAAACTGTCTGCCGCCATTGTCGCATGCCCTATTACAAGCCTGTTCAACCTCTCCTTCGTATCATCTGAGATCGCCAAGGATTGGAAAGCTGCCGCGGTCATCCCCTTTTTCAAAGGGGGAGGGAGACACCCTGGACTCAAACTGTTACAGACCTATATCCATTCTGCCCTGCCTATCTAAGGTCTTCGAAAGCCAAGTCAACAAACAGATCACTGACCATCTCGAATCCCACTGTACCTTCTCCGCTGTGCAATCCGGTTTCCGAGCCGGTCACGGGTGCACCTCAGCCACGCTCAAGGTACTAAACGATATCATAACTGCCATTGATAAAAGACAGTACTGTGCAGCCGTCTTCATCGACCTGGCCAAGGCTTTCGACTCTGTCAATCACCATATTCTTATCGGCAGACTCAGTAGCCTCGGTTTTTCTAATGACTGCCTTGCCTGGTTCACCAACTACTTCTCAGATTTCAGTGTGTCAAATCGGAGGGCATGTTGTCCGGTCCTCTGGCAGTCTCTATGGGGGTACCACAGGGTTAAATTCTCGGGCCGACTCTTTTCTCTGTATTTTTCAATGATGTTGCTCTTGCTGCGGGCGATTCCTTGATCCACCTCTATGCAGACAACACCATTCTGTATACTTCTGGCCCTTCCACTGTGCTATCTAACTATCTAAGCTTCAATGCCATACAACCCTCCTTCCGTGGCCTCCAACTGCTCTTAAACGCTAGTAAAACCAAATGCATGCTTTCAACTGTTCGCTGCCTGCACCTGCGCGCTCGACTAGCATCACCACCCTGGATGGTTCCGACCTAGAATATGTGTACATCTATAAGTACCTAGGTGTCTGGCTAGACTGTAAACTCTCCTTCCAGACTCATATCAAACATATCCAATATCCATATCAAATCTAGAGTCAGCTTTCTATTTTGAAACAAAGCCTCCTTCACTCACGCCGCCACACTTACCCTAGTAAAACTGACTATCCTACCGATCCTCGACTTCGGCGAAGTCATCTACAAAATAGCTTCCAATACTCTACTCAGCAAACTGGATGCAGTTTATCACAGTGCCATCCGTTTTGTTACTAAAGCACCTTAAACCACCCACCATTGCGACCTGTATGCTCTAGTCGGCTGGCCCTCGCTACATGTTCGTCGCCAGACCCACTGGCTCCAGGTCATCTACAAGTCTATGCTAGGTAAAGCTCCGCCTTATCTCAGTTCACTGGTCATGATGGCAACACCCACCCGTAGCACTCGCTCTCACTGATCATCCCAACAGCCAAAACCTAATTTGTCCGCCTTTCCTTCCAGTTCTCTGCTGCCTGTGACTAGAACGAATTGCAAAAAAACGCTGAAGTTGGAGACTTTTATTTCCCTCACCAACTTTAAACATCTGCTATCTGAGCAGCTAACCGATCACTGCAGCTGTACATAGTCCATCGGTATTTAGCACACCCAATTTACCTACCTCATCCCCATACTGTTTTTATTTTATACTGTATAGTTTTCTGCTCTTTTGCACAACAGTATCTCTACCTGCACATGTTCATCTGATCATTTATCACTCCAGTGTTAATCTGCTAAATTGTAAATATTCTCTCCTATGGCCTATTTATTGCCTACCTCCTCATGCCTTTTGCACACAATGTATATAGATTATTTTTTTCCTACTATGTTATTGACTTGTTTATTGTTTACTCCATGTGTAACTCTGTGTTGTTGTCTGATCACACTGCTATGCTTTATCTTGGCCAGGTCGCAGTTGTAAATGAGAACTTGTTCTCAACTAGCCTACCTGGTTAAATAAAGGTGAAATAAAAAATTAAATAAAAATATATATACCTGCTGGAGTGCGTGCTATGAGTGGGTGCAGCTATGGTGACCACAGAGACTTGTAGATAACCTGTAGCCAGTAGGTTTGGCGACGAGTATGAAGCGAGGGCCAGCCAATGAGAGCGTACAGGTCGCAATGGTGGGTAGTATATGGGGTTTTGGTGACAAAATGTATGGCACTGTGTTAGACTGCATCCAGTTTGTTGAGTAGAGTGTTGGGGGCTATTTTGTAAATGACATCACCGAAGTTGAGGATCGGTAGGATGGTCAGTTTTACAGGGTATGTTTGGCAGCATGAGTGAAGGATGCTTTGTTGCGATATAGGAAGCCGATAACTAGATTTAATTTTGGATTGGAGATGCTTAATGTGAGTCTGGAAGGAGAGTTTACAGTCTAACCAGACACCTAGGTATTTGTAGTTGTCCATGTATTCTAAGTCAGAGCCATCCAGAGTAGTGATGCTGGACAGGTGAGCAGGTGAGGGCAGTGATCGATTGAATAGCATGCATTTAGTTTTACTTGCGTTTCAGAGCAGTTGGAGGCCACGGAAGGAGAGTTGTATGGCATTGAAGCTTGTCTGAAGGTTAGTTAATACAGTGTCTAAACACATAGTGCAGAGAGAGATTTGCACTATGTGAGAGGTTATAGACCTACAGTCAGTAGTGTCCAGATTTCAGTTTCCATTTAAACCATCTGAACAGTAGGCTACAGTTCCCTTGATGTGCCATAGGCCTGTTTGAAGTCCCATTCGTGTCAAATTTGTATAGTGCCTCACAATCATCACACATAACATAACATGGAATCATTGTCTTTTACCACTTTACCAAATCTTTCCCAAACATTATTTTTCAGACCCTCCCTTCTCTTTATTTTCAACTCTCCATGTTACAGCTTTTCGCTTATTGAATTAAACTCCAACATTTTCCTTTTTGCTACATTGTATGACCTTAAACTTTTCTTCCTGTTCCCAAATGCATTTGGCAATTGGTGTGTAGGCTATTTGGCGTGTGTAAAGTTAGGCCCTCAAGTTTGGCTTATGCACTAATGCATAAGGGTAGCCTAGTGGTTAGAGCAGTGGACTAGTAACCGGAAGGTTGCAAGTTCAAACCCCCGAGCTGATAAGGTATAAATCTGTCGTTCTGCCCCTGAACAGGCAGTTAACCCACTGTTCCTAGGCTGTCATTGAAAATAAGAATTTGTTCTTAACTGACTTGCCTAGTTAATATAATGTCTACATACCCTACATTACTCATCTCATATGTATATACTGTACTCTATATCATCTACTGCAATACATGTATCACTAGCCACTTTAAACTATGCCACTTTTTTTTACATACCCTACATTACTCATCTCATATGTATATACTGTACTCGATACCATCTACTGCATCGTCTATGCCGTTCTGTACTATCACTCATTCATATATCTTTATGTACATATTCTTTATCCCTTTACACTTGTGTGTATAAGGTAGTAGTTTTGGAATTGTTAGGTTAGATTACTCGTTGGTTATTACTGCATTGTCGGATCTAGAAGCACAAGCATTTCGCTACACTCGCATTAACATCTGCTAACCATGTGTATGTGACAAATACATTTGATTTGATTTTTATCTGTTAATGACGACAATGGTTTGAGGATGTCTGTATCCTGCCAATGCCAGCTGCTTCATTGTCTTAATTGTTCATGTCAACTCACATTACAAAATATGTGCAGTGTGCAAAACGGAGAGCTAGTTCCAAATTCCCTTATTAAATACAAAATACTTCACCCACTCAACACAATACTTTTACTTGGGATGATACTGTTAAACAAACACAATTTGTCACTTTAGTACCAATCGACTGTATGCTGGGAGCAGTGAGTGATAAAATAATGACTCCTTTATAGAAATTTCTCTCTGTATGACAGCTGGGGAAAGGAAATACATGGTTCATCATTTTTGGGCACCTACTATATTTCTCTTAATGTGCCCGCCTAACGTGGTCTGAGGACAATTCGCATGTTAATCTGTGACACTATTTAGTATGATATTTTTTATTTATTTCTTTATCTTTATTTAAGTAGCATTGTTTAAAGTGGCTAGTGATTTATTTGACATCAATTTCCATCAATTCCCATTATTAAAGTGGCTGGAGTTGAGTGAGTGTGTTGGCAGCAGCCACTCATTGTTAGTGGTGGCTGTTTAATCAATCAAATTAATTTTATTTTTTATATAGCCCTTCGTACATCAGCTGATATCTCAAAGTGCTGTACAGAAACCCAGCCTAAAACCCCAAACTGCAAGCAATGCAGGTGAAGAAGCACGGTGGCTAGGAAAAACTCCCTAGAAAGGCCAAAACCTAGGAAGAAACCTAGAGAGGAACCAGGCTATGTGGGGTGGCCAGTCCTCTTCTGGCTGTGCCGGGTGGAGATTATAACAAAACATGGTCAAGATGTTCAAATGTTCATAAATGACCAGCATGGTCGAATAATAATAAGGCAGAATAGTTGAAACTGGAGCAGCAGCACAGTCAGGTGGACTGGGGACAGCAAGGAGTCATCATGTCAGGTATTCCTGGGGCATGGTCCTAGGGCTCAGGTCCTCCGAGAGAGAGAAAGAAAGAGAGAATTAGAGAGAGCATATGTGGGATGGCCAGTCCTCTTCTGGCTGTGCCGGGTGGAGATTATAACAGAACATGGCCAAGATGTTCAAATGTTCATAAATGATCAGCATGGTCGAATAATAATAAGGCAGAACAGTTGAAACTGGAGCAGCAGCACAGCCAGGTGGACTGGGGACAGCAAGGAGTCATCATGTCAGGTAGTCCTGGGGCATGGTCCTAGGGCTCAGGTCCTCCGAGAGAGAGAAAGAGAGAAGGAGAGAATTAGAGAACGCACACTTAGATTCACACAGGACACCGAATAGGACAGGAGAAGTACTCCAGATATAACAAACTGACCCTAGCCCCCCGACACATAAACTACTGCAGCATAAATACTGGAGGCTGAGACAGGAGGGGTCAGGAGACACTGTGGCCCGTTTAACAGTCTGATGGCCTTGAGATAGAAGCTGTTTTCAGTCTCTCAGTCCCTGCTTTGATGCACCTGTACTGACCTCGCCTTCTGGATGATAGCGGGGTGAACAGACAGTGGCTCGGGTGGTTGTTGTCCTTGATGATCTTTATGGCCTTCCTGTGACAACGAGTGGTGTAGGTGTCCTGGAGGGCAGGTAGTTTGCCCCCGGTGATGCATTGTGCAGACCTCACTACCATCTGCAGAGCCTTACGGTTGTGGACGGAGCAGTTGCCGTACCAGGCGGTGATACAGCCCGATAGGATGCTCTCCTGTGCATCTGTAGAAGTTTGTGAGTGCTTTTGGTGACAAGCCGAATTTCTTCAGCCTCCTGAAGACGCCTTCTTCACGACGCTGTCTGTGTGGTTGGACCAATTCAGTTTGTCTGTGATGTGTACGCCGAGGAACTTAAAACTTACTACCCTCTCCACTACTGTCCCATCGATGTGGATAGGGGGGTGCTCCCTCTGCTGTTTCCTGAAGTCCACAATCATCTCCTTTGTTTTGTTGACGTTGAGTGTGAGGTTATAATTATAGTTAACCTCATATAGTTATACTGTGTATTGTGTATGCTTGTATTTATCCAGAAAGCATGCTCATACGCACACACAAATGCATGGATGAAAGCACGCACACACAACATTTTTACATCAGAATATTCATTGATTAGTTTTGACTGGTTGCTTGTGAGTGTCTGAAACACCGTGGTTCTGAAATTTAACTCAGAGTTAGGAACGTAAAAGGGATTTCTGTGTGCTGAATATCCAATAAGTAGTTAAAATAGTAATGATGCAGACTGTCACTGCTTCTCAAAGAGGTCTTACAGCTAGACGCAGCAGCTAGCCAACATAACGTCACTTCATTTTGCCCCTTAGAATCAGCACTTTAAGTACATCAGCACTTGTGCTTTGTCTCTACCTACACTGGAGACCAACAGTAGCAGGAAGGAAGGCATGTATGCAACAACAGCACATCCAAGATGGAAATAGGACAGAGAATATGTCTTGAGTGTTTTATGCTACCTTCCATTGTATGCTACTGATTACTCAAAATTATTTAAAAGAATTGTGTTTGATGATGCAACACATACTTCAAATTTTGTGAACTGGTTCACTGACTCCTGGTTCATTGTGTTACCTTTGTTTGTAATTTAAATAATATGTTTTCTCACTGGAAGTGTTATTGCTATTTAGACCCAGTAACTTACTATCTTCCGTTCACAGTTTAGGAGTGTGAATGAGTCATTGATGCACTTATGAAGCTCATAGCTTTGGAACTGCTGTATTATAATCTATATTTTAGTATCTAGAATGTAAAAAACTGTAACACTTATTTTGAAGGATACCTGCACAAACATTTGTTCATTATTTCAGTAAAAGTGAGTATTCAAAGTGAAACGTTTGACAGTTAAAATGCCATTACCCTGTCTACATGTGGTGGTGGAATGACATGTCGCGTACAGAATTGGAACAGACCCATCTTTAATATGTCATCTAGAGATGCATGCTCTTTGAGATCTCAATAGCTCCATTCATTCCTAATGACAGAGGATAACAAAGGGAGGAGACAGTTACATATCCCAAAGGTTCTCATGGCCAAGCTCAATGGACTGGTTATCAGTACAGTAATTAGGGCTGTCAAATGAGGGTGGAGAGCCAAATGTCAATGCCATGGCAGTGGTAACTCTGAGATTGAGCTGCTCTGGTGATGGCAGCAGATTAAAAAGGATGATGAAAGGTTATCAGACACTGATTTTCAACCAGGAGAGAGAGAGAGAGAGAGAGAGAGAGAGAGAGAGAGAGAGAGAGAGAGAGAGAGACATTTAAATGTGACCTTTATTTAACTGGGCAAGTTGTTAAAAACAAATTCTTATTTATAATGACAGCCTACCAGGGAACAGTGGGTTAACTGCCTTGTTCAGCGGCAGAACAGCAGATTTTCACTTTGTAAGCTCGTGGATTCAATCCAGCAACCTTTCGGTTACTGGCCCAATGCTCTAACCACTAGGCTACCTGACAGAGAAAGGGACAAAAAGTAGGTAAAAAGACATGGAGAGTGTTAGAGAGAGCGGAAGAGAGGGACCAGCGATTAACCAGCATTCCCCTTAAATCTGTGCTTTAGTCCCGCAGTAGAAGGGTACCTTGGGAATGCCAATAGTTACATTATTAGACAGCTCCCTCTGTACGGTTTTCAAGATTTATTCTCATACTGCACATTACTACCTTAAAATATATATATGTTCATTAGTCCACTGATCATACAGTCCCAAAAGGTTTGTATGCCAAGTTTTAATTTTACATTTTTATGAAGTATTTGTACAGGATACAAAACGCATCATACACTTTCTGTATTTTGAAAGTTCTATATCTCTTCAGAACCAGAGGTGTCTAACTGTGACCAATACACACTATGGATTTATTTCCAGGAAAGCCACAGGGCACTATGAGTCAGTACTACCTGTGTCCTTGTCTACCGGCACAAGAGAAGTCGGAACACAAACGTTACCATGCAACCAGGTAGTCAAGCAATTTGACCATAATCAAAAGATGTTTTTTGACACACAGGATGGCATGTTTGTGGGTGTATATTTTTCATGATTAAGCCTCATGTTGTCATTCCACAGAGCAGAGTATGGCTGTGCCTTGGATTCTTCATTATTATGACCTGTACTGGCTGATTATCCACGTTATGGCAATTATCATGAGCCGTCAGCCTCACTCACTCAATTATATAGTGTGTATGCTTGTGTGTGTGTGTGTTTGTTTGTGTGTGTTGGTTATTTCCTCTGTTATCAATCAACCCACACTGCACACCTCCTGTTGTCATTGCTCGAGTGACTCACTCTCGTTACCACAACAGTGGGATGCCTCAATGTCAACCCCCCCCCCCACACACACCAAAAGGAATCAACCAGCCTGATACAATAATTAATATTTTCTTGTCAGAAGCTGTCAGCCAATTATTTGATATGTGACAACAGTTTCATGTGTGGTTCAGATGGGGTTTGCTTATGGTTGGGAGGCAATTGCTATATGTGTATAAGAGGTTGACCTTTGTGTATGTAGGTAGATACTGCTGACATTTCTGTTGGTGTTTATTGTTGGTCCCTATTCCTTGTTTCACACTCTGGTTGAAACCTTTGTGCTTTTTTAGAGGCCCTATGTACCAATAGTATCTTATAAGGTGTGTAGATATACATTGTAGTCTCTGTGTTTAGTTGGGACTTAGTGAGGGAGCAGGCACTCTATACTGTTTCAAAGGAGTGGGTAAACTTCAAACTTTAAATAGCTCACAATATAGGTCATGACGCAAAGCCAATAGGTAGAGTACAGAGACACGTACAGAGACACAGAGTATAGAGTTTAGATCAGTATAGAGAAGATACGTGCATGAGCATATGAATTCTCTCGACGTGTCACATACAGTAATGTACATAAAGTAAGAGACTGATTTGGCCTCCTTGTCGTGATGGTCCCTCAGACGGAGACCCTCTTTCAGTGGTGATTTTAAAATAACAATATTGGTGTAGATATGCATCGAAACCAGTACACAACTATTTATTTTTAATTGATTTAACTAGGCAAGCCAAATCAGATCCTCGGAGCTCCCAGCCTCACCAGACCATGATGCTGCCTGAGAGACCGGCCCATTCAACATCACCAGCTGTCATTATAGGAAGCTCTATGGTGAGAAACATCTCGGTCCCCAAGTCAAAAACCCTGTGCTACCCAGGAGCATGAGTACAGGACATAACAATGCTGTTTCTGACTGTTCTACCCTGGAGCATGTGTACAGGACATAACAAGGCTGTTTCTGACTGTTCTACCCGGGAGCATGAGTACAGGACATAACAAGGCTGCTTCTGACTGTTCTACCACAGATGCCGGGAGCTGAGACTTTCTTGGTCCATGTGGGGTCACACGACATCAGGAGGGCTAGCTCGGAAATTTGAAAATGGATTTTAAAGAACTGATTTTAGCATTAAAAGACTCCAAAAAGTGGTCAATAATTTCATGTTCAGTACCATCTTTGGGCTGCTGGTGTGAAAGACTCAGCAGACTGCTGGCATTACACATCTGGCTAAAAGACTACTGTAGCTCTGAAGGAGCCACTTTTATTGATAACTTTGACACCTTCTGGAAACAGAAGATACTCTACAGGAATGATGGAGTAAATCCAAATCATCTTGGCTCTTGGTCTCTGTCCACACATTTCAAGGCTGCGTTGAAACAATGACTGGTAAATGATCCAAGACCAGCTCAGTTAATCCCTACCATTGTGACAATGAGTCGTTATAATGCTGCATAAAATGTAAATGATCTTAGGGGCATTGGCAAACACAATGTAAGGAATTAAATTTATGCACCCCTAATTACACTGAATACATCTATTTATCCTACAGCTATTGTAAGCAGAAATCATGAGCCTATAAACCAGAGTTACACTGTTAGCACTGAGGCGGTGTGCAATAGTAGGAAGACCACTTTATGCAGCTCACCCTGCATCAGCTCCAATGTAAATAGCATGAGTAAGTTTACCTCTGAAAAGCTTCCCAGTAAAGCATTAAAAACCAAGCAAACCAAAAAAGTGCTAAAAAAATAGCCCATATTAACATATGTAGCCTAAGAAACAATATCCATGAGGTCAATAACTTGCTTGTAACAGATGACATTCATATTCTGATCTCTGAAACTCACTTAGATAATACCTTTGGTGATACAGTGGTAGTAATACATGGTTATAACATCTACTGAAAAGACAGAAATGCCAACGGAGGCGATGTTGCGGTCTATATTCAGAACCACATTCCTGTAAAGCTTAGAGACGATCTAACGTCAACTACTGTTGAAGTAATATGCCTACAGGTTCATCTGCCTCACCTAAAGCCCATTATTGTGGGAAGCTGCTATAGACTACCAAGTGCTAACAGTCAGTATCTGGATAATATGTGTGAAATGCTTGATAATGTATGTGATATCAACAGAGAAGTATATTTTCTGGGTGATTTAAATATCAACTGGCTATCATCAAGCTGTCCACTCTGCCCACTTCCTTGCAACCTGGATCAGGCTGTCAGTCAACTTACCAGGGTAGTTACAAATAGCAAAGGAATTAAATCACCAACATGTATTAAGCCATTTTTACTAATGCTGCAGATATTTGCTTTAAAGCAGTATCCAAATCCATAGGATGTAGTGATCACAATATAGTAGCCATATCTAGGAAAACCAAAGTTCCAAAGGTTGGGCCTAATATAGTGTATAGTGTATACAATAGTCATACAAGAAGTTTTGAAGTGATTCATATGTTGATGATGTAAAGAATATTTGCTGGTCTATAGTGTGTAATGAGGAGCAACCAGACGCTGCACTTGACGCATTTATGAAACTACTTATTCCAGTTACTAATAAGCACGCACCCATTAAGAAAATGACTGTAAAAACTGTTAAATCCCTTTGGATTGATGAGGAATTGAACATTTTTATGGTTGAGACAGATGAGGCAAAAGGTATGGCAATTAAGTATGGCAACTCAACTGATTGGCAAATGTACTGCAAATTAAGAAATCTTGTGACTAAACTAAATAAAAATAAACTACACTATGAAACAAAGATGTATTATATAAAGAATGATAGTAAAAAGCTTTGGGGCACCTTAAATGATTTTTTTTTTTTTTATCAAACTCTGCTCCTTCATTCATTATATCAGATGGCTCATTCATCACAAAGCCCACTGGTATTGCAAACTACTTTAATTACCTTTTCATTGGCAAGATAAGCAAACTTAGGGATGACATGTCAGCAACAAACATTGACACTATCAGACCAAATTATGAAAGACAAGAATTGTACTTTTGAATTCCGTAAGGTGAGTGTGGAAGATGTGAAAAAATATTGTTGTCTATCACCAATGACAAGCCACCGGGGTCTGACAATCTAGATGGAAAATTACTGAGGATAATAGCAAACGATATTGCCACTCCTATTTGCCACATCTTCAATTTAAGCCTACTAGAGAGCATGTGCCCTCAAGCCTAGAGGGAAGCTAAAGTCATTCAGCTCCCCAAGAATAGTAAAGCCCCCTTTACTGGCTCAAATAGCTGACCAATCAGCCTGTTACCAACCCTTAGTAAACTTTTAAAAATTGTTTGACCAGATACAATGCTGTTTTACAGTAAACAAATTGACAACAGAATTTCAGCATGCTTATAGGGAAGGACACTCAACAAGCACAGCACGTACACAAATGACTGATGATTGGTGGAGAGAAATTGTTGTTAAAATTATTGTAGGGGCTGTCTTGTTAGACTTCAGTGCAGCTTTTGACATTATTGAGCATAGTCTGTTACTGGCAAAACGTATGTGTTATGACTTTACACCCCATGCTATAATGTGGATAAAGAGTTACTTGTCTAACAGAACACAGAGGGTGTTCTTTAATGGAAGCCTATCAAATATAATCCAGTTAGAATCAGGAATTCCCCAGGGTAGCTGTTTAAGCCCCTTGCTTTTTTCAATTTTTACTAATGACATGTCACTGACATTGAGTAAAGCCAGAGTTTCTATGTATGCGGATGACTCAACACTATACATGTCAGCTACTACAGCGACTGAAACAAATCTTGCCTTCTCCATTGCTAGCCTCTCTACATTGGCATTCTGTTAAGTCTAAGGATGATTTCAAGGTTTTACTACAAAGCATTGCATGGACTTGCTCTTACTTATCTCTCTGATTTGGTCCTGCCGTACATACCTACACGTATGCTACGGTCACAAGATGCAGGCCTCCTTATTGTTCCTAGAAATTTTAAGTAAACAGTTGGAGGCAGGGCTTTCTCTTGTATAGATACATTTTTATGCAATAGTCTGCCGATCCATGTGAGAGATGCAAACTTGGTCTTAACCTTTAAGTCTTTACTGAAGACTCATCTCTTCAGTACTGTAAATCCTATCATTGAGTGTAGTTTGCCCATGGGTGCAAACGTGAACGACAAGATACTGGAGTGACGAACCACCCTTGCTGTCTCTGCGTAGCTGGCTTCCCTCTCTCCCCTGGGATTCTCTGCCTCTGACCCTATTACGGAGGCTGAGTCAGTGGCCTGCTTGCGCTCTCCCATGCCATCCTTAGGAGGGTGCATCTCGTCATGCCAGGCTTTTTTCACTACTCGACTTGAGTGGGTTGAGTCACTGACGTGATCTTCCTGTCAGGTTTTGCGATCTTCGTGGGCTATACTATGCTTCCTTTGGTGGTGTGGGGAATATGCTTTGGCAATGTGGGTGGGATTATATCCTACCTGGTTGGCCCTGTCCGGGTGAAACTTTGCGGGTGGAACAATACCTCAGGACTACCTGACCTGAAAGAAATGCTATAACCCCCAGCCACATTCAGTGGTGGAAAAAGTACTAAATTGTTATACTTGAGTAAAAGTATAAATCATTTCAAATTCCTTATATTAAATCAGACGGCGCAATTGTATTTAAAAAATCAAATAAAAATGTACAGATATCCAGGAGCACAATGTACTTAAGTATCAAAAGTAAAAGTACAAATATAAACCATTTCAACTTCCTTATATTAAGCAAACCAGATGGCACAATTTTTTATTGACAGATAGCCAGGGGCAACACTCAGACATTATTTACAAACTAAGCATTTACGTTTAGTGAGTCTGCCAGATCAGAGGCACTATGGATGACCAGGGATGTTCTCTTGATAAGTGTTTGAATTGGACAATTTTCCTGTCAAAGTACTTTTGGGTGTCAAGGAAAATGTATGGAGTAAAAAGTACATTATTTTCTTTATGAATGTAGAGAGTAAAAGTGGCCAAAAATAGAAATAGTAAAGTAATACCACAAGATATCACAAATAATACTTAAGTAGTACTTTTTTTTTTTTTTTTTACATCACTGCCCAAATGCCTTCACACCTGTACATTAGCATACTTTATATACGGTTACACATGCACTTATCACATAGTATTCCATACAGAAGTTAAGGCCATGCAACCTGAGTTGAAAACTGAGCGAGGTGCACATGTACAGTACATAAATAGATGCATGCACCATATCTTTAAGTGGTGGACACTTGATACGTTATATTGTTGTGGTATGTCACAAAATCATGTTACGACCACACATATCAATATTAATTTTACATATCAATATTTATACTAAGTCTTGCTAAGTGGATGGTCTCTACAGAAGGTGTAAATGGCACAGCCAAATGGTTACTTGCAAAGTAGCAATATCAGAAATAGATAGTGTCAATATAAATAAATTATACAGTATGTACAAGAACAACGATATCAGTGATAGACGTGATCAGGAAGGGAAGGTCCAGATTGTGGTGGAGCTTGTGTGCATGGTCCATCAGGCACAATACCAGAGCACAAACTTAGTGAAATAGTGCATGTAGTTGATGACTGAGCTGCTGCCTTTGCTTGTTTGGGCCAGCTCTCTTTTTAATGACTGTATGTATGGTGGATTAGATTCAGGCGTGTTCTACTGATTAATTAAAAAAACTAATTCCAGATACAAATATTTGAGCATTATTATACAATAGATGCGAAATGGCATTCTGAGATATATCCACACACAGTTCATGCAGGTAATGTTAGCTACTGTAACTAGTCAGCCATCTAACGTCAGGTGGCTAGCTACCTAGCAATACAAACTGATTGTCATAGCTAGCTGAAGTTAACCAATAAGTTCAATGTTAGCTAAATAACAATAGGCTACAACTAGCAATGCAAAATGGCATTCTGAGAAAACATCACTAACATTACACACACTTTATACACATAGGGTAATGTTAGCTAGCAAGCCACCTAACCTCAACTAATGCTAGCTAGCTAACTGCAAGCTTTAACTTGGGATCTTTAGTTTAGACATGTCACTTTAACGTTAGCTAGATAGCTAAAAAATGAACTATAATCCCAATCCATAGCAATACAAACCGATTGTCATAGCAAGCAAAAAGCTAATGTTAGGTTCACTGTTAGTTAACAAGCCAGCTATCGAACTCCATCTGGCTAGCTAACAGCATGCTTTAGTTTGCAATGAAAACAAATTTCAGACAAAATTAGAAACGTTAAATATCTGAATCTGTAGCTAGATTCTTACCTGTATACAGTTGAAGTCGGAAGTTTACATACACTTAGGTTGGAGTCATTAAAACTCCTTTTTCGAACACTCCACAAAATTCTTGTAAACAAACTAGAGTTTTGGCAAGTCGGTTAGGACATCTGATTTATGCATGACAAGACATTTTTTCCAACAATTTTTTACAGACAGATTATTTCACTTATAATTCACTGTATCACAATTCCAGTAGGTCAGAAGTTTACATACACTAAGTTGACTGTGCTTTAAACAGCTTGAAAAATTCCATAAAATGATGTCATGACTTTAGAAGCTTCTGATAGGCTAATTGACATCATTTGAGTCAATTGGAGGTGTACCTGTGGATGTATTTCAAGGCCTACCTTTAAACTCAGTGCCTCTTTGCTTAACATCATGGGAAAATAAAAAAAAATCAGCCGAGACCACAGAAAAAATTATAGACCTCCAGAAGTCTGATTCATCCTTGGGAGCAACTTCCTGAAGGTACCACGTTCATCTGTACAACCTTAGTACGCAAGTATAAACACCATGGGACCACGCAGCCGTCATACCATTCAGGAAGGCGACGCGTTCTGTCTCCTAGAGATGAACGTAATTTGGTGCGAAAAGTGCAAATCAATCCCAGAACAACAGCAAAGGACCTTGTGAAGATGCTGGAGGAAATAGGTACAAAAGTATTTATATCCACAGTAAAACAAGTCCTATATCGACATAACCTGAAAGGCTGCTCAGCAAGGAAGAAGCCACTGCTCCAGAACAGCGCTAAAAAGCCAGACTACTTTTTGTAGAAACGTCCTCTGGTCTGATGAAACAAAAATATAACTGTTTGACCATAATGACCATTGTTATGTTTGGAAGAGAAAGGGTGAGGCTTGCAAGCCGAAGAACACCATTCCAACCGTGAAGCACGGGGGTGGCAGCAACATGTTGTGGGGGTGCTTTGCTGGTGCACATCACAAAATAGATGGCATCATGAGGTTGGAAAATTATGTGGATATATTGAAGCAACATCTCAAGACATCAGTCAGGAAGTTAAAGCTTGATCTCAAATGGGTCTTCCAAATGGACAATGACCCCAAGCATACTTCCAAAGTTGTGGCAAAATGGCTCAAGGACAACAAAGTCAAGGTATTTGAGTGGCCATCACAAAGCCTTTACCTCAATCCTATAGAAAATGTGTGGACAGAACTGAACATGCGTGTGCAAGCAAGGAGGCCTACAAACTGACTCAGTAACACCAGCTCTATCAGGAGGAATGGGCCAAAATTCACCCAACTTATTGTGGGAAGCTTGTGGAAGACTACCTGAAACGTTTGACCCAAGTTAAACAATTTAAAGGCGATGCTACCAAATACTAATTGAGTGTAGGTAAACTTCTGACCCACTGGGAATGTGATGAAATAAATAAATGCTGAAATAAATCATTCTCTCTACTATTATTCTGACATTTCACATTCTTAAAATAAAGTGGTGATCCTAACTGACCTAAGACAGGGCATTTTTACTGGGATTAAATGTCAGGAATTGTGAAACTGAATTTAAATGTATTTGACTAAGGTGTATGTCATCTTCCAACTTCAACTGTACATGGATGAAAGCTTCACGGCAGACTGCAACCCCTTTTGTAAGATATCCTGTGTTTCTGTTTAGTTTGCACAGCTTGTTTGGCCCGTTGTGTTCCACTGATTTCAAAAAGAGTTATGAAATGAGAGAGTCAGCATTGCATGGTACGATCATCGTCCAGAAAGTAGTCCATCGCAACTTTTCCCCACTGACCTTTGTCGAATGATAAATTCAGTGCAACAATGTTATTGAGAGCAGTAGCAACATATTTTCAGTTCTCCATGGCTAACATAATATCTCAAAAAATAACTGCAGTAGAAACAATTATTTACGCATTACAAGCAGCTCATTTTATAGGCACAAAATGCAACACCGACCAATCCAAACTCATCTCTCGGCATGTCCAGCCCACTCATTATCTCAGCCAATTATGGCTAGCGGGAAGATTTGCTCGCTTTTTCTGTGGCTAAACCAACTAGGCTCGTAATTTAACAATTTTATTTGTATTTACAGATGACATACAAGTTTGATATTAAGGCACATGAAAGTTCACATGTTCGAGAAGATATTTCTGCCAAAAAATGCTTTTTGATCAAAAATATGTTTTTACGTTCAAAAGGCTCTCCTGTGAAGTCGTGACTTGTGACATAACCCTAGTTTCCTGATTCGGGTCACATTTGCTCTGAGGTGCTGGCCTGTTGCACCCTCTACAACCATTGTGACTATTATTTGACCCTGTTTGTCATCTATGAATGTTTGAACATCTTTAACAACATCTTTAACATCTGGCCTAAATGGTCATATACTCATATAATCTCCACCTGGCAAAGCCAGAAGAGGACTGGCCACCCCTCGGAGCCCGGTTCCTCTCTAGGTTTCTTCCTATGTTCATGCCCTTCTAGGGATTTTTTATTTGCCACTGTGCTTCTAAATCTGCATTGCTTGCTGTTTGGGGTATTAGCATGGGCTATCTGTATAAGCACTTTGTGACATCTGCTGATATAAAAAGGGCTTTATAAAACACATTTGACTGATTGAAATGGCATAGTTCCAGGTCCATGGGTTATTACAGTCTGACATCAAACATTAACAACGAGACACATCGTAGCTAACTACCTTAAACAGCCATTGCTTCCATCCAAACCATTTGGTTGAATCTCTTCTTTCCAGCTTGCTTTATTTTAACGGAGGCCTTATTTTAGTGTTCAGTGGCTGATGAGCACCAAAATGTTTTCTACATGTCCTTCATAACGCAAAGTTTGAAAATGATTTGCTAGGAGATAGTCAACATAATTCCTTATGACTAATCAGCTAGCTAGCTAGCTAGAAGACGATAAATAACCATGAAGTCCAATCAAAGCTACCGGAGATGAGACATCGATTTATCCGTGGCCAATGACATTGAGCCTTCTTGAGTGGGCACTACTAATGTGTCTCTATGGCAGCACCCAAGGGCTGAAGCTGCCTGACCACATAACCAGTAAATCTAAATCATATCAAATGTTATTTGTCACATACATTTGTCACGTATGAAAGGTGCAGTAAAATGCTTTTGTGCTAGCTCCCACAACATTACAGTACAATATTTAAAAATATAAAGTGGGTAGTGTCTTGGTTGTGCAGTTGAATAAATAGTATATACTAGAGCAGCAGTGTTGACTGTGTGTGTGGGAGTGTGTGTGTGTGTGTGTGTGTGTGTGTGTGTGTGTGTGTGTGTGTGTGTGTGTGTGTGTGTGTGTGTGTGTGTGTAAGGGTTGGATGTGTGGAGAATCAGTGCAAGTAGTTGTCTAAGGTGCAGATAGTCTTTATGGTATTTGGTTTTTCTGGTATTTTATTAGGATTCCATTAGCTGTTGCAAAGCAGCAGCTACTCTTCCTGCAGGTCTGTGCAGGGAGACAGCTAGGGTTACCTTGTGGTAGAAGCTGTCTTGGAGCGTGTTGGTAGGAGCCCCGATGCTACGATACCACTTGCCAGATGGTAGCAGAGTGAACAGTCTGTGGCTCGGGTGACTGGAGTCCTTGGCGACCTTCCAGACATTCCTCAAGCCTCGTTGTCGGTGTGATCGGTCCATGTCAGGATCCTACCCACACATGTGATGTGCACTCTGAGGATCTTGAAGCTTTTGACCCTCTTTACTGAAGCCTTGTCGATTTCGATAGGGGCGTGCACCCCCCCCCCTTTTCCTGTAGTCCACAATCATCTCCTTGGTTTTGCTGACATTGAGGGAGAGACTGTCTTCCTGGCACAACTGCCAGGATTATAACATGCTCCCTGTAGGCTGTCTCGTCACCGTCTGTGATCAGGCCCACCACCATCTGCAAACTTAATGAAAGTGTCCCTGTTTTTGACCTTGTGGGAGATCTGTCGATGTGCCCTTGAGCAGGGCATTGACCCTGGTTGCTTCTGTGTGTCCCTCTGGATGAGAGGCTGTTAGATGACTAATGTGATGTAGTTGTTGAGTGACTTCACTGCAAGTATATTGTATGTTTAAAATATTCAATAAAATATACACTGCTCAAAAAAATAAGGAGAACACTTAATAAACAACACAATGTAACTCCAAGTCAATCACACTTCTGTGAAATCAAACTGTCCACTTAGGAAGCAACACTGATTGACAATAAATTGCACATGCTGTTGTGCAAATGGCATAGACAACAGGTGGAAATTATAGGCAGTTAGCAAGACACCTCCAATAAAGGAGTGGTTCTGCAGGTGGGGACCACAGACCACTTCTCAGTTCCTATGCTTCCTGGCTGATGTTTTGGCCACTTTTGAATGCTGGCGGTGCTTTCACTCTAGTGGTAGCATGAGACGGAGTCTACAACCCACACAAGTGGCTCAGGTAGTGCAGGTCATCCAGGATGGCACATCAATGCGAGCTGTGACAAGAAGGTTTGTTGTGTCTGTCAGCGTAGTGTCCAGAGCATGGAGGCGCTACCAGGAGACAGGCCAGTACATCAGGAGACGTGGAGGAGGCCGTAGGAGGGCAACAACCCAGCAGCAGGACCGCTACCTCCGCCTTTGTGCAAGGAGGAGCAGGATGAGCACTGCCAGAGCCCTGCAAAATGACCTCCAGCAGGCGAAATATGTGCATGTGTCTGCTCAAACGGTCAGAAACAGACTCCATGAGGGTGGTATGAGGGCACAGCCCAACACTGTGCAGGACGTTTGGCATTTGCCAGAGAACACCAAGATTGGTAAATTTGCCATTGGTGCCCTGTGCTCTTCTCAGATGAAAGCAGGTTCACACTGAGCACGTGACAGACGTGACAGAGTCTGGAGACCCCGTGGAGAATGTTCTGCTGCCTGCAACATCCTCCAGCATGACCGGTTTGGCGGTGGGTCAGTCATGGTGTGGGGTGGCATTTCTTTGGGGGGCCGCACAGCCCTCCATGTGCTCGCCAGAAGTAGCCTGACTGCCATTAGGTACCGAGATGAGATCCTCAGACCCCTTGTGAGACCATATGCTGGTGCGGTTGGCCCTGGGTTCCTCCTAATGCAAGACAATGCTAGACCTCATGTGGCTGGAGTGTGCCTGCAGTTCCTACAAGAGGAAAGCATTGATGCTATGTACTGGCCCGCCCGTTCCCCAGACCTGAATCTAATTGAGCACATCTGGGACATCATGTCTCGCTTCATCCACAGACTGTCCAGGAGTTGGCGGATGCTTTAGTCCAGGTCTGGGAGGAGATCCCTGAGGAGACCATCCGCCACCTCATCAGGAGCATGCCCGGGCGTTGTAGGGAGGTCATGCAGGCACGTGGAGGCCACACACACTACTGCGCCTCATTTTGACTTGTTTTAAGGACATTACATCAAAGTTGGATCAGCCTGTAGTGTGGTTTTCCACTTTAATTTTGAGTGTGACTCCAAATACAGACCTCTATGGGTTGATACATTTGATTTCCATTGATATTTTTTGTGTGATTTTGTTGTCAGCACATTAAACTATGTAAAGAAAAAAGTATTTAATAAGAATATTTCATTCATTCAGGTCTAGGATGTGTTATTTTAGTGTTCCCTTTATTTTTTTGAGCAGTGTACATAAAAAAAAAAACAGACAGACAGACAGACACTAACAAGCCTAAGGAGTCCCATCCCAGAATGACTGACATTAAGATCACATTGGGGCACATAATGCAATTTACCTGTCTCATCAGCTAATGGAGAACAAATCCATTTTCTCCCAAACAGGAAGGGCCACATACATTAACTTGATTGCGGTGCAGATTCAAGTGGGCGCGGCTAATGAGAGCTGATGTGATTACTGTCCACCACTCATTTGAAAATGCTGCAAACAAAATAAACCCTAAACCCCAAATAGAGCAAGGAAGAGAATGGGAGTGAAATCAAAAACAAAACCTGGAAAAACAAAAACAAGACTCTGGGCTGCGGACGTGACCGCCTAGCTCTGTAGAGGGTCTGCAGTAGACGTTTCGATCAACAACAAACAAATAGAGAATAAGGAAGGGAATGAGGAGGTGTGGAGTGGCTGGTGTTTGAACAGTATCTCACTGAAACTTTCCAGTCGACGGGGCTTAGAGGGAATAGAATCAGAGTTGGGTACAAATAAGATAAAGGTCTCATCTCCTCTCCATCCCCTTCTCCTGTCTACTCGCTGGATGATAATGTACTTTTGTTTTGTGAAGTTTAAGTGCACCTCTGCTCTCTTCTCCTCTATTTATCTCCCATTACCTCCCTCTTTCTCTTTGTTCATACAAGGTGACTTCCAGAGTGGTCTGAGACTCTATAGAGGTTACAAGGAGAGGAGCGTTTGGTGGCAGTGGCACGCTGTGTCTCTCTCTCTCTTTCCCTATGCTTTGTTTCTGCTTCAGATCCGACAGAGAGATTGATACAGTAGTGTTATTCAGGGGAGAGGAGAGCGGTTATCTGAACCCAGCCTAGCAATTTCATTCCATTAAGTTATGCAAAGTGTGTGAGAGTAGGAGGAAAGGAGAGAACAGGATAGACCACAGATACCATAGATGCCCATAACTAGAGGGAGATCCAAAATGAAGTAAAATGCTAAACTGTCTCTCCTCAGGCCCACAGGACACCATTTTAATTTCCAGCGAGAAGTTCACTCACTAGCTTTTTCTCTGAGTTTGTTTTTCCTATCCTCACACACACACACACACACACACACACACACACATACACACACACACACACACACACACACACACACACACACACACACACACACACACAAGTTAAAGTCGGAAGTTTGCATACACTTAGGTTGGAGTCATTAAAACTCGTTTTTCAACCACTCCACAAATTTCTTGTTAACAAACTATAGTTTTGGCAAGTCGGTTAGGACATCTGCTTTGCGCATGACACAAGTAAATTTTCCAACAATTGTTTAGACAGATTATTTCACTTATAATTAACTGTATCACAATTCCAGTGGGTCAGAAGTTAACATACACTAAGTTGACTGTGCCTTTAAACAGCTTGAAGAATTCCAGAAAAATTATGTCATGGCTTTAGAAGCATCTGATAATTGACATCATTTGAGTCAATTGGAGGTGTACCTGTGGATGTACAGTGCCTTGCGAAAGTATTCGGCCCCCTTGAACTTTGCGACCTTTTGCCACATTTCAGGCTTCAAACATAAAGATATAAAACTGTTTTTTTTGTGAAGAATCAACAACAAGTGGGACACAATCATGAAGTGGAACGACATTTATTGGATATTTCAAACTTTAAAAAAAAATTAAAAACTGAAAAATTGGGCGTGCAAAATTATTCAGCCCCCTTAAGTTAATACTTTGTAGCGCCACCTTTTGCTGTGATTACAGCTGTAAGTCGCTTGGGGTATGTCTCCATCTGTTTTGCACATCGAGAGACTGAAATTTTTTCCCATTCCTCCTTGCAAAACAGCTCGAGCTCAGTGAGGTTGGATGGAGAGCATTTGTGAACAGCAGTTTTCAGTTCTTTCCACAGATTCTCGATTGGATTCAGGTCTGGACTTTGACTTGGCCATTCTAACACCTGGATATGTTTATTTTTGAACCATTCCATTGTAGATTTTGTCTTGTTGGAAGACAAATCTCCGTCCCAGTCTCAGGTCTTTTGCAGACTCCATCAGGTTTTCTTCCAGAATGGTCCTGTATTTGGCTCCATCCATCTTCCCATCAATTTTAACCATCTTCCCTGTCCCTGCTGAAGAAAAGCAGGCCCAAACCATGATGCTGCCACCACCATGTTTGACAGTAGGGATGGTGTGTTCAGCTGTGTTGCTTTTACGCCAAACATAATGTTTTGCATTGTTGCCAAAAAGTTCAATTTTGGTTTCATCTGACCAGAGCACCTTCTTCCACATGTTTGGTGTGTCTCCCAGGTGGCTTGTGGCAAACTTTAAACGACACTTTTTATGGATATCTTTAAGAAATGGCTTTCTTCTTGCCACTCTTCCATAAAGGCCAGATTTGTGCAATATACGACTGATTGTTGTCCTATGGACAGAGTCTCCCACCTCAGCTGTAGATCTCTGCAGTTCATCCAGAGTGATCATGGGCCTCTTGGCTGCATCTCTGATCAGTCTTCTCATTGTATGAGCTGAAAGTTTAGAGGGACGGCCAAGTCTTGGTAGATTTGCAGTGGTCTGATACTCCTTCCATTTCAATATTATCGCTTGCACAGTGCTCCTTGGGATGTTTAAAGCTTGGGAAATCTTTTTGTATCCAAATCCGGCTTTAAACTTCTTTACAACAGTATCTCGGACCTGCCTGGTGTGTTCCTTGTTCTTCATGATGCTCTCTGCGCTTTTAACGGACCTCTGAGACTATCACAGTTTAGGTGCATTTATACGGAGACTTGATTACACACAGGTGGATTGTATTTATCATCATTAGTCATTTAGGTCAACAATGGATCATTCAGAGATCCTCACTGAACTTCTGGAGAGAGTTTGCTGCACTGAAAGTAAAGGGGCTGAATAATTTTGCACGCCCAATTTTTCAGTTTTTGATATGTTAAAAAAGTTTGAAATATCCAATAAATGTTGTTCCACTTCATGATTGTGTCCCACTTGTTGTTGATTCTTCACAAAAAAATACAGTTTTATATCTTTATGTTTGAAGCCTGAAATGTGGCAAAAGGTCGCAAAGTTCAAGGGGGCCGAATACTTTCGCAAGGCACTGTATTTCAGTCAATTTAGTGTATGTAAACTTCTGACCCACTGGAATTGTGATACAGTGAATTATAAGTGAAATAATCTGTCTGTAAACAATTGTTGGAAAAATGACTTGTGTCATGCACAAAGTAGATGTCCTAACCGACTTGCCAAAATTATAGTTTGTTAACAAGAAATTTGTGGAGTGGTTGAAAAACCAGTTTTAATGACTCCAACCTAAGTGTATGTAAACTTCCGACTTCAACTGTATATCCTAATTAGGTAGTTTTTTGTGGCAGGAAACCGGATGGGTTAAAAGTGTGTGTGGTATGAATAATTAAAACAAAATAAAATGAATAAAATTTAAAAAACGGGTAAATAATCTTATCATATCCACCAGCTGTGTAGATACACCACCTCCCCACACCCCCACACCCTTTCATTCCCGTAAAAACACGAACACGAGGCCTAAGCTGCTTATAAATATTTCTAATTAAAAACAGAAGGGGGAAGCAGGGCAAGTAACGTCTTTATCACCCCAGCCACTGCTGCTCCAGGTATCTTTGATGCCGAAACAGCCATTTTGATCTGACAGTTTAGTTTAGGGAGAGACTTCAATCGACTTGTCTCACTCCTCTCTCTCACCTTACCTCATCCTCTCCTCTCCTCATCCTCTCCTCTCTCCACACACACTCACCTGTTAAGGACTTCATTAGCTGATTGTATCATATTTCATCTGTTTTTGTCAAACTTTTGAAAAATCCTCAGTCCTTTTTTATTATTTATTTATATCCTAAAAATGAACACAAGCTCTTCTCTCCGAAGATCAATATTTTACAGTTACATAACAGTCCAAAAACTGTTCAATTTGTCCAATGTTCCTCTGTGCCGAGTCTTTGAGCCTTTTACTTACAAAAATAATTATTTTTAAAGTTCTAAGTTTGTGGAAGATGGGTCGTCAATCATTATTTTTGCATGGCAACATATGTCATTCTTGAGCTATTGTGTTTATGTAACTTATGCTTGCAGTATTCATGTAACTCATGTATCTTATTCTCTGTAAAAAACAGACCATACAACAGGGTATAAAACTTTGAGTCCAACTCTGAAGGAGTATCATATTTTCAGCAAGTTCGAAGAACTTGTTTTGTTGACTAAAGAATTAAGATTTCATTCAGACAGCAAAACTTTGTTAAAAGAGAGTATATTTTGAAGGTACAACTTCAGTCAGGTTTGTGAAGCCCCTCGTGGTGGCCTTGTCAGGAGAAGCTGGGTAACTTTCACATCATTCTACAGCTGCAGACGAGGAGATGGGAGCACTGTGGCCTACTTAGCCACATCTCTCTCTCTCTCGCTCTCTCTCTCTCTCTCTCTAAAAATGATGACTACAGAATCATACAGGAGAAAAAAAGACTAAATATCTGTTTTTGTTCCTGCCAGTTAATGACACGCTTTCATTCCTGATGATGGCTGTCTCGTCGTACTGCAGTATCCTTGACTGACAGGTCCACTGGTGTTTGAGGCGTGGCAGGGGTTGGGAAAGGGATGGTGTGTGTGTGTGTTTGTGTGTGAGGGTGAGATGAGGGGGAGTTGGATATCACACACACATAGTTTTATCACAGGATCAGACATGTTGCTTACCCATACAAACAGTACTGTAGGTCTGCAGCTGTTCCATTACCTCTTTGAACCCTAACTTTGTGGCTGGTTGATGCAGCACTCAAAATATTATCTCTGGTCTCATCTCTTGTCCTCTTTCTCTCTCTCACTCTCTATCTTCTACCCCCACTCCCCCCTCCTACAAATTAGTTGTTTCTGAATTATCTGAGCTTAACATAGTCAGGTGAGACTATCGTAGAATTATTTTATGAGAGATATTATTATTATCAGTCTAATTCATTTGTAAAGCCCTTTTTACATCAGCCGATGTCACAAAGTGCTATACAGAAACCAAGCCTAAAACCCCAAACAGCAAGCAATGCAGATGTAGAAGCACCTTGGCTTGGAAAAACTCCCTAGAAAGGCGGGAACCTAGGAAGAAACCTAGAGAGGAACCAGGCTCTGAGGGGTGGTCAGTTCTCTTTTGGCTGTGCCGGGTGTTGATTATAACAGTACATGGCCAAGATGTTCAAACTTTCATAGATGACCAACAGGGTCAAGTAATAATAATCACAGTGGTTGTAGAGGGTTCAACAGGTCAGCACCACAGGAGTAAATGTCAGTTTCTTGTCATAGCCGATCATTCAGAGTTAGAGACAGAGAGTCAAAAACAACAGGTCCGGGACAAGGTAGCACGTCTGGTGAACAGGTCAGGGTTCCATAGCCGCAGGCAGAACAGTTGAAACTGGAGCAGCAGCACGACCAGGTGGACTGGGGACAGCAAGGAGTCATCAGGCCAGGTAGTCCTGAGGCATGGTCATAGGGCTCAGGTCCTCTGTGAGAAGAGAGAAAGAGAGAGAGAGAGAGAATTAGAGGGAGCATACTTCAAGGACACTGGACACTGGATAAGACAGTGTCCTGTGTTATTATAAAGTAGATGCTGTGTAGTTCTAAAATATGGTGAATCAGTTGTTTGGAATTGTAGTGGTAATTGATTAACTACTTAGCAACTAATTGGCTGCTAACATATGGCTGTCAATGTGGTCAGTTCATCATTCAATATGTCTACATTGCAAGTCATCCATCCACCATCTATAGGACCTTCAAACTACACTAAGCATGTAAACCTATGTTACCTGTTCACCTCCTTAATTATCTGTTTCTCCCTCTCTGTCTCCATATCACAATAAGTTTCTCCCTCTCTCTTCCTATCCCTCTGTCTTTTCCTCTATATGCCACTCTAGTAAACTGTCATGTTTCTCAGTTTCTCTTCTCATTAGTCAAGACATAATAAATACCAGGTCTAAATGAATTGCTTACGAGGTTACCATGAATGTTTAATAAAATTAAATAATTAAGTAATAACTAAAAAAAATGGCAATCATCCGTTTTTATCATCAGTAAATAACTGCTAGCAATTGGCTGCTAACAGCTGAGAACTGCTAGCTAACTACTAAGCACAAAAACAGTAAACAATTTTGGGAGTACAAACCCCAATAAATCGGTTGATCTCCCTCTAGTGGTGAAAGTAAGAACTTCCGAAAATGCAGCCAGAAGAATAATTATTCTTTCACGGAATTATTATTATTGTAATTTTTTCTAGAGGCATACTAAAACAAAAGAAACTTGACACAGGTTGTAAATGATAACACATTAGCCCAGGAAATTAATAAATTGATTAAAATGCTGGAAGTGAATGATGGAATTAAACAATTTGTAAGGACAGACGCTGGAGACAAGAAGCAAGTACAGGGAGTGAACATTCAATGGAAACGGACATTAACAAAACAAGAACAGTATCTGGACGGGGGTAGCCAAACGATATTACGACAATAATGCTGACATGGGGAACCAACTGAGGAACAGACAGATATAGAGGCATAGGCACTGGACAAGCCGGCTGAGGCGTGGGAGCGCGACGAGCCGGCTGAGGCCTGGGAGCCCAACAATCCCACTGAGGTGTGGGAGCCCGACGAACAAGCTGAGGCATGACATGGGATAGGAGCCTGATGAGCCGGCTGAGGTGTGGGAGCCCAACAAGCCGGCTGAGGCATGATGTGGGATGGGAGCCTGCCGAGCCAAGCCAGCTAAGGCGTGGAAGCCTGATAAAGTAATGAAATACTAATAACGTTTTTTTTGTCAGGTTCCTTAAATGTACTGAAAATGTTCCATAGCCAAACAACTATCCTGCACCATTCCCAGAACATTGTGGGAAGGTTGTATGCAAATATACATAGGACAACCATGCTCTCACCAAGCTCTAAGAATCTAATGGTTCTCAGAACATTATGTACCAGTTGGGTTACTACTGTTTGGAAATGATAGCAGGCTAGCAGGCCTGTTTACCTCTCTGTTGGCTGGGTATCTGGTCCTTGGAGCTGCATTATAAGCACCATTTTTATCAGGGCTTGAGGCTATGCCCTGGTGGACAGACTTAACCTCTAACACACTAGCTAGCTACAGCACTGTTGTTCAACGCTGTGGAAATATCTCATGGCTCCCTCTGGAAACAATACTGTACAAGCAAAACCTTGTCTGTTTTTCCCTGTCTCTTTTGTTGTGTGTGAGGTGTCTTTTCAATTCAATTCAGTGGAATGAATTGAAATTGAAATTCGAATATGTGAATTGAAAATTGTGAAAAATTTCATAGAAAATGAATTTAATAGTAAATTAATTCATCCCTTGAATGAAATATAGTTAACCTCAAACCTGGTATCATTTCTGATCATTTGTAGACATTATGAGTTTCTCAGAAATGTAGACTTTTTCATTTTGTTTTGTACAGGCACCATACAAAATACAGGCACCATAGGTCCTGTACAGTAACACATCTCCTCCTGTTGAGGAGACTGATTGGGTCTGTGGGTTTTCTCCCTGTTTTGACACGACACATCTCAGTTAACGTGCAACTCTTGCTGGTTGCCAATGTTGATTAATGTGCAGTCCCTCAAAAACAAGAGAAGTACATCACAGCAACTTGTCAGGTAGCTACATAGCTGAATGAGGGGTCAGCGCTGAGATTCATACCGCTTTTTCCATTATTGTCCACAATCATCCTAGACGCTTTGTCTCACATGAATATTGAGTCCTCTCCCTCATGAGGAAATTGGTATGGCTGCGACTTCATCTAGCTCCCCTGGACCCTGACTCCGCGAGCCCAGCCAGCAGATTGAGTGTTATCTAGGAATGCTAACGCCACCAAATACAACACAGTGCCACTCCAGTTGGACCTAACACAAGGTGACAGCACTCCCTAACACACATCCCACCATGTCTAACTCATTTGTGTTGGGGCCCCTTCCAGAGGGACAGAGGAATAAGTGTAAGAGACAGCCAGCTCTCCTGTTTGTCTTATCTCATAAGCCCGTTATTAACTTCCCACTGGCCGCTCTCGTTGGTCATAGCACCGCTGTGATTGATACTCTGCCAGGCCAGATAAACGTGCCCATCTCCTGGCTCCCAGCAAACGAGCAACCACCGGTATAAAGGGAATAAAATATGAAAATCGGGCTCTGTTATGACGGGGAACATTAGCAGTGCGTAATGACCATCTGTCTGTGAAGTGACCTTTCCCAAAAAATGTGGTTAGTCTGTCTTTAACCGCTACCAACGTCTCTCTCTCTCTCTCTCTCTCTCTCTCTCTCTCTCTCTCTCTCTCTCTCTCTCTCTGACTGGTAGCAGGGATATGGTGGTGTGATTTTCTTTGTGTTTGGACAGCGCTGGGGTGCAACCTTAAGGGGGATTGAATGAGAGACTGTCACTTCTCTGGGCGAGATGTAAAATCAAAGAAAACAAAGTTTGGGCTTTTGAGGAGAGTGATGGTGTTGTGTGTATGTGTGTGTGTGTATGTGTGTGTGGCGGGGGGTGGGGGGAGTCCTTAGTGGTCAGCAGCATAATACAATACATCCCACTGCTGGCTTACCGCTGAAGCTAAGCAAGGTTGGTCCTGGTCGGTCCCTGGATTGGAGACCAGACGCTGCTGGAAGTGGTGTTAGAGGGCCAGTAGGAAGCACTATTTCCTTTGGTCTAAAAATATGCCCCAGGGCAGTGATTCAGGACATTGCAGGGTGTCGCCTTTCGGATGGGACGTTAAACGGGTGGCCTTGATTCTCTGTCGTCACTAAAGAATCCATGTCACTTATCGTAAGAGTAGGGGTGTGAACCCTGGCTAAATTTCCAATCTGGCCCTCATATCGTCATGGCCACCTAATCATCCCCAGCTTCCAATTGGCTCATCCATCCCCCTCTTCTCCCCTTTAACTATTCCCCAGGTTGTTTATGTAAATGAGAATGTGTTCTCAGTCAACTTACCTGGTAAAATAAGAGTAAAAAATATATATTAAAAAAACAGCCATGACCGTTTGCAATATTACAACAAAGAAGCTACAACAAACAATGTTTTTTCCCTTCTGACATCAATGCACAACCAATAGAAGAGCTGAGGAGCTGCTCGACGTTTCTCAGCTTTACAACAAAAACAGTAACAACAGTGATGGGACGGCCAGTGGCACTGTTTCCCTCTACTGAGGACTACTTAAGGGAATGAGATCAGAGCGTGGAGCAGAGAGAAGCAGCATTGAAATAATTCTGCAGGGGCAGGAACTGGAGCTGTTGGGGGTCGGGATGGAAGGGGCAAACCCTGCTAGACTCTTACACTTGAAGGTGTGTGTCGTCTATTAGCTTGAGTCTGTGTGTGACGTGTACAGTTGAAGTCAGAAGTTTACATACACCTTAGCCAAATACATTTAAAGGAATTGTGAAAAACTAAGTTGAAATGTATTTGGCTAAGATGTATGTAAATGTCCGACTTCAACTGTAAGTGTGTGTATAAGGGAGTGTGTTTGAGGCTTGTTGTATGCAAAAAGCTCTCCCTTGAGTGAGTGCTGTAGTGGGGGGACTAGTGGGCTCTGCAGCAGTGTGTGTGTGTGTGTGTGCGTGCGTGCGTGCGTGCGTGCGTGCGTGCGTGCGTGCGTGCGTGCCAAACAGTAAGGGCCACAGGCACAGAATTCGAACGCTCCTCGTCAGGGTTCAAGTTTATAAATGAGTAACAAAACCACCTATATTTACAAATCACTTCTGCCAAGTCAATTAGACGAGAGAGCGAGGGAAAGTTCACCTCAAACAAAGCAAAGCGGTAAGCTGTGCACATTTCACATCTAAGTCATGCCTGTTACTTCCCATAACTTCTTCCCCATCCCATCCAGTGTATTTATCACTCTTGCACATGTTGATTAATCAAATGCCTTGTGATTATTTGTCAGTTGGCTCATCACTAAAATGAACGTAGATGCATGTTTGATCTATATTCAATACTCATGTTCCACTGTCTTATCACTGAGTATGTCAATAACCTGGGGCCTATGATAAATTATGGTCCATAAATTCAGCATGAGTTCAAGCGTATGTTAATGTGTGGTTGAACTGTGTGGGGTGCTGTGAGACGGTCAGGTCGTGTCCTGAACAGGTGGAGTGTTTACGAGGAGATGAGCCGCAAGCAGACGAGTTCACAGACGGTTTCTGTCTATGCTCTCCAGTCTCTCTCCTCTGCCTGGTGCTCCAGACAGGTTGCAGTGTTCTGGTGGTCTCTGTATTAGCATGGAAAGCAGCACACTCCTCCACCACCTGCAATCTCTCTGTCACTGTCTGTCTCTGTCTCTCTCATGCTCTCTCTCTTTCTCTTTCTCTCTCTCTCTCTCTCTCTCTCTCTCGTGCGCTCTCTCTTTCTCTTTCTCTTTCTCTCTCTCTCTCGTGCTCTCTCTCTCTCTCTCTTTCTCTCTTTCTCTCTCGTGCTCTCTCTCTCTCTCTCTCTTTCTCTCTCGTGCTCTCTCTCTCTCTCTCTCTCTTTCTCTCTCTCTCTCTCGTGCTCTCTCTCTTTCTCTTTCTCTCTCTCTCTCTCGTGCTCTCGCTCTCTTTCTACGTGGCAAAATAATGTGCTGTCGAAAATCACTTAACATTGCTATTTCTTTTCACCCCCCCTCTCTCTCACTCTACCTCTAGCTCTGTGTAGCAAAATTAAGTGTTGTTCAAACTGCCCTCAGTGTCCCTCCGTCTTTTTTAGGAGAGACCTGTGTTTGTGTGATTAATGTTAGCGGTGTGTGTAAGTAATCACTGCTCATCCATGCAGACTGTTCTTCCCTGGGCCTGACAGGCATGCCTGGGCACACAGCTCCGCACTGCCTCCCCCTACCTCCCAGTCTATAAAGATGATTTCAAACACAGACGTTTCAGATGAGGTGCACGAGAGCAGCTTGTGAAGCGAGTGGAGCTATACTGTCCAACTCTCTCTCTCTCTCTCTCTCTTTCTGTCTGTCTGTCTGTCTGTCTCCCTTTTTTTCTCTCTCTCTCTCTTCCTCTATCGCTCTCTCTTTCACAGTATAACTCTCTCTGCTCTTTCTACGTTATACTCCCTCTGCCTCTCGACTTGCCTTCCAACTGTTATAGTGTGACAAGGAAAAGCAAGTCGTGGCTTGAATACTAACAAACATTTCTTGACAGTGTCTCTCTGTTTGTCTGCTATCACCTTGATAAGATGATTTTCCTTTTCCTCTGGGTTTGTTTTGTCTTGGCACAGATGGGCAGAATGAGGTAGTTAGTCTTTCCTTCCACTCTCCCTCTCCCTCCCTCGCTGCTCGCTCCTCTCTCTTTCTCATTCTCTCTCCATCTCTGTTGTCTCTCATATCTTTATGAACACTACACACTCAGTGAGAACTCATAGCAGGCAGAGATAATTGGAACGTGCAGGAGAGAAAAGTGCTCACTGAGGACAGCAGTAAGGTACAATTCCCAGTGTTAAATTAAGGATTTGACATGAGAATTGACTGAATGGGTATGATGGCACGCATACCAAAACAAAGGCTAGCCTTTTAGCCCAGTGTTTACTCATGTCCCCTCAGAGCTGTAATCACAGTTAATTGTCCTCTTGATGTGTGTCACCATTGGTTGGAAGAATTGATAAACTCTAAAGGATCCTTACTTACCAATGACATTTCACCAAGAAAAGGAGAGACAAACAGTGTGAAAGAATCTACTCTGTTTATGTGACACCTGACATACGAAAGAGGATGCCCTTCGGTTGCATTTGCCCTGTTGGAATTGAAAAATCAATAGAGCCTGCATGCTTTAGAGTTTAGACACTGATCAGGCCTCCCATTAAAATATGGGGAATTTGATAAGAGATAAACCAGTCTCTCTTTAAGGTGGCTGCATCCATCCCGCCTCTGAGATTTATTTCTATGTGATTACATTCTTAAATACATTAGGGTGGAGGTGTGCAGGGATAAACATCAGAGATGTCTGCAGTAAAGCCTGGTGGTCCCCCCATCCCTTGGAATACCCTGTGGCTGAGCTGCTGATCTGCAGGAGGCTGAAAAGATTTGGCAAGGGCACTCTGATCCTCAAAAAGTTATACAGCTGCACCACTGAGGGCATTTGACTAGCATCATCACCGCTTGGTATGGTAACTGCTTGGCATCCGAATACAAGGCATAACAGAAGGAAATGCATACGGCCCAGTACATCATTGTAGCCGAGCTCTCTGCCGTCCAGTACCTCTATACAAGGCGGTGTCAGAGGAACCCCCTAATAATTGTCAAAGACTCTAGCCACCCAAGTCATAGACTGTTCTCTCTTCTACTGCACGACAAGTGGTACTGGACCACCAAGTCTGGGACCAAAAGACTCCTGAACAGCTTCTACCCCCAAGCCATAAGACTGCTGAAAATCAGATGAGACATTGGTCTTTCTGCTTCTCTGACACACACGCACACGCACACGCACCGTTCAGCCTGAGATTGAGACTATTGAGCCATTGTGTGCTTGTGTTTACTCTGCATTAGCCCATGCAATAGCAACAGGCAGGGGAGATCCACAGGTTGTTTATGCTGCAGAGAGAGATGGCCTGAGAGATGAGGAAGGCGTAGAGCCACAATCGTGCGATCCTCAGTGTGAAATCTGGTGGAGAGACTGCGGTTGTTGCCATCTGCTATGGCTATCTCAGTCTCTCTTCTCACCAGTCCGTTGTCAGGGGGAACCGGAGAGAAGAATGGTGCATTAAACATCTAGCTGTTAGATAGACAGCCAAGGGGATTTGGTACAAGGAAAAGCAGTCACTGTGAATTTTTCTGCTCAGACCTGTGGATATGTACTGATAGAAACATCTCTAAAAGTATTTCTAAGAAGCAATGTAACCATTTCTTTGTATATCTGAGTCATTCTCTGTATGTGTTCTATGTACAGTACAATACAGCTACATATCTCAAGGATAAACAAAGGTGTCCTTCCTAGATCATCTGCAAAGACAAGCACATCTCAAGTACATTTCTTTGAATAATGTCATGTACATACAATTATCTGTAACATGTAACATGTTTTCAGAAATATGTGCAAATGTGTTGAATATTAAATAAAGAAATATTCACACCCCTGGGTCAATACATGTAGAATCACCTTTGGCAGCGATTACAGCTTTACACACCTGGATTGTGCAATAATGAACATTATTATTTTTTAAATTCTTCAAGCTCTGTCAAGTTGGTTGTTGATCATTGCTAGATAGACATTTTCAAGTCTTGCCATAGATTGTAAAGCCGATTAAAGTCAAACTGTAACTAGGCCACTCAGGAACATTCATTTTCAACTTAGCAAGCAACTCCAGTGTATGTTTGGCCTTGTGTTTTAGGTTATTGTCCAGCTTAGGTGAGTTTGTCTCCCAGTGTCTGTTGGAAATCTGACTGAATCAGATTTTCCTCTAGTAATTTGCCTGTGCTTAGTTCTATTCCGTTTATTTTTATCTTTAAAAACTCCCTCATCCTTGCCGATGACAAGCGTACCCATTACATGATGCAGCCACCACCATACTTGGAAATATGAAGAGTGATCATTGATGTGTTGTGTTGGATTTGCCCCAAACTTAAAGTTTTGTATCAAGGATATAAAGTTTATTTTATTTTATTTATTTCTTTGCTACATTTTTAGCAGTTTTACTTTAGTGCCTCAATGCAAACAGGATGTATGTTTTTGAAAAAGTTAATCTATACAGGCATCCTTCTTTTTACTCCATCATTTAGATTAGTATTGTGGTTGAATCTGTGTTTAAAATTCACTGCTCGACTGAGGGACCTTACAGATAATTAATTGTCTGTACTGGATACAGAGACGAGGTAGTCATTAAAAAGTTAAACCCTATTATTGCACACAGAGTGAGTCCATGCAACTTATTATGTGACTTGTTAAGCACATTTCTGAACTTATTTAGGCTTGCCACAACAAAGGGGTTGAATACTATTGAGTCAGTATTTAATTTTTTATTAATTTGTAAACATTTCTAAAACTCCACTTTGACACGAGCGGTATTGTGTGTAGGCCAGTGACACAAATTCTCAATTTAATAAATGTTTAATTCAGGCAGTAACACAACAAAATGAGGAGGAAGTCGAGGGGTGTGAATACTTTCTGAAGGCACTCTATATCTGCAGTTATATCTACATTGTAGCAGTATGACAAATACTACTGCCTACTCTACAATCTCACATGTGGCCTCTGCACAAAGGATTTAAAAACATTTATCAGAGCCACTCATTCCTTCTGGGAAGGATAAAGTAAATGGAGGCTGTAGTAACATGTAAATGCCTCTGGGGAACCATTAGACACCTACTGTAAGACGTAAGCCATGAATTCTACATGTATGAATTGCTTATTTTTATTGAGGATTTTCTATGCACATAAAAGTGGATATCATCAAATGCAGTGTGGTCTGTTAACACCAAAGCTCCGGCTGCAGTATCTCACAGACTTGCTAGAGGGTAGCATAGCACTGTCCGTGAGCTTTTGGCTGCCAAGCTTGGGGGAAAGAAAATAACGCTTTTCTCTGCATTCATTAGTTTCCATACTCTGCATGAATTACCCACAACATCGATCCAATACTGACCCTCTCCTCTCTCAGTGCAGGCTACGGCCCACATGCAGCGCATGCTCTATTCTCCTACACCAGGACTGCAGACAGGCAGGAACAATGCAGCCTTGATTTACATTCTGTAGATCCTGTTCCTTGGCCGAGAGCAATCAGTTTGCTCTCTACCTATATTGCATTAGATCTAGTTGATTGAAATATTATATATGTTATCAGAATGAATCCTATACATTCCGCTTCAGGCCGAGAGGCAGGGATAGGAATAGGCGTTCTCTTCTGAATAAAGAGAGAGATAAACCTCACAAACATAAGAGTGGGAGAGTAAACTGAAGAGAGCAAGCGGTTAATCATAGCTGGCACCGTACTGATCCCCAAACATTTGGAGCCGTTCTGCCACTCTACTCCATTGGAGTAGAGAGATAATGGCCAAGCTTGACCATAAGCCTTGACCTTAAAGTATTGAGACTTTCATTGTGGCGAGAGCTCTCTCTGTCAATCCCCCTACAGAACTGGGAACAAAAGGCCTGGCTGGTGTGTCTGCCTGCCTCCCCTCTCAGCTGATAATCAATTCATTAATTTATTGGTTTATTTGTATCCCCATTCGTTTTTGGCAGAATCAGCAGCTGCTCTTCCTGGGGTCCATAAAAAAACACAAAACATGGCAAGTAACAAAACACTGATAGATAAGGACAGTCACACAGATTTAAAATACAATGATATACAAACAATACAATACAAAAATATGTGTGTGCTAGAGTGTGTGTGCATGTGTTTATGTGTGTGTCCCCTCATAGTCCCCGTCGTTCCATGAGTTGTTGTTTAATATGTGCTCTTTGCTCTTTGCTTATGTAATTGGAGATGGTAGGGAGTTTCATGCGATCATGGCTTTGTATAATACTGTGAGTTGACTTGAATTCGTTTTGGACTTAGGGACTGTGAAGAGACCCCTGGTGGCATGTCTTGTGGGTTATGTATGGGTGTCTGAGCTGAATGTTATTTGATTATGGAGACAATCTGGAATTTTCACACAGTAATAGTGCCAGTTAGAGCTGCCAGTTATTGACAGAGGAGATTAATTACTCCCTCCTCCCCTGAGGGTCCTCCTGCGCCTCATCCTCTCCGTTTGAGTTCTGACAGGCAGGTCTCAGGGTCCTCGTCTTCTCCTGAGCCAGGAACTGGACTTCTATGTTGCGTTATGCCCAGTCTGAAACACTCATGCTCATCTAATCATTTTACATTTCCGATAGGTGTCTAGGAGTAGGGGCTAGGCGTTGGTTTTAGTACTGGGCGTATTCAGAGCTCATGTCTGTTGAGCTGATTTGAAGAGTTTATTATGGACATGTAATTAGTGCATAATGAATGCATAGTATCTCGGTCATGTGAGATTCTAAAGTTAGTGAAAACCCAGGCAAAAAATTCCCAACTTTATAGTTGTACATTGTGCTGTTCCTCCCCTCTGGCCTCTTGAGGCGTTGCACTGTGACTCAGGCACATCTGTCTGTCGGTACCTTTGTTCTCTAGAGGCAACGATTCTGCTCTCACTTGCTCTCTCTCTCTCTGCCTCTCTTTGCTTCTCTCTGCAGCTGCCAGCCACAGCCTGTGTGCTGTATGTTTCCCTGTGTATGACTGTGACCAGATGGGCCATTCAGGGATCCTCTCCTCTCCTCACACAACCCTGATTGATCTTCCGTGAACACTCACCTGAAAACAAACACGGCGAGCTCCTCGCTTCTCAACCATTAACTATGCCTTGCTGTAATCAGCATGTCGTCTTCAAGTTAACCAATGCCCTTTATGCACATTGGCCTTTGTAAACTGATGAAGCGGCCTTGAAAAGCCTGTTTGCACAAAAATGTTACAGCAGCATCTTTGTTCATAGTTTTTTTTAATTGAACCTTTATTTAACTAGGCAAGTCAGTTATGAACAAATTCTTATTTACAATGACAGCCTAGGAACAGTGGGTTAACTGCCTCGTTCAGGGGCAGAATGACAGATTTTTACCTTGTCAGCTGGCCCAACGCTCTAACCACTAGGCTACCATATGTCCAAACAGACAGTGGTTGGATGTGTATCTGCTCCTCTGGACAGCTCACGACACAGAAGCTGTTCTGTGTTTAGCTTCCAGGTAAGGATCTGGGTAAATGCCTCAGTAAACTGGAGACTGTAAGACACACATCAGAAATGATCACACTATTCTGGGCAAACAAACTAAGCTGCCCACAGATCCAGTAATCTAGCTATATTACATATTAATAAGGACAGCATGAAGAAGGCTCCCCTGATTGGATTAAAGGAGATATTTTTTCCTTGCTCCCATGTCCTTTTCCCCCTGGATCTTTTCAGAATATGGCTGTGCTAAAAGCTGTGCTCTCTTCTGCACATACTATATACATGTCATTGTGTTTGTGTGCACTGTGTGTAAGTGCAGTATGTCTGTCCACTTATCCAGATGTTGATTTTTAATTTGACCTACACTACCAGTAAAACGTTTTTGAACACCTACTCATTCAAGGGTTTTTCTTTATTTCTACTATGAAACAACACATATGGAATCATGTAGTAACCAAAAAAGTGTTATTCAAATCAAAATATGTTTTATATTTGAGATTCTTCAAAGTATCCACCCTTTGTCTTGATGACAGCTTTGCACACTCTTGGCATTCTCCCAACCAGCTTCATGAGGAAGTCACCTGGAATGCATTTCAATTAACAGGTGTGACTTCTTAAAAGTTAATTTGTGGAATTTCTTTCCTTCTTAATGTTTTGTATACTCAGCGTATGTCTGACTGTCTAAATATGTGTTTTTCAGCGATATGCTGTGGACCTACCATTACCATCATCACTATAATCATGTTGTCTACCTACACCAATGCTTTCACATAATATACATGTACTGAAAAGCACAGACTTATTTTAGAATGCACCACACAAACAATAACCATATTGTACTTGAATGTATTTAGAACCGGGTCGGGGAGGATGGGTATGCGTAATCCGCAACGTCAAGCAATCCAAAGGTTGTGTGTTCGAGTCGGATTGGGGACAACTAACATTTTAGCTAACCCTTCCCCTAATCCTTATTCTAAATTTAACCCTGCTACTGTAGGTAATTTCACCTTACCTTTGTCGTTTTAGTCCTCCTAACCTTTGATGTAAATTATCCTAAGCTCTGTTGTTAGTTCCCCTAACCACTAATGTGAATTCTCCCCGTAATTCTCCTTTGTTGTTACGGCACAACAAGCAACCTGGGCTTGTATCCACAAAGCATATCAGAGTAGGATGGCTGATCTAAGAACTGTCCATATGATCTAAAAGGCTAAACTGATCCTAGATCAGCAGTCCTACTCTGAGGTGCTTTGTGGATAAGGGCCCACGTCCTCCAAGACGTATGATAAGTTAAGTCATCCAATTCGCTTGCTGTCTTACGACGGGGTAAGACGTATGATACTATACATCTCATAATTTGCATGATATTATACGACCTCTATTCCATTCATAATGTATCCTAATGTAACGTAATATATCATACAGAATAATACTAATTGCCCTGAGACCACGTTGGAATACTGGCACTAGCCAAAGAAAATATAAATGCTGTTAATTAATTCTGTGGTTAGGTAATGTTTTCAATAGCACCAGCCAGCTACACATCTGAAGAGAATCTGTTTCTAAACACAAGGGAATGACAAGTTATGGATGTGTTTGCATTATGTGTCCACATGGAGCCATAGGGTCTAGTGTAATTAGATGTGATGCATAGATACAGTAAGATGAGCCTTTTAGCAGTGTAGCACACTCCCTCTGTGATAGACATGATCAAATTATTCTAGAATACTATCTCTGTTGGAATGTTCAATAACACCCAATGGTCACTCCAGGGTTGCTAAATGCTAGCAAGAGGACATACTGGACTTTTATTTAGAGGGTTTAGTCAATAAACACATTTAATTAAGCAGACAGAATAAATTAGGCTAGCGAAGGGTTTCCTTTCGTCTCAGGTCAGAGGAGTGGAATGGACAGCACTGGGCCTACAGAGCGTTTACTGTCCAGGGGGAAATGTTAAATCAGACACCGTTTGCTGCCAGGCTGGAGCTAAACAGCTAAGAGGAGCCATTTGTTTTAATGGTCCTCTTAGATCGAATGGTCTCCCGCTGTTTCCAGAAACCCCCACTAAATTATCTTCGGTTGAACTTCTTCCACCTAACCAATCTACTATAGCGTCTACTGTGTCTAGTGTTTAAAGGTACTGCTAAAGTAATCCAATCTAATCTGCATGGTAATCAACACCTTTTACTGGCATATTTACTTGGTTGATCTGTACGGTACCACGAGTTACACACATTGTGGGCTTATTGATTCCAACCAGTTGAGGAAGTGTGTGTGTTGTCTGTTTAGTATGTGTTCTTCATATGTACTGTATGCATGTACGTTAAGTATTAATGAGCCCCACTCTATATCTCTAAAATTGAGGAGATCACAAAATCTGCGTGATCAATCCACTCTGAAATACTCAGCTGGAGTTACTTGCGGTTTATTTGAATGTTTTCCCAGAATAATGTGGCATACGTGGGCAGGATAGGATTGTGTTTGCATTGTCATGGATAATTACATAAGACATTGGAGGTGCTCCTTGCCTCTGCTCTGCGTCTTCTTCCAGGTGCATTATGGGTAGTGGAGAACAGTAGCCCGGCTCTGTCTCACACTGTTACTGCTATTACAGTGTTACTCTGAGAATTATGTTAGGACGTCTCTCAGGGTGATCGGTCGAAAAACAGAATAACAAACCTTAGCAATTATGCCTTTTGAGCATTTGTAATTTAAATTGCAAGACTAAACTGGTTATCTTTGTGTGATTCTGATTGGGTTTGCCACTTGAGTGATGGCTGGCTGACGCTCAGCATCCTGTCTTCAAGATCTTCTCTTCCTATCCCACTGCAAGACATATTACCGTGCTTACCAATACCATGACAAAATGAATACTTCAAAGAAAAGTGACATCGTTTTGTTTAGCTTTCTA